>NW_017804969.1:116372-272566 GCF_001891065.2 Hippocampus comes
ATTTTCTGTCTTTCTTTCTGCCTCCTCAGCCCTCTGGGTGAGGTCGTCCTAGCAGGCTGCCGCTATATCTATCAGTCACTATGACTGTCGGGAAAAGAGCTGAGACAAGGCACATTGAAGCAGGCCAGCACTGCAGAGGGGCGATATTGTTGTTCCACATTAGAGGAACAGGAAAATCAAATCATATCTTGGTCAGAGATATGATTTTGTTCATGTTACGTCTCAGCGACAGTGGCCAACAAAGCTTAGGCTGATGAACGTTCCCGTGTTTTCTTTTGTTCCTTGGTTGGGAGAGGGATAGAGGAAGATTTACCTTAATTGTCAGACGTGTGCTCAAAGCATGATGGCCACTATCCAAGGTTGTGCATAAATACAATCGAATATGGTTCATTAGAAGATGAATGTAGCTCAAAAATCGACCCGCAGTTTCAATTATTTTCTTACACCACCGTATTTGCTGTCCAAACACGTGATAACAAAATGGTGGGTGAACTGTATTTAATTTGGCACTTTACAATCTGACTATTGAAAAAAAAAAGTCCCACGTTCAGTTAGTTCAAATCAAAACAGCGGTTCTTGTCATGACAACGTGGCACCGATCAATCAGAGTCGAAAATATTCAATTCAATTATGCGCTCCAACCGTGAAATTCAATATCCGTGATTGTAGCCACTTCGCTTTGTGGAAACAAAAACACATTGAAAGACACGTTTGATGCAAGTCGTTGCATTATCCATGGCTCCGAGGTAAGTCTTTGACGGACAATTGTGTGAAATCGGGACGAGGGCTTGTTTTATTTTTAAACGCAGGTGACCTTCAGCGATTCATCTCCTGCTACTCCGCCGCCCAAACGTCCTTGAACAACCTACTGAAGCCTGCAGCAGCAGCAGCGGCATCATCATCATCAGTGTGTCATCACCGTGTGAGAAGGAGCTGCTCGCTGTGGCAGCACCTCTCATTGAAGCATAACAGCAGAAAGCACTTTGGGGTTCAGGCTCACCCGCATCCATTTCTGGTAGCCGTTGCTTTCAGCACTGAGGTACGGTAGGTAGGGTGTTTAATTCAAAGGTCATTCAGGAGTACGGCTGGTTTAATACAACAAAGTTACACTGACCATATTTGAGGTATGCTATCTATTTCTTAGCGGAATATTACTTGAGGGATTTGAGGTCATATGTAGGTACGGTGGGTTTATAACAAAAGTAACGGGAGACGTGAGGGAAGGGAATTCAGGTGGGGACTGTTTTTTTTTATAGGTAGGTGTTTAATAAAACCAAGTAAAAATGACCATATTTGAAGTATGGCAGCTATAGCTTATTGGTCTCACTTTTGTTATCCGGTAGGTACTGTCGGACATTTATTCCGATTTAAAATATGTGCCTTGGCTCAATAAAGGTCGGGAAGCACTTAGCGGGCGAAACACACATAATGTCAGGATGTAAACGTCGCGTTTGACTTCAAGCTCATTCACCGTGTGCTGCGTCAGCAGAGGAGGCCTTCATTTGGTCCTCCACCTCCATCGCCGTTATTGGACCCCGCCGGCGGCCATGTTGAATGATTCATCAGGAAAAGCGCTGACTGGTGGATTTGTCACAACCTCATATTTCCAAAGCAATGGCGCCTTACAACCGATCCTGCGCATTCAATAGCGTTACCGAGCGCTTCGTTTTCAGCAAAGGCCATGAAGGGGCATCAAATGTTTACCTTTTCTATCCATCCATCCCTCCATCTTCTATCGCACTTCAGTTCCACGGGTGACTGGGAGCCTATGCCAGCTGGCTTTCGAACTGGTCGCCGGCCAATCGCAGGGAACGTAGGGGCAAGCGACTATTCACACTTTGAGAATTTGGAAGGAAATGGGAAGACCCATGCATGTTCTATTTACATCGCGTTGTCATTTTCAGAGGTTGAAAGAAAAAAAGAGCCTATTTTGACAGAGTAAGGAATAGAGAGTACAGATGCCTTTTTTTAAAGTTCATCTGGGCAATGTCCCGGCTTGGGAGGCAGTCGCAGAGTCATAACGGCACCTGTGTGTTAAACCGCTTTTATATTGCCGACGACAGCTATAATTATTCTGCCTATTTTTCACTTTATTGCCCGTAAGCACCAGCATTATTTCACCTTTTTACCTTGTCACTGTTCTGTGTGAATGGCGCCTCACTAAACGGGGGGAGTCACCTGGCGATTTACCAGCTTCAGAGGTCCGACTGTGTTTTACACTGCCTATAAAAAATCCGGCATTTCCCTTCAAGTGTGTCCATCAGCAAAGGCTTTGTGGCCTTCCTCTCGATTCTTTCTCTCTTTCACGCTTCACAATGACCCCGGTGTTGTTCTCATGGCAACACAATCTGCCACATCTGAAGGACTGGATTCTTCCAAGACACCGGGAGCTCAGCTGCCCTCCGTCTTTCGTCCTCGTCCATCCCCCCCGTCCTTCTCGGCAGCTTTTCCTTAAATTTATTTCCTCCCTCGCCTTATTTGTCAGCGCCGCAGGACGCATCCACAGCACCTTCTCCTCATTTCATCATCCAGATGGATTCCCACCACAACTGCTTTTTAACACTTAGTCAATCAAAATGTCATTTCGTCTGCCGCATCTGACGAGTGATATTGACCTCCCGCGGAGTTTTTTTTTTTCCTGTCTGCTCCAGTGGCAGTGGTCACAATTTGAACACATTCAAATACAGTGGCCTGCTTTGTATGCGTTAACTACTCCGAGTGTGATGAGTATCACTGTTTGAAGATTTATTATTACCAATTTAGCATCTATGCTAATTTTAGTTAGCCCCTCCATAGCGCTATATGCGATATCATCAGCATCTTAAAATAATGCCCAAAGTCATATTTTGCCACCCCAAAAATGCCTAAAACATCTCCTCAGGATGCTGGCCACCTCTGCTAAAATTAGCAACACACAGATCATTCATGTCTACCACAGAAATGAAGTGATTCATAATTATAATCGAATGAGAATTTGGTTCATTTTGGGGGGGGGGGGTTCTGAAAAGAAAAAAAAAACCTGAAAAAAAATGAATTATATATATATAGAAGAAAATATTACGGCTGGCTTTTCACTATAGTGGGTGAGTGAAGCACAACGTTGACATTCCACGCATTGAGAAGAAAACAGCTTTTGACTCACTGTTCATTTGAGTGACTGATGCAACTTTTGACATCTTGCATGCAGGTGAAATCATCATTGAAAGGCTCATTTGGAAATTCTCCGTCTCATGGAGGAAGGAAAAAAAAAACTGCTTTGGGCTTTCTGAAACCGTGAAGACATTGATGGGCGACTAAGACAGCAAGTCTGCTGCATCTTCGGTCACAGGAAGGACACCCAGCTGTTCCGTGGCTTTCCGAAGCCATCTGCCACACCAATTCCCCCAAAACCTCCAAATCAAAATCCGAGCCGGCTCTTTGTGTCTGCTGCTGCCATCTTTGCATCCACAAGGTGAGCGGGCACTACTCCCCTCCCTCTTCCTCCTCTGATGCCATTGTAAACGGGACCGGTGCGGTTGCATCGCTGTATTACGGCGGGATAAAGTATCAGTGCTAGTAATCTTCCGTGGATTAATGGCTTCTTCTTTATCTGCGGCGGCGGCTGCTCCGCTCAGATGTCTGGGCCTGGCCAGGAGCCTCCTGCTGGAATACTAATGATGGACAGCTCCTTGCACTCCTTACCCCCCCACTGAATCTCCCATCCTTCCTGTGTGTGTGTGTGTGTGTGTTAACACAACCCCTTCCATGACCCCTGTCGCCTCCTTTGTGAGGAAGTCACTGCCTTCTTGTCCCAGCTGACACCCGCTTTGCATACAGGAGTGGGATGGAAAAGGTGGACCAAAGGAAGGGAAAGACGAAGTGGCTCATTGGAATCAAATGAAGCAGATTGATGGAAGGTTGCAGGGATTGAAAACGAGACAAAATGGGGAGGGGGGGGGAAAAAAAAACGCTTTTCGGTCCTCCCCGTCCGCAAGGTCACATTTACCCACACACGTGGACCCTCTCGCCTCAGAATATCTAGTTAGTGGGCTCTCTATGAAACGCAAAAACACCATCTGTCTCCTCGGTGGAGGAAGAAAGCAGAAGAAGAAGAGGAGGTGGGGGACGGAGGAAGGGGAGGGAGAGTGAGACGAAGCACATCATGTACCAACCACTGGCCATACTGATGTGAACAAAAGAACACCGAGTATACCTTGTTGGGAAGGTAGAACGTTCAAGAAGCTCCACTGCTTGGAAGGCTGTGCCATTTTTCTGCAAATGGTAATCGGAGTGTATTAGATCAGGGGACACAGCGATCCCGAACATATTCGTCCAGTTCGAAAGACTTTGCACTGGCTACCGTTCAGCGGCAGCATCGAATTTAAAGTTGTCCGACACCGAATGGTCTACTCAATGTCCTAAGTACATGCACCCTGGCCATCACATTTTCCTCTCGTCCTCCTTTGTTTTCTTCTTCCCCTCCTTTTTGCCCTCTTCCTGCCTGCCAGACACTTTTCCTGTGTGGTCCCAATCTCGCCTTTTATCTCCCACTTGAAGTAATGATGACATCGATTGCATCACCACCGAAAAAAAAAAAAAAAAAAGAATATGCTGGATTAAGACAAGCTTTGATCGTCAGAAGTGCAAAAGTCTTTGCGTGAAAGAAAACAAAAGTAGCACGCCGACTCTGTGCAAGCTTTACAGTGCGTTTGGATGTGATCAGCTCATCGGCAAGCTTTGCAAAAGCCAGACAATGACATGATGACTTGAATTTGGAAGGTTGCACTGGGGATGCATCTAAAGCAGGCTGCATTGGGACTCTCGAGGACTGGACTTGGGCACCTCTGCCCCAAAGTCTCGCCTTCAAAGGAAAATAAGACTTCCTGAATGTTTCTGGGTAGGGCTTCTTGAGAATATTTTGGGAGTCTACTCATGATACTTCAGCTTCGCCAAACTCCCGTTGGGGGCTGTAATATGAAAAAAGTACATGAAATACTGTCTTGATCTTCACGAGAAATGAACAGTAGTACTTGTAAAAATACAGAAGGGGTATTGCAATTTCGGTAAGGTTTTGGGAAAAAGCTAAAACCCTGAACGTACAGGATACAATGATGTTATTTGGCCGAAGAATACTAAAAAGATAGAAAGGAAGCAATCATGACGCTTTAGGTGTGAATGAGGTCGCATTGGACAACAAAAAGCACATCGCAGCTTTGTGTCCTCTTTGATGGCTCTCCTTTGTCGCACCCCCCCCAGCCCCCAATATGGGTCTGAAAAAAAAAAAAATCTGCTTTAAACTTGTAAACACCACACCAAAAAACATCCACAGCGTTGAAGCCTGGATGATTGTTCCACATATGCTATTTGCTTCTCATGTCCAAATGTTGTCGCAAGGCCAGAGATTTATCAATTTGTCCCCTCGAGCACAGAAAGCCAGCGCGTGCACACGTACACAAGCGTGCAGCTACCATTGGCTTCCCAAAGCAGTGCCCCCCCCCCCCCGACCCTCCCAAACCCCAATCCCAACACTCCTGGCCTGCAGCTGCTTGCCAGCCTGTCAGTTCCCAGGCATCAATTGGCATCAGTGCACCCTGATGACACCTAGTGGTCATCTCCTGCACTGCATAGTGTAATAAGTTGGAACCCCCGTTTATCGCGGTGGATACGTTCCCGAGCCCCCAGTGTTGGATGAAAATCTGTGATAAAGACAACAAAATGCTCAACTAAAACGTATAATCTTGTTCAACTAAAGTCCACTCTCGCTTAATGCTAACATAATGTCAAATGTCATAGAGGGGCGAAAGAAAATAGCATCAGGTGCTATGGTGTTGATAAACTTTGAAAGAACTGCTACTTTCACACAAACGGAGCAACAACGTACATCGAGGATCTACACACAAGTTGCCAAAATGATCGCTTCAAAACCAAAACGCTAGACTTCCTGTGATGAGTCATCAAACTTTGCCTCCATGTGCTACCGTCTCATAACGACACGTGTTGTTTGAAATGTACGGCAGGTGGATAATTTCGAGCGTTTCATCATCTTTGCTTGTCTTCCTCGTTTCTTCATTTGGATTCAACGCAGGGATCCCACTGCGCCAGGTGCTGATGCTACACTGATGCAATACTTGATTCTATAGTGTTCACACGTGGGCATCACGATTGCATGCTCCGCAGGACTCCTCTAAATATACTTCCGACAGGGATGGGATGTTGTAAATTCGCAGCAATGTTGTAGAAGTCACCATTTAAAAATGTGCACATGCTTGCTAGTCATGATTATATTTACATGTTTGAATGCATTAATAATGCATAAGTAATAAAACCAGACTTTTGAAAAAACTTTGTGAGGCCAAAGAGCTTTAAGATACAGTTTTCACATGTAAATGTTGCTTAATCTTGACAATCAATCAATCAATCAATCGTTTTCATTTAAATGTAATTTAATTTGACATATTCACTTACAATTCGTTCATCAAAAAGCTTTCCATCATTTTCAAAAGTGCAATGATCATATTTTTAAATAAAGGTGATGACAATATAGAATATAATCAGCATATAACAAAAACAGAAAAAGATCATTCCTGATTAGTGCAGCAAAAATAACATTTGCAGGAAACGGCAGAATATTGACACAGAGAAAAGCCATTCGGGTGCTCAGCATTGATCCCAAAACCAAGAGATAAAGCTTAATTTCCCAATATAATGAATATATATATATATTTCAAATTAAGACACATTTTCGCGCAAGTGTGCAATGGGTCGTGAACATCACAGTACGGCACCTCCAAAATGAGGCGCAGACTTGATTGGAGTTCGCTGAAGAAAGACATTTCCCCAAGGCAACCGCGTTCACCAACGCGTGATGACGGCTCAACGGCAGAGGCTTCATCAGTCGCTTTTCTTCACTGACTTGTCTTTGGTTTGGAGGCGCCCGCTGACCCCATTGGGGTTATTCGTCGATGGCGCAGTAAGGGCGGCGTACGAGCGGAAGCCAGTGAAAAGCGTCTTGTGGAGCACCGATTCGATAGGGGCGAAGGGCGATGTTGCCGAACCCGTCAGCATCATCCTCGTCTGGACGATACATAACACGGTAAACCGCTGAGCCGCTTAATATAAGTGAAGAAATCAAATTTTTTAAAGATGAGATGATTTAGGCGTGACGTAAATAACTTGTAGGTCCCCTGGCGACTGGCCCAAAAGTTCATGGAATGTACAATGTATGTAATAACGCGTCATATTTGCTTCTCATTAGTGAAACGTAATTGGGACCAGCGTTAATATGAAGTGAAATAAATAAATAAATAAATAAATAAAATAAACAGCAGGACTGAAAGGAGATTGAATCTGATGCAACGCCTCGTTGAACATTTGTGATGGATCAGAGGTGAAAGGCGCTGTCGGGTTTGTCAGACAAGGGTCGGATGACGCAAGGCTATGAAAATGATGCAAAAGCCGCCGCCCTTAGGGTAACACAGAGCCAAAAACGCCAGATGAAGCGAATACGGTTACAAAGGTTATAGGGAACACGACCACTGCTATTTGGTGTTCCAATCATTTTGTCCCCAAGAAGCATGGGACGGGAACCTACAGTCCGTAGGCCATATATGGTCCAGCATGGCATTTTTTTTTTTTTTTTCGGGGGTTCCACTCAGCCACAGTACATGCAAAATTCTTGTCTGTGTACAGGAATGCCTTGTTTGGCTTTTATTTTAAAGCTGTTTAAAGTTGGAGACTGCATTGATTCAAAACATTAGTAGTTGGAGACTGCAAATTATGCAGTCTCCAACTACTAGTGTTTTGAATGAAAAATATGACAAATACTATGAACAAATTAGTGAACAGACAATTTCTCAATGGGCAGTTTTGCTACTGTGAGTCAAGCACGATTATTGCTGCGGCAATACGAGCGTTTTGGAGGTGTAAACAATGAATCGGAAGGGGACAGAAGTGCGTGATCGGATGTGAATTTAGGATGTCTTTTTCACCAAAACCAGAGGGAAAACACAGAAACTACCAAAGCATATCGAGAAGGACGCAGGCAGCAAGAAAAAGATTTGTCTTTCTCTTCTCCTGCTGTGCCATCAACCTTCCTGCAATACCGTAAGCTTTCCCGCGATATCGAAAATAATGACCGTCCCGTGAGATGAACGCGGTGATAAACCCAAAGAGTGACCTTTAGAAATCATTAAATCGCTCGTCGTGACTGACCTTGTTGACCACAGTGAATGTGGTGTAGATGAGCATCAGGTGGTGTGTGTGGAGAGGCAGGTAATGAGTCTGCTGCAGAGCGAACAGCACCGCTCCAATCAGCGTCACCTTGGTGGGGCTTTAATGTGCGCACAAACACACACAATAGATCTTTTAAGAATTTGGTTGACTGTGGATTAAGCGCGTTTTACAGCAATCACGACAAAACGGAAGTGCGTTAGATGGCAGAGGTAATTTTGATTGACTCCCAACTAGGTTTCTGCCTAAAGAAGCTTACCTAACATCAGCATTGGATAGTTTGTGGCGCTGCATACGCACTGTTACAACGCCAGAGGGCAGCATTACTTTGTTCAACGTGTTTTCCCCAAAACAAACATTTTTTTTTTTTTTTTTTTTTTTTTTTAATATTGAAATAAAAATCTGCAAATGTGTGAATTGAGAGTATGGGGTCCACTGTAATGGTCAATTTTCCTCAAGTAGTCCATTGTGGAAATTCAGCCAAAAGCGTATCCTATGATGAACCGACACTTGTTTGCACTCCACAAAAACTGAAAAGAGTTTTCCAAGACACTCACTAAGTCATCTTGAGAAGCTCGTTGGTTTCTGGTTTCCACACGCCGCGGACGAGCTGCTCAAAGTTTCTGATCAGACCGCCTCCGGCTCCTATTGGACACAAAAGTCAGGTGCGGTTCCATGTGATTGATTATCCCTCGTATTATAAAATGTTTCATGCCACTTCACAGTGATTAATCCTAACTGATGGTTATACGATGACTTTTTCGAGTACCTCTAGCCCAGCCGATGGCGATCATGACCAGCAGTCCGTCCTTGTATTTGCTGCGCGCCTGCGTGACGCCACCCAAGACTTTCCACGTGCGTGTCACTTCTTTCATTCCTGACAGAACTAAGCGCAAAGGGGGCAGGGCCGCGCAGCCGTACACCAGGTCCAGCGGGCAGTAGAACACCAGGTACCTGTGGGGACCCCCAAAGGAAACTCTCATCAGCACTGGTGGGAGTAGATGTTTTTTTCTAGCCGAGGGCGGTGTTGATTTTGAAACTCAAATTTGTTTGCACCTGTTTCACCTTTACACACACACACACACACACACACACACACACACACACACACACACACACACACGTCAATTCCAATGACGTTGGGACATTGTCTATACTTTCCAGAAACATGATCTTAAGTGCAATTCCAGGCCGAACCAACAGAGGGAGACAGTCCTCAAAATTGAAAGACTGAAGCCACTCCATTTATAACAGCTGCAATTCAGTAAGCGTTGTTAACATGTATGTCGTGCCTCTGGTGCCATTTGAATTTTTTTCCGTGGGCCTCAATTTATGAAAGGATATGCGTTTATTCTCACGTTGTGTGTATTTGTGACCTGATTGTTGTTTGTGTTAGTTTACCAGAGGAGAGAGGCGAGCAGGACGGCGGTGCCGTTGGAAAGCGGCGCTACGGGCGGTTCGGCCAGCATGATGCCGGAGAGCACGGCACCGCCGAAGCAGTACAGCATGGAGCTAAACCAGCAGGCCAGCGGGCTCGCGCGGGACACCTCCAGCGCTCCTGTAAGGTGAAGTAGCACGGAAAATATGAACGAGTCTCAAGCGAATAAACTCAGCGCACCGTACAGTATGGATAAGTGGATTAGGGGTCAAAGTCCTCTGCAAACAGCACTCAATGCTGTCTCCTGTTTCAAACACTAGATTTCTTTCATACAGTTTAAAACCATAGACACGCCATTAAACATGACATCTTGTGACTGTCGAAGACTGAATAACAACATTCACTGTAACATTGGCCTACTGTAATCAAAGACAGGAGCCACAATTTATCCCATCAGTAGCGGGATAGTAATGGCAAGTCAATGTGACAAACCTGATATACTGTGAATAAGATTTTTTTTTTTTCTTTTCCCTAAATTTAAGATATTAAGGCATTTTGAAGCTTATTGGCATCGGCCTTTTATAAAATTTGGACAGACCGAAAAGGGATCAATTTAAAAACGGGTTATTTTGGCACCGCATCATGGAATAAGTGGCGCGTAAAGTATTCTAAAAGCTCCGTTCAATAGTTGCCTAATAAACACCTTGCAGTTCGAACAAATATTTCCCGAACAGGGTGGAACTCAATGTCTGAACAATCCACCCGTAATTAAAATAATTTGAATACTTGAGCTCAAGTGAAAAAAAAAAAAAAAAGCCTGTACTAGCAACACTACTTGCAAGTTCTTCTTTGCAGTTGGCAATATTTTTTGGTTACTCCATAACATTTTGTACATCTCTGAGCCCGCTACTTTGCATGTTTATTTTATTTTATTTTTTTGGGTGGTTGAAAAACTCCTGCACTTGGTGAGACCATACAGTGCCAGTTCCACCTGTCTGGTGCACTTGGCTCGAACCTTTGGATAATCTGGATTAACCAGAGATTAAACACTGCAAGAGAACTGGTGATAAATTTGGAAGAACCAAACGGCCAGCCCATCCAAATCAAACAGTTAAGATTAATTTGAAGCACTGTCGTCTGTGTGTGTGTGTGTGCATGTATGTGGTATATAAGATTGAAATTAGGAATGCAAAAATCTGGATGAAAATTGTATCGCTTGTTGGTGTTTATAAACATTACTGTATCAACTGTGCTTTTTCTAAACTTTCTTTAAAAGTTTCTCTCAATTGAGCAAAATTGGCATCATTCGTTTCAGATGTTTGTGCTTCAAAAAGTGAGATTATATATTTTTTTTATAATTTGACAGAGGTTGCAGCGCAAACTTCATGTAGGTTCTGTAACCCGCTTCCCTCTCTGACGAACCGCTGCTATCTGGACTTTGCAACGTCTTTACCCCACCCTTCTGTCCCGCACTCAACATAGAAAGAAGCCTTATCTCCACTTTTTTCCCCAGCCTGAAGATATTTTTTACTATGTTGTCTTTTAAACTGCTCTTTCTCCTTCATCTGCATTTTGCTTCCTCTCAAATATATCCAATGTCCACAGAGTCATTGCAAAGTCAACTCCTGTGACGCCGCTTTGGCAGGAAACAAGGTAGCAAGCTAAATTGTCGCCGAGGGCCTTTATTTACTCAACAGCAAACAGTGTGTGTGTGTGTGTGTGTGTGTGTGTGTGTGTGTGTGTGTGTGTGTGTGTGTGTGTGTGTGGGAGGGGGGGGCTTCACACTTACTAATGGTATCTTTAAAATATATTTCATTAAAAGCAGAATGCCTTTTCTGAGTAATTTAAGATGAGCTCGTGATTATTTCAGCATACAGTCTTTTCCTTTTTGTGTCATTTTTGTCCAGTGGTGTGCCATGAGATTATTCTAACATAAAATATGTGCCTTGATTTATTAATAGTTGGGAAACTGCATTAGAGTGACGGCAACTATTTGAGGAAAGGTTTATCGGGCCCTCAGGAGTCCCCTCGGAGAATTTGGAGAGTGTGCATTGAAAACCAGTCAGGATTAAACACGGTGAAAGGAAGAGGAGGCGAGGAATGGCCGATGGCATTCCTTTCCTTTTTGGGAACAAAAAAAGTGGTCTTCTTGAATATTGACTTCCAAGTTTTATTGCAGCGTGAATGTAAGACACGGCAACATCAACTTTAGCGCGTCGTCACGAGTGCACCGAGATGGTCGTAGTGGGGTGTAAGGAACAAAGGGTGAAAAAGGTTACAGGCGCTCAGATGCTTTGCGAGGCAAGTTCCAAAATAGACCACGCTAACTTGACCACAATGGACTCCGTTTGAGTGCAGTTCAAGTCCACCTGTTCTTTGCCCCGTTATCACTTTGATATCATGTCGACGGATAGTCACATATTTGCATTTTGACACAGTTACGCACTCCCGATGCGTCTGGGCACTTCTTGTTGCCCTTCAGTCGCTCCATGCAAGTATGTGTCTCCAACAGAGCAACAGCAACTTGGATGATCAGAAATGTTTTGGAGAGATGGCGAACAAACATTTGATTTTACTCGATGGAATTAGACACATTTTTCAGGTAAATGAAAACTTTTTTGCTGTTACGATAAACGATACGTGGAAAGGATGCTTTTTTTCGTTTGTTTTTATCCACCAAAACATTTACAGCAGTTCTAAGTTTGTGCTGCGTTAAGACATTTAATAATATTTTTTTTTATTGTCAACAACACCAAACGTGCCACTTTTAATGCTGCATTCCGCCCTCACCCCCCAAAAAGGGCAAAAATCAGGCCCAAATTAAGTATTTTCTTCCACTTCCGTTTAAAGCCAGCAAAGGCCCAGTTATGCGACGTCTTTAAAAGAACATCTCAAGCGCTTATCCAGTAATGTGGGGTGTGTCACAAATCTGTGATTTCATTTCTATTTCACTGCGATTTAGCAAAATATTTATTTTCAGGGGGTGTAAATGCTGTGAAACAAGTCGTTTAGCAGAGCTGTGTGGTCTTTAAAAGTCTTGAAGAGTGCTTTAAAGTTGTCCTTAAACAAACATTGTTCAATCTTCTCATGCATCACTCATTGCACTTCATTATCATTTTTACAGCTACTTTCTCATGAGCCTGGAGGAGGAAATGTGTAACATTCCCACGAAAGTACTTTCCTTTTGACAACATTTGAAGAACACGCTTCAGGTATTTCAACAAGCGAATTAGGCAAATCAACTGATTGAATGTTCGTTTGTTGGTGAACGTTTGGGACCCTGTTAAGGGTTGAATAGCAAGCACACCTGAGCTTACCTGGCTGCTCCCTCAGAGCCATGACGGACACGACGTAGTGCGCCATGTCAAAGAAGGGAAACATTGACAAGTTGGCCAGTCCGTGTGACAGCACGTCCAAAGTATCCATCACTTGCCAATAAAGTTCGACAACTTATACTGTATGTATATTTTTTAAAGAAAAAAAGCCAAGGCACCAGTCCAACTCGAAGCATCTGATCGAGCGCCTTAGCTCGAACACAGATGTACTTCCGCCATGGCGGGAATACAAAAAAATAAGGCAAAGTTACTCTCAAGGCAGCAGTAAGTTTTAAGCATCGAGGTCGCCGTTGGTCACCAGGCAACAGGTCGGCTCTAAAGCCCCAGCGTTCATCCTCTGGCGGCAGCCGTTTGACAACGCCGTCATGGTCACATAGACGGAATTCCTGCTCCGTGTTCCGCCATAGTAGCGATGCTGCAGGAGGAGCTACAGCCGCGTTGTGATTGGCTCAAAGCAAAACGGTTGAGCCAATCATGTGCCGGGAAGTGGCACAGGACCGACCCCCGCCACGCAGTAGAGTTCACCGCTGTGTTTACGTGGATCAGCCCCGGACATTACTATTGATACAATGACTTTGACAACTTCCAAGCAATTTTTTGTGATTCAATAATGTAGTCTTTTTTTAATTTAGTAAATATTTTTTGTAAATAATAAATGTCTATTTATCCATTTTGGGGGGTTCCCCCTCATTAGGGTCGCAGATGAGATAAAGCTTATTCCAGTTAACAATAAAATCAAAGATCTCTATGACAACCGGGCCGTGTTTCGTAACACGTCCCAATCAAATTAGCCTATACAAAGAAAGAAAACATGTCCCAATCAAATTGCCTATACAAAGAAAGAAAACATGTCCCAATCAAATTACCTTTCCAAAGAAAGAAAGAAAGAAAGAACGAAATCATCCCTTTGTAAGCCCTGCACAACTCGATTCGACCAATGAATTAGTGTCGTTTTTCGTGTGTACACGTGATACTGGTACCTCGAGCGCCATTTAATTTAAAACTTTTGGGTCAGTTTCTAAATCAGGAAATTAAAGTAATTGACACATTCAAATATCATCTGAGCAGCAGAGAGCAATTCTTGGTGGTTGGATCACAAACTGGTCATTGGACAAATTGCTAGATTGTAGTATATTTACACCAAAATGTGCCAAAAATCACGAATAGTACACTGAACTATATAACATATACGGCGCATTTGTAATTATAAATATTATACGCCTAAGATAGCTTTTGAAATGGATTTGCTGGAAATGAAACGAAGAAAGTTATAACGTTACCAAATGGCCACTAGATAGCAGCAAACAACCATCAATCGATTCACGTTAACTGTTTTTCAAACTGTTATCTAAAGCTGAGTGCTAAAGCAGCTGAACAAGGCCTCTGGCTAAAACATGCTGTCTCAAATTGATTGATTTTGTCAGCTTCTTTCCAGGACAGGACCAGAACCCACAAAATGCCCCCGCCCCCCCAACAAAAGCAAAAGAGCTTTCTGTGTAAATAAGTCAAATGAGAGCCCTCATGCTACCATTACATCTATTTGTAAGTGTGTGGTTGTTTGAAAATTAATTGAGTGACGTATTTATTGTCAAACAAATTTTTTCATATAATTTTTTTTCTTATTTGCGCTTGCTCAAGTAAATACCCCATGGCATTATGGGAAAAAATATTACGTTTGTAGCATTAGCCTACACGTAGGTTTGAATGTATTTGCCAGTCAAATAATTTTACTCCACATTGGCAGTTCCACGCTTCTGCACAAAATACTGTCCTGTGATTCATCGACTTATTGATGAAGCTTGTGTTTTAGTGCACACATCTTGGACTGGCGCGTCACATCAAATGCACATGGAAGCTCAGTGCGGTGAGTCAGCTTGCCGTTTTCGGCCTCAGGGACACGACATACAGTATATGTGGGACATGGGCCGCCGCCGGGTCTGGCCAGAATAAACTGGCACCCCCTGACTACACACACCCACACCCACACAAATGCACGCTTACACTACATCTACAAACAAGCATCATCAAGCATGTGCTGTCCTGCCACACACTCTGAGGCACGTCAATAATCGTGTTATATACGCATAATTTTGGGCCCTAGTTACGTCCTTAACCAAATAATAACCTAACAACATACACTCTTTCCACAGTTTGATATCATGCTGGCGGGGACAACCATCAATTTGGACTGAGTAATTACAAGAAGGGAGGATTCTTGACTGTGCCATGAGTCACATTTCTGTATATGGACAACAGGTGGGGCAGCAACCTCTTAGGTGTGGGCTACACAATAGGACAAATGTGTTCAATGCAAAGCTTGCAACCACATATTTTAAATAATACAAAAATTTTGAGTCATAAACATGATGCAATAACATTATCTGTTTTGCTTTAATTTAATGTAATTTTTAATAATATAATTAGGTTTGTGTGAGAAACAAGTTTTAAAAAATTGCATTCAATGTGTATTTTAAATAACCATTCAATGAACTAAAAACTAATATCCACATAATTATGATCTAAATAACTGGCATTGGACCTTGATACACAAAAAAACAAACCCCCAAAAAAAAAAAAAAACACGCTTTGCCAGTGGGGATACAGAGGGCGTTTGTGTGCCAGAATTCCAAATGGTTTTGCACTTGAGAGGAGGCAAATTTTGCCATCATGCTGGAGACAGACGTCGCTATTAATCAAGGCTGACTTGAGCACTTGTCGTGCTGAGGAGGAATGCTGTTCTTGACTCTCTTCGCCTTTGAGCATAATTGCTACTGATTGGCGCCCCTTTCTGTGTGTACTCACTGATGGGGAAAGACCCACACGCACACGCACGCACACAAACACGGATGTCTCCTAGTGGAAAACAAGGCCCCGTGCATTCAAAACACTCATTATTTGCTCTGGTACCTGTGGATGAGGAGTCTTGTTTATTTGGCTTGTCTCTTTAAGAAGACATTCCACAGTGCTTTTTTTTCTCCTCCTCTTCTTTTTGTTCCCACACTGATGCTGCGGATAAACTCGCCGGGGGAGGGGGGGGGGGCAATGACCTTCGGGGTTTTGGGCAGATAAATTGGTGTGGGGGAAAAAAAAAAAGTCTTGTTTATTTGGCTTGTCTCTTTAAGAAGACATTCCACAGTGCTTTTTTTTCTCCTCCTCTTCTTTTTGTTCCCACACTGATGCTGCGGATAAACTCGCCGGGGGAGGGGGGGGGGGCAATGACCTTCGGGATTTTGGGCAGATAAATTGGTGTGTGGAAAAAAAAAAATTCCCGACACAATGCATAACAGACATTCCTAAGATACATGTCAGTGCATGTTTGAGGAGAGTAATCCGCACATTTGCGCGCGCGCACACACACGCACTAGTTAATTTGGTAACATGTGGGTGTGCATGAGGGTTTTTAACAATGCTTTCAGTTGAGACACTGTTTACATAAAGCCGCTCCCAACTGAAATCGACATTTTGGTCTTTTGCTCTCAGTTTACAATCGGCAAACACGACAAAACGTGTGTGTCCAAATGGAAGTTTTTCTAATGTGACTCTGTCATTAAAACAAACTGAATTTGTTGTTGTTTTCAAATTGCACCTGTTGCAATTTTAAAACTGCATTCTATTACAAAAAAATGCATTCTTTTACATTGCGATTCAAATTTGATTCACTGCCCAGTAATTTGGGGCCTTTAAAGTTTATTTATAACGTGACATTTTCACATAGGGGCCAAGCACGAACGGTGATAGGTTTGACAAATATACCGGGAACCTAAAAAAAACTACGGAACATCATCCCTGTTTTCACAAGGTCGTTGTCATGTAAACAAACCCCTCAGTCAACCTCTAAACATGGATGCTACATAGATAGCAGGTATAGAAAAGAGGGCAGCAACCCATAGGGGCTTGATCTGGCTATCAATAGCGCGGACGTAGCAAGGAGAAAGTTGTGGGGGGCCGGATGTGAGAGGGTGTTTAAAATAGATTTTATCGGTCCGCCTCCTGTTGCCAGAAAAGAGGCCTGATAAAAGACAACAATTGACAGTGTCTATTCAGGCCTCCAAGGACTCCTTGATCAGACACCTCATCAATGCGGGAATCAATTTGATGTTGGCCGAGACCCATTCATTTATTGACGCCATCGTGTTTGTAATTGCCTATATTCATAGTTTCAACCATAAACATACAATAAACTATGACCCTAAAAGACTTCAAATAAAATTTCAAATTCCTCTTACATTACCATTAAGAGTAAATTGATTTTCCCCCAAAATGCACATGTACATACAACTTCATATCTGGATTAATTGCATTTAGGTGTACGTGCAGGTTAATGTGCGAAAATGCTTTGACCCATTTCTGTTTCCTGAAGTTGCTGTCCCACCAGAAAACAGGCCTCATTGTTCTCTACAATGCTTCCTAAGAATTTCTGTGAAAAGCTTGAATACTCACTGCCAAGATACAGCGATAAGAGAGTTTGGGAGTGTCTGCAGGAAGAGAAAGGAGTGGGTGGGGGGGCGTGGAAGGGGACGGTGCAGAATGCTGAATCAGCTCCCACCGCACGATCTATTCCAGATTGTCCCAGAGGGAATGGTTTTGCTCTCAAGGCTCTACACTCTTCATAACGCTGATGGGGGCAGGGGGCACCAAACGACAGGGGGCTCGAGTTACCAGGGTGGGGCCGCATGACTGTCACAAATGAAACCGTGAAAAACACAGCCCCTCCAAAAAAAAAAAAAATTAACACACTTCATGTCAAAGTCAGACGTGAAATGCGGAATCACAATTAGACTCATATTAATATAAATAACATGATAAATAATATCGCAAAAAAATTCTAATATGATCAAAACAAAACACAAAAAAATGACGTGGGTATCCCCGAAACCTTATGAGTAATGTTACTGCATACAAACAAATGTAACCATTGCTCTGTATCGTGTAAAAATACCCATCCATGGAACTGAATGTACATATTTCCAAATCAGCAAAACTGATCAAACTCGACGCCTCTGGCATTTCCGCCCTGTCAGCCCGTGCCAAAACAATGGGGAGCTCCGCATTGGAAGGTCGAGGCTTTCACACGTATGACAGAGTGATACTGGCATGACTCAGAAGAGCCTTTCTTGTTTGCCTGCAGGAAGGAAGCACATGAATGCCAGGAAATGAGGTTCACTTAAAGAAACCAACGGCTGAAGGGGGCTTGAAAATCCATGTAAGGCTAATATACACTCACTTGCCAAAACATTAAGTCCACTTGCAAATTCCACGGCTTATACTTGAGAATTTGCCCAAATGGGCTCCAACATGAAGCGGGTATCCTTGACACTTTTTTTTTTTGTGCCGAAACTATTTACTGTCAGGTGAACAGAACTTTGCGTCAAAAAATCATTTTCAGGACTGGGCATGAAAAAAAGACGTTGCAAGGCCTTATATGTCGCCGCTCGTGACTTGATGGTATTTTCTTGCCCGTTCTTCCCACAGATAAAAACAGTGGGCTTCAAGGTTCGCTATAATAAAAACACTGGAATTCCACTGTGAGGGAATACTGCCTGCTTTTTTTCCCATGCATGCGCCCAAGATAAGCCTCCAAAATTAGTATTCTGTCTCCCCTCCGGCATGCATTCATCTACACCACAATCACACAATCATTTCTAAACCCTCCCCGGCTCAGTCTATCTATCTCCTTTTCCATCTACTTTGTCCTTCATTGCTCTTCCGCATGCTTCTGCATATACTTTCTCTCCTCCACCTTATCTCGGCATTGGAAACAAACAAATTCAAGGTTTTCTGCTTCTTTGTTGTGCTGCGTTTTCCTTTGACAAAGTGGAGCAACAAAACCGGACAAAAAGGACTCGGTATCAGAGTTGTGGACCTGCTATTGAAAACTATGCATACATGTTGGTAGCCAATGACAATGTGTGCTCCAGTTATTTATGTACGTTTGTGTTTAGGGAACAAAAGGCAAATAAATACGCGGTAATGCCAAATTATTAGTTTTTTGTTGTTGTTGTCGTTTTAATTTACAACACAACTCAGAGATCATTAAAGACAACAAACAAAAAGCCAGACATTATTAATCAAATTGATGCTAGCAGACAGGTGGGAGGATTCTAAAGCCAGCTGGGTCTGTCGTAGCCGCTCTGACGCGCTACCTCCCCAGGTGTTACTTCTCTCGGAGAGGCATGACCGGTGTTGCATTCTTGCCGCATTTGCGTATCTGTCTGCAGGGCAACGCAACACTTTCAAGTCAAGTTTCGGTGCCGGCGTGTGCGTGTTGTGCGTCGCTTTCGTTGAGGTGGGCTCGTCATGGCAGGCCTCTGGGTGCTTGACATCAAAGGAAAATGCTCTCACGTGTGAATACTTTTCATATTAAAAACCTGACTCACTAGAGGAAATGTATCGTGTCCTTTCTCTGCTTTTAATACACGATTAGATGAATATACTTTGCAGACATGGCTTACATTGATTGATCCCCTTTAGAGTATGAGCGCGAGCTTGTTAAAATGTGTCAATGCACTATAGAAAACATGCCAACATGACTTCTGATTTATTGTGTGAAGAACAAAGATATGTACCATATTTAGCGCCACCAAGATGCTAAGCTACATTAGTTTTACTCATACTTCACTTCAGATGAGTCACAGATACATTGACTGCATGCCAAAAGGCTAATGGACGGAAACGTGCTACAATCCCTCAAAGAGTTTTAAAGACCGAGGCAGGGTCAAGTTTGGCTCGATTTCAAGAACTTTGACAGCCATACACTAATTTTCTGGAAACAATACGACCGAATAAAAGTGTAAAGTAAATTGCAAGTATTTTGGCTGACCGGACTGTGTATGCGGTCTATATGTCACAGGTTGCCCACCCATTGCTTTAGAACAATGAAGGGAGTGTGCTAGAGTGGCGTAAAAGGCGGGTATGGCGTATGTTCTGAAGCCGACCTCTGAACACACCTGCTGGTATCTGGCAGACAGGAAGCAGTGCACTTGTGGCTCTGGTTTCACTTCCTCTGACAGCTAAAACGCAGGAAGTGAATGCCGATAAGACCTCCGATTACGATGGGCTAAAATACCAAGACGGTGTACCTACAGTATCGAGACCGACTTGGAAAAAATGTTTGCAAATGTCACAAAGAGTTTCAAAGGAGGAGACCACAATATGTCATCATTTCCACATGTCTTATTGGGCAAGACAGATCATGTGACCTGGACATGGGATGATGAAGGATGTCCTGCTGACAATCACACTTCCTGCAGGGGAATCAAGTGAAAGGTTAGCATGCCTCCGTATTTTTGGCATTCGGGAAGCTGAATCATGTGCGTTGGTTGAGAGTCAGCAATTTATTTGGCAATTCAGACGTTTTTTGCCAATTTTCTACCTTGCCAGTTTTCAAGTAAAAGCAAAATATGTAGCCTACCTTTCTGAGTACAAGATCACGATGTAAATTATAAAAAGGAAAAACCGCTTAAAATACCACTAAATATTTTTCGAAACAACGTCACACATTTAAAAGAATGCTACAACTTAAAAAAAAAACATTTCATCAAGATGTTAATTGCAATATCTGATCAAGAAAAATGCACAAAAAAATACGTTTAACATATTTCTTTGAAATCAAGCTGAGGATCTAATGACTAATCATGTGGCCATTTATCCATCTTTGCCCAATTTTTTTCTCTTTCACACAAACGTCCCCCACTCTTTACTCATTGCCCCCCTACCCGGTTTGGACAGGAATGCTTGTTTGGGCCTTACTGGAAGTGCACAAAAGGCTTTTGTGTTGCTGACAAACTGCGCCTGAGCATAAGGGAAAAGATTAACCATGCATATATTATACCAGCACGACGACTACCATTAATATTACACAATAAGAGAAAGCAAGCCATGGTGATTCACGCACAGTTTGAGTCCTTATAATGCAATTGTGGGAGACGACTTCACTCGCATGAGATTTCTGTGGTTTGTTCAGAGTTGAGGGGGAATTGCACCGTTAGCCTCGGATTTGTCATCGGAAATGGAGAAAACGTAAGAGTGAAAGGTGCAGAGGAAGCATAGTTGAGGAGATGGGAGGTGCGCTGGATGGTGAGGGGTGGTCTACACTAAGAATCCCCCCCACCCCTCCTTTTATTGAAACAAAGAAGAGGAAAAGAGAGAAAAGTGTGAGAAGTGAGCATGTCTGATGTGGACAGACAAAAGCTCCATTTTGCCGCCATGCTGAAGGAACACTTTATAACTGTACAGTCGTTGAAGACAAAAATGTATAATTACATTTGTTTTGATTCATCCATCTCGCTGAATCACCTGATTTTGTGATTTCAAACCCTATGCTATGAAACCACACACCAATATTTGACATTTCAATATTTGCGTATTTTACGTCATCTAGTTATAATTCGACTTTAACGTGATGAAGTGACATGAAAGTAGATAGCGATCATTTTCTTTCTTCTCTTCCATTCAATGTGTCCCATTGAAGTGACTTGACATTGCGGTTGTATCGGGCAAATAAAAGCGCGCACTCCCACACGCGAGAAGAAAGTGCAGACGTGTGCTCGCAGGCACGCAAACACAAACAGATGCTAGCATGCATGCCAGACGTTGTTTGATGATCATGCTCCCCATCTGCAGTGTGAAACTGCATAATTTAACGGCAGGGAGACACAAAACCCACAAGAGTGTGTAACATATAAATAAATATATACACAGGATATATATTTTACCTACATGCCTACGTACAGTACAGATTACACATGCACCCAAGCAGCTGTAGAATCTCTCAGCCACAGTGTTAACTTCAAATCACCAATCGAAAAGCAATTACCACGGCAGGACATGCGAGATTACACAATGCGCACATGTCAGAGAAGGCTCCATCACCGCATGTTTTGCTGACTTTCCGTCAATGAAAATGCGTGTTAAGGGTCATGAAAACACACAGCAAGACACAGGTTCATTTCCCTCCCTCTGGGATTTATGTCTCATTTATAGGGGGAGATGGGCCATTACCGATATTTTTTTTTTCTTCTCTTTCTTCTTCCCTGGGCCGAGGAGGGAAAAAGGTTGTAACCTGGAAGATCGGATGTTTCGTCATATTTTCCACTTCCCGGTGCATTCCGCGAATGGTTATCGTGCCCATCTGTAAGTTTGTGACTATTTCACCATCGTGCAATTTTCCAAATGAAAGATCCATGCTCTAAAATTCTTTATATAGAAATCCTGAGACGAAAAAAATATATTTATTGGCCACGCAATGGGAACTGACATTTTTATACGCATAACCCAAAATACATTTCAGATTTTATAAAATGGGTCGTTTTTTTTTAAAGCTACCGTGAGCAACTTTTATGAGACAGGGCCATGACTTTTGCTCACAAAAAAGGTCCCTCGAGCAAGGTTCAAATGAAAGGCTTATGAGCACCAATTGGAAAGCCTTGTGAGATGATACAGGCTTACAGTTCAAGAGAAAGGCCAATGACTGTTTCTCCTGGGGAAAAAAGGCACATAAACAAAGCCTGTGGGCCAGAATTTGGTGAAAGACATATAAAACAGGCCCATGAGCCACATTCATGAGGAAGGCCCATGAATATTGCCCACAAAAGTCCCCCTTGAGCAAAGTCCAAAAGAAAAGCCCACACTTGCATACAGTTCATATAGCATATTAATGGGGGGCTATTACCTCCCAAAACCGTTACATTTTCCCAATGGAGTATGTCACCAATTCCAGTAACTAAGAATGCATACAGTCATGGTTGACCAGGGCTGCTAATTCGTGAAGAGGGGCTCCCACCCGAGCCCACCCCTTCTCTTTTTGAGTGTGAGGACAAAGGTTCCAGTGTCGAAAACATTTGAATGAATGAAACCCCAAACTGACCATTTTTCTACCAGAGCTCTCGAGTGAGAAAAAAAGCTGCACCTGTGACTCCTCTGTCAACACACGACAAACCACACCAAGAACCAGACTGGAATTTCTGGTTAAAACCCCTCCGCAACCCCCCCGCTCCCTACCTAAACAGGTGCTTGTTAGAATAACAAACTTCTTGGTCAAGACAGCGAATAACAAACTTTTTGGTCAAGACAGCGGAAAACCCGAAAAACACTGATGAAGATCTCTTCTAGTCCACTCGCTGACATCCTTTCTATTTTTTATACAAGCAACTGTCCCGCTCCGTTTGAGATGAATAAACAACGAATCAAACAGATATCTTGACAAAGATGATGGTACTAAAAGAAGAGGTTGTGGCTTTTCCAAAAACTCTGTCTCTTTTAAATGTATTTCAATGTGGTTGAAGGTTAAATGATGATGCTGAGTGCTAGCATGTAGCTAGCCACTACCATTAACTTGTTCACTCGCAGACATATTTTAATATCTTTTCAAACTATACACATTCAATCCTAGGTACAAAACACACACACACACACACACACACACACACACACACACACACACACACACACACACACACACACACACACACACCCTATAAGTAAGACAGATAAGCAAAGCTAATTAGATGATAGCGTGTTGAAAAATGTCAGTTATGCAGATTTTGTTTTTGTGATAATTGGAGGAGTTATATAACAGACAGAGGAATAATAATAATACTTTTGAACTTCATTGTGGTAATAAAATCTGGCGACCTTGGAGAGAATTCTCGAACCTCACACATGGCAGACTTTAGCGAGACCTAAGACAATCTGCTGTTAGCATAGAGATGGGAAGCAATTTCATTCCAACGATGTTGATTAATTGTCATCATTAGTGGTCGCCGATTATTGCCATGATATGAAAAGTATTTAAGTTCAATTTCATCCCTCATCTCCTCTCTCAACATACAGAATAGTTTATCACGCTATTTTAATTTAGCATTATAACATTTGGCCTCCATTTTGTGCCTAAGAATAAATTCATTTACTCGGTAATGTAATCTGGGCAGACGGACAAGTGAGGCGAGTTAACATTTCTCCCACAATCCCATGGGGCAAACTCTCACTCGTGTGACTGATCACAGTCAACAGTGCATCTCTCCTTCCACCTACTTCACTCGCCATGATTTAACAAAACAGACAAAGAAACAAAACCAAAAAAAGAAAAACCACTTGTGGTTTAATGTGTGTGTGTGTGTGTGTGTGTGTGTGTGTGTGTGTGTGTGTGTGTGTGTGTGTGTGTGTGTGTGTGTGTGTGTGTGTTGGACCATCAGTGTCATAATGGCTCTAAGAGCCAGATGTGTCCCTGTTACATTATAAATGACATAGATTTTGACATCTTAGTGGCTCAGTGTTAATTCACAAAGCAAACATAAAACAAAGACTTGAAAGGAGCCACAAAATCAAGAAAGTTCCAGTCATGCAGGGTCAAATCATGACGTGAATGAACTCCCAGCAGTCTGTCTGAGGTTTGACAAATACGAGAAAATCCTTGCATCAGAGAAAAAAAGCCACAAATTCACGCAATGTCGTATCATGAAGCGCATGATGTCCCATGTGTATGTCTGAGGTTAAGCAATAACTAACCAGTCCTTACGTAAGACAAAATGAAACCTAATGACAAATGAGCCACAAAAGTCAGGAGAGTTGCAGTAATGCAGTGTTGAATCATAAGGTGCATGACTTCCCAGTTGCCCACATCACATGCGTGGCCGACTGCATCATCCGCAAGAGGAGAGCTTGCAGTTTACTGGTATAAATCCTCATTGTTTTTTGTTGTTGTTGTTGTTTTTTTCCCACTTCCACCCATCCTGATTTTATATCCATGCACACAGTTTGACCCCGCTTTGCCCTCGGCACGGAAATACGTCCCAATGACTTGAAGTAAGTAACAAAGTCAGAAAAATTGCAGAAAGGCAGTGAATTGTATCATAAACAGACTCAGCAGTATGCATGATGTTGGACGGCAAATGTTAACCGGTGCACAACCCCGATTTCTTGCAATTAAAAAGTAATAACGACCAGAAAGTACACACTCGTCCGCGTCATTAAAGCTGTTCTATGAAATATATCTCTGAAATAAATACCTGTATTTCAAGCAGGTCATGGATGATGTAGATGATTGCAATGCCAATAGTGAGAGTCATTAAAGCGGCGGCGATGTATGAATGCGAGATGAGGGTGATTTGAATACAGATGAGGTGCATGTAGAGCAGGACCAGGCACAACGCTGGCTGGGAATACAAGATGGGAAAGACAAAAAAGCCTCATTAAGAGTCTGCTCGGGTGTACGTCGGCAACATGTTTTGTGTTGGCTTTGATGCCGCCTCACAGATCCAAATGCAAAGCCAACAACAGCACGCCCAGCACCCTACTTTTCTTCTGACATATTCCATCATTTTGGATTTTGTAGGCTCTTTTCTACCTTTGTGCTCTCAACACTTGGGTTAACTCGCATGGTAGCATACAACTTTGACGAACCGGTGTGGAATTTCAAGGTTAAGTGGTCAACTTGCAGACATGCGGACAACATGGCAAATGTTTGAGTATAGAGAACAGATCTTGACTTTCGGAAAAAAAAAAAAACAGGAGTGAAAACACTTTCGTTTGGTCTTTTTTTGTGTGTGTGTTTGCCTGGGGGAAAAAAAAAGATATCCTTTCAGTTGCAGCAGAAAGGTATGATTTGCTTGTTCAGGGTGGAGGAAGCTTTCTGTTAATTATTCATCGAAGACTTTTTCAGAATGAAGTAGAATCAGAATGCAAAACCGGGACGCCGGGCTTACAATAGCATAGGAATAAATCCGGTATGCAACGCTGCACAATAGAAGTTTTTTTTGTTTTAATGTGGGAAACATGGAAATGGTTAAACCATTACTGGCAATTTTTGAATTTTAAGATGAAATATCAACTTTTGCTTCCATAATTTTCATTCAACAGCTAAAACTACAAATGCCAGTAGCTGTTACTTAAATAAACGCTTTAAAGTCGACCAACACTTTTTCAGAATACACTTGTTTGACATTTCATCATTTTAATGGAAAACATCTTTTTTTTTTTTTTTTAAAGATTGCTATGAAAATGTTTTTGATCTCATAATTAAAAAAAAAACACTAAAAAGCACCAATTTTCAAATTACAAATAAAAAAAAATATTTTGTCAATAGTGTTTGTTTGCGTTTTCATGCTGTAGAATTCTGTTATCCGTTTCTATCCAATTTCAGTTAAACATGCTCTTCTAAAAATCGGACCGGTAGACTCCAATTCTCCATTGTCTTGTTACCCGAAGGCAAGACAGACGCTGTCTGTGTTAGCAAGTGGGAGCCAGTACCACTGAGCCCATTAACATAGTTTTGCACTCTGTTGCCGCTCCAAACAGTCAAGGTGAAGTGTTTATGAAGTTCACTTTATCGTAAGTTGACCTACGTGAGGTCATCTGAGGGCTGTGGAGAAGGTAAAAAAACAAGTCGGGTGGGGGTAGGGTGGGGTGACGAAGAGTGTCTGGGAAACAAGTGTGATTCACACACTGCTGCTTCTTATGCGTTCTATACAGCCTCGGGCGGCACATGTGAGGGGGGCTTTGTCTGGGATCCTCTGATACCCCCCTCCCTCCCTCCTTCGTAATTGAACAACTGACTGTATCCGCTTGCAGGACTAATTAAGGCAGCTATTGTTCATTTTGGCTTCACACGACGATATCTTGGTTTCATCGTCTAAAATCCACACAGGTGGACGCATGCACACTCCGCACTCGTGTTCACGCTGTTTAACTTGCAGAAGCAAGTCGTTATTATCCGCCCAAGAGCCGACGAGAGCCTTTGAACCTGTGGCTATAGCGGAAGTGAAAGCCCAAGGTCACCGCACTCATCTCGACTTCTGCTTTCCATAAATCCTTGTAGTCGTGCTTCATGAGTAAATCTCAACCATTGAATCATTATTTACTGTATTATGTTTTAGTTCCATCGTTTTGTGTTAAATACAAACAAGACACTGACTGACACCCCCCGCCGCCGTTGCTACGATAGCTGAGACCTGGTGTGACCCGGACATCTGAAGGCTGCTAATGCAGCTGGCAGATGGCCGCCAGCGTGTGCGTGCATGTGTGAACACTCGTGTTTGTGTTTATGTGGGTCAAGTAGCCGGGCAGAGCAGCAAGTGGCTGGTCGGACCAACGGCTCGATGAGGGCATTGCCCCCCCCCCCCAAAAAAGCAGCCAATCACAACATGGGCAGCTGGTCACAGTCTCCACATAATTTGCTCACCTTTGCCTTCACTGGAAGAACACATCGAGTACTTGGAAGTACATTTTGCATTTGCCTTTCACACAGAACCCGGCAAAGGTGGAACATTGCCGCAGTTGTGTGCACTTTTCGTAAACGTTCATAGCGCTCTCGTGGTTTTATTGCCGGTGAACTTTGTAAAAGAAGCTTTACAATGAAGCGTCATTCCACCTCAGATCCGGGTCTGATACGAGCCCAGAAAGTTTTCAATTGCCACCTCGACACGGTTGCGCCATTCTGCGTCATTAAAGACAGAACAGCAGCAAGGACAAAGCAGGGAAAAAAAAGCCATCCTTTCCAAGCAGTGTCAAAGGGGCTTGGCATACCTGCCTCGATAACGGCTCGACCTCTACCTTGGAAGGCGAAAAATGACCAATGAACGTGGTCGTCAGGTCAACTTTGTTTCCCTCCATTCTGATATTCAAGTGTTAAATTGATATCCCGAAGACAATTTGGTCTTACAAGAAAACGCAAGTGGCCAAAAACGCTTGATAAAATTTTCATGGATTGTCTTATTACATTAGTGGATTAAACAATGGAAGTGGCCGACATATTGTTGAAATGCATTCCTTGGTGTGTCTTTCATCATCTGAGCTTGTCCGGACAGCTACGGGAATGCGACAATGGAGGCTGAGAGAAATATCGTCATCCGACACGCGGTGGGGCGATAGGGAAAAAAAATTAAGAAATAAATAATTGGGTGGGTTTGTGTGCGTGTTGTTTGTGCATTGCGAGGTGCGGCCATGGCAACCTCGGAATGACAGGAAGGGATTTGTGAAGGTGGATTTAAGGTGGGTCGGTCGAGCTGCTGTCTGGCTCTCAGAGGGCTACGGTTACATGAGGGGGGAGGGAGGGGGTTGCTTTAAGGGGGCAGAGGGGCTTCACCTTCATATTACTTTGTAAGAGTCAACCTGCGGGGAAGAAAGTCCCCAGGGAGGCGGGGCGTGCGCGCCTTTGTAGCAGGAAAAAAAAACGAAAGCACACGTTGGTCTGTGCTTTCATTTGGAAACAAGCAAGCATACACACACACACACACACACACACACACACACACACACACACACACACACACACACACACACACAATCGTCATCAGAAAAACTCTTAAAATTGAGTATGTCAGAATTTATCAAAAAGAAGTCAGCATGACTGAATCGGAGTGTTTTCATGAAAAAGTGCTTTTCTTTTTTTGGGGGGGAATTTACCACGAGAAGAAAAATCAGTTGATTAAAAAAAAAAAATGCATTACAATTTTACAATGGAACATTTATCATTTTCAAGTCAGCCATTAAGAGACTAAAATTTGAATTTTTACGAGAAGTCGTAGTATGCAGAGCAAAAAAAAAAAAAAAAAAGCACGATTTTTAGGGGATAAAACCGCAATGTTACGAGGAAGAGTCCACAGTTTATAGAGAATAAAGTCATATTACATGACAATAAAGGCATCCTTTTTACGACGGCCTTAAAACCAGGAACAAATGTGTAATTTTATGACAGTAAAAATGGAAAAAATATATATGAATTAAGTCATTTTATGAAGTCATAAATACAGAAGGAAAGAAAATACCACTCACTAAAAACAAAAATGATCATTTGAGGTGTTTTGGAGCCTGAAAACATGACAAAATTGAAACGTGGAAATCAAGTGTGACACCCCAACGAGACGCCCAGGATGCACATCGCGCGCTTTGAACGGCCGTCTGATGACACTCAACAAGCAAACAACCTTTTGCTGTCAGGTCAAGATGCTTCATGTTGCTATTTATTTATTTTAACGAGTCCTTCTGTGCTTGATGGCAAGCAACACGGTGAAGTGGACTGAAAAAAAAAAAAAAAAAAAGCACAATAGCTGCTTTGTTAATTAACCCTGACAAAAGTCTGCGACCTTCCTTGCTTGGTCGTTGGGTGAGAGGTCAAAACGCCGTGTGACGCGGCTCGATGAAGCCGCACCTCGAAATGACATTCTAGCACATGGTCACGACAGAGTGAAGTTTAAAATGTTATAAAACGCAAATTCTGCACATTTGCCTGGGCATGTCTATGACTTTGTAGCGCGCATGACTGATGATTTGCGTTTTTACTATCTGGTGAGTGAAAACATTCGCTTTTGATACATCAGACTGTAATTATCGAAAGACGACCACGAAGCAGACACAATTCACGTGTACAAATCCTTGAAGACGTCTCCAATTTCATCTGCACTTAAGCGCGTTTACGGGCAAAACAGGAAATCCTCCACTGCCGAAATGCAAATGAGGGCTCCCCGGGAGAATCGAGACAGTCAAGGTTGCAACGGCTCGGACAAAAAGGATTACCAGGAACACCGAGATGGAGGACGCAGCATTTGACTGCACTCTCAATTTCCGAGATAAACACACACACAAACCGTCGAGGACGTACGCACGGGAGTTAATCTGCCGGCTGCAAGCTATAAATAAAATTATAATCGTCTTGATTAAGTTGCTCCAATGGGAATTCTCTGGCCTTGTCCACCGGAGTGGAGATAGGGCAAGGGTCTATGTGATCTCCATAATGGCTGCCATCATTACAAGTCAATTAGTTGCCGCTTGCATTAAAACCCTCTATCTACTCCTCGCCAGATTCAATTTGAGGTGAATGTCTATTTAATAATTCATTCTATTATTTAAAAAAAACAAGCGACAACTGCAGTAAAAAATATATACATAAAATGCTTGTAAAAATCTGTCTTTCCACGCGACGCAAAACCATTCCGAGCTGACTTATCGCTGCGCGTTTATCCGATTGTAATGCAGAGCTGCAGGCCGGGAAACGGGGACAGGAAAATCTTCACAGTTCTCGGAGATGTTTCATGATCCTGGCTTGCCTCCAGCATGCCATGTTCACTTCATTCAAGTAAGTGTTGTACGACTAGTGATTTATTGATAGGCTGCATGCCATGTGACAGCTGCAAAGACTTTGCGCTGTATTTTCAAGCGCAGGTACTTTTGTAGACTATGCAAGAGTCCAACCGGGCCCAGGACATTCAAAGCATAAGGGAGGTCTAAAGGGGGGCGGAAGTGGCTTCAAAAACCCTTCCATATACATCCAGCTAAACGCCACATCAAAACACTTTTTTTATTTTAACTGCTTGTCATGTGTGGTATATTATTCATTGAAAGCATCCACATGGGAGCGATTAGGGCAACAGCCTTAGCAAGGACACAACGGAGCGCACGCAAGTTTTTGGGGTTTGTGTGTCACCAAATAAACACGGATGAAAGTGTAGTTAAAAAGAAAAAAAACCTCCTCCTTGGTGGAGGTAATAAAAAAGCCACGAGTGGTCAGACTGGATGGCTGCTGTGGGGCTCCCCCCCCCCCCCCCCCCCCCCCCCCCCCCCCCCTCCAAGCTGCTGCAGAGGATTCGTGCTGCACCTCTGCACAGCGCACACTCACATTCATTCACAGTCATTCAACCAAACGGCAGCAACGTGCACGTCTGCAAGCACACCAACGAGCAAAGCAGCCCACCGCCTTAAGAACCTGTCGCCTTCGGGGATTAGTCAACAAGGCAGAAGACGGATATAGTAGTGCTCACAGCACCGGGACTCGGGAGAGTTTCGAACGGACGACTTTTATTCCCTGGTCTAGTTTTGAGGGTTTTTTTTTTTTTTTTTGGGTTGATTTCTTGTTGCCAGGCAAAAACAGAAAGTCCGAGCAGGTAAGCTTCCGGTCATTTCTTGCTAATGTAGCTAATAATTCGTCAATAAAACACGCAATGTGTACACCTCGTTTAGAGTCACTCAAGTGTCTTAATCGATATGAAAACACGTTCAAAGCCCCACGCGTGTGGCGTTGTTTGTTCTGTTTTTTGTAATGGTTGAAGTTGTACTCGCGTCGTCAACACTTTTTTGATCGTTTGTGGATGACGTCACATAGGTATTTTGCTTACTTTTTGAAAAAAGACAAAAGGCTAATTCGACTTGCGTACGCGCTCCATTCAAACGGAATTGTGTTGCACTTTAAAACGGGGGTGGGCTCATCCAACAAAAATGTCTGAATAAGCTTCTTCCGAGTATAAGACAGCTGTGCTGGACATATTAGCCATTAATAACACATTGTAATGTGGTCATTTAAATGATTTTTAAAAAGGTTCCTATTAGAAGCGTTTTTCGAATATTTCCATTTTAATAAGCACTCAAAGCAACACAGATTTGATTTGTTTTCAGTTGAAACACATTGTTTGATGTGTGAAGCTGAGAATCCACCGACATGCTATTGAGCGATTATCTGTTTACTCTGACATTTTTTCAATTGTGAAAAAATGTACGTGCAGATGACATATTCACAGCGAAACCTGTTTGCACAGACTTGCAAAAATGACTGAAAACGCTGTAATTAACATGCCAGGCCACTAGTTAGCGATGTCACATTGTCAAGTATCTTCCAACGCCATCTGTCAACATTCTGGCAAGCACGATGGCCTCCTGGTGACGTCTTAACACAATCATGTTTGTTACTTTGGACATTGTCGTGTGACTGAACTTTTACAGCTTTTTTTTTTTTCATAAGAGGAAGTGAGAAATATTGGACCTTGAGCTTGAGGAGGCCTGGGGAATGTAGACAGTGGGGTCTAGCTGTCGTCAAACAAACTTCCCTGAACATGTCGGCGGACATCGGAATGACCCAAATAGGGACATAGCAGGAGTTTTTGTTTGGAGGCAAAAGGGCAGACTAGGCAAAAGGTGTTCTCCGATGATTCAAAACAGAAAGGTGAAAGATGTTCTTGTCATGTTTAACGTTGTTGTCATGTCAACGATCGCTAAATCAAACTCAACTGACAGCGGAAAAGCAGAAGACAGTGAAACCACTTCAAAAACCACAACCAAAGGAATGCCAAACCCAAATGTGAGCTCCTTCTACACAGTCAGCGTTCGGTTTGGACTGGATTGCGCTAGGTTGATAGGCGAGGCTCTCGCTGTCGTCATAAACACAAAACTAAACAAACTTCAAGTGAGTCAGGCGAAAAAAAAAAGTCAAATGTAAACATGAATTAATTATTTTGTTCAAAACCAGCAGGAAGTCGCCTCCTTCCCGAGTCCACACAATTGTGCTTCTCTCCCTGTAGGCTTCGGGATATCCTTCTTGCATTCTGGAACAGGTTTGCGAGTGTTTTTGAGAGCTGCTCTAATAAGGCTTGTGTGTCATTGCAGCACCTTGTTGAGAGGTCATTAAAACGGGGTGAGGAAAAATAAAGAGAGATGCCGGGCAACAAATGATCCTTGTGAAGTAGTGTTGATCCTGTCGCTGTCGCTCCTGTTCAACAGGAGGAAGGGGGGGGGGGGCTTTGTTTGTGCAAGGACGCTCGCACATGTGCTCTGACTCTTGAATGTGTTTAGAAGAGGAGGAGGAGAGGAGTTTTTTTTTTTTTTTCCAGGGTGTGAGATTCACCCTGGTGAGACTTGCGCCTTTTTGACATTCCTTACATTCCGACCTCCGGGATGTTTGAGGCTCGTCCGTCTTCTTGCAGCATGTCGGGGGCTGCCAATGACCCGGCAGGGCTTTTATGTCACCAGGATTCACAACAAGCCTCTCTCTTTTGCCTGCTCTATTTTTTTTATTTTTTTGCTGCAACAGACAGCCTGTGGCCTCTAATTTCGAAGGCCACGGGAACAAGAAATGCCAGCACTTCTTATGTTACATCCGCAGATGACATTTATATCCTAATGGATGACTGCGATCAGGCTCCCTTGTTGCTGTTTTTACATTGGAAGTTCAACCGTAGCCAAGGGAAGCCGAGATGATGGATCGTTTTCATCTCCAATAGCAGATTCCAGTTATAGTGACACCGGGCACCAAATTGTACACACCTCATAAATACTCTCCTCCTGCATTTGCAGATTTTTTTTTTTTGTCATGAGACAAATTGAGTTCCCATTGAGTTCTCCTGGATCCGCACCAAATTGAATGGGTTTGTTTTTTTATCCCGTCGTCCCAGTTCGCCACAAAATTTGAGTTGTTTTCACAAAATCCTGGTAACCATGGCGACCAAACACGGGGAACTATGCATGATATGATTTCTGATCTAGTGTACATTTATATTTGACTTTTTTCTCTGAAAACGTGTTTCCTTCTTTTTATATGTAATACACATCTGTTGATTCCTTTTCAGTTACATTTTGATATGATAGAATGATTAAATACATCATTAGTTAACCCAAAAATATTGCTGTCGTACATTATTGGCATTTCTTTTGTTGGTTTATAAAAAAATATACGTGAAATGTTATACTGCAATATTTCAAATTTCAATGTATTTAATTTGCTACAATAGCAAAATAATTTGTATCCGTTTTCAGGTAAAAGCGTACACAGTCACTCGTATATTGCATCAGACAAAACTGCTTCATGAATATAAAAATAAAAATACATTTGCAAGACCGAATAACTGACTTTGATGTGACATCATACCTCTATATCACCATCATAAAGCAAAATTAGCACCTTGTTGCTTTGCCCCAATAATAGCTGTGTTGCTCCGAAGATGTAGGACATATGTTGAGCAAAATATACCAGCTGATTTCAAACCGATGCCTTTTCCCCCCGTCCTCCTGATCCACCACAACCTCGGCAGCCATGAGAGCGCCTCCCGCCCGTGCCGCAAGGCCCCACCGCCACTTCTGACCTTCCGCTGATCAAGCGAAGCCGAAGATGTCAGTGTGCAGCGACTTTGCAGAACACGTGTGGAAACCCGGCTCCTGCAAGAACTGCTTCCACCAGCTCAGCGCGCACAAGACCGCAGGCCGCCCGGCAGGCGCCGCGCCCGCCTCTGCCGCCGCCGCGTGTCTGAAGGGCGGAGGCGATGACGACGACGAGGCAGTGACGGCACCTTCACCCTACAGCAAACCCACCATCGCCGTCAAGCCCACCATGATGAGCTTGGACGCTGGCGACTCGATGGCTGATGTCAACATGAACATAGAGCAGGTGACTTTCTTGAACTGCGTGTCTGTCATACTTTAGATTTGTCTTCCTTGACCATTTTTTTTTTTTTTTGTGCGTGTGTGTTTGACAGAAGAACACAAAGAGCCCAGTGGAGCGTTTGGGCCTGAAAAAGATTATGGATCTATCCTCCCTTTATATTGACAGTAGTAACTGTAATAAGAGCCTTCGAGATTCAACTCTTAAAAGTCCGGACGCCAAGACAGACTTTTGCTTTTCTTCATTGTCCAAAGACTCCATGATCATTAGCAACATGTTGGTCACCCAAGATGAAGGTAAATGTCCTCACAATGTCAATGAAGACACCTGTTGGCAGCAGAATAGTAGCGCCTCTCCCACCATTAGCCCTTGTAAGTCCAGTAGTGCAGTGAAGAGAGCTAATTTTTTGTGTCAGAATTCCATGGAGAAACCTTTTCCTGCAGATATTGGCCCGACCAGTCCTGCCAAATCATATAACAATGGCATCACCTATAGGAGTACTTCTGTGGTAACCGCTAAGACATCTAGCACTTCTGCCAGTCCCTTAACCTCAGCCTTATCTCTGGACACTCTAAATCCCAGTCAGCCATCCATCCGCTCTCCTCCTGTCCTGTCCAAACAAAACAGCCCATTAGACTCCTCCTCTTCCTCCTTTGGTAGCAGCACAGATTCACTGCCTGCAACTGAGGGTTCTGTTGGAAGCCCTCAAAGCCCACAAGTGACGGGCAACTCGGTTCTTAGTTCCCCCAGTGGTCCAGACTCGGAGCCCATCTACGCAGAGAGCACCAAGAAAAAGCGCAGGCCGCAGGCTAACGGGGCGCAAACCCGTTTGGCTTCCCCAGACCAGACCGACAACTCTGAACTCTCGGAAGAAGGCCAGCGGACAACCATCACTGTGATGGCTGCTCACACGGAGGAGAACAACAGGACGTTTTACCTGAGCAGCCCCGATTCAGCCATCAGCACACGGTGCCACTTTAGCCCCACGGCACGCAAGGACCCCAGCAGCACCGCCTTCCGCTGGCCCAGCCCCAGCCGCAGTGCCCCCTCCTTGGTTACAGAGCCCAGCCTCGTTCCCTTGCTCCACCCCAGGCCACAATCCAGCCCTCCCATTCCACCAAAAAGGACCACCCGGTCCCCCAAACTGGGCACCTCCAGCCTCTCACCATCCATCTCTTCGCCCGTTCCCCTTCCAGACCTTTCCAGACTGAGCACATCGAGCCTCTCTCCGTCCTTATCGTCTCCCGTTGCCCTCCCCGAGCTCTCCATGCTTTTCCTGGTCTCCGCCAAAGAAGGGCACTTCAAGAGCCAGCCGGAAAACCACAGCCCGGCAGCATCCGAGCGCTGGCCCAAGCACCACCACCAAAGCTCCACCTGGAACTGTCGTATTGACGAGGAAGTGGAGGAGGAGGAGGGAGAGCGGAAAGAGGCTGAAAAGAAGACGCTGACTACTAATCCCCAGACAACATCTCGTGTGACAGGCCCGGTCAATGGCGCTGCTGTTTGGAAGGAGTCCAGAGTCTGCAACAAGGCCTCGAGCAGCCCCCCTCCGATGACAGAGCCAGGCACGGTCCCCCCGCCCCTGACCAACAATGGTGCCTGTCAGGGGGACGGCGAGGGTGCCGTCACAGTGGAGGAGGCCAAGCGGAGCGGGAGCATGCCGGCCAAGCAGCACGAGAGCTCAACGGCGCTTCTGGCAGCGGGGAGGCAGGGATCGGCCAGCCATGAGGCCAATCAAGCACCTCCACCGCCGCCACCCAAGAAACAGCACAGGTAAGAATGAACCTTTCAACATTCTATTGGACGCTACACGTAGCTGTTTGACTGCAGAAGTGGTACGGAAGGAGTCCGTTCACTGATGGTAAAATGTTTCCAGTGTTTCAGTTACCCCATTGACAAGCCATTGCACCCAAAATTTCTACGATGTGAACAAAATATATGCATTCGGGTTCTCGGTTCCTATTGGGAGTTTTGGACCGTGTTGACTTGACTGGTAAAATCGCGGCAGTTCCGAGAGTCGACTTAAAAGTCAGGGAATCAATCTTCCAGCATTTACCCAAGATCAGCCAAAAATCGGGTCTTCAAGTATAGTCATTGTCAGAGAATCAATCTCGGTTCGAAATTGGACACCCCTTCAATGAATGACATCCGACTGTACTTGAAACTTGCAGTGAGACAAATGCAGCCCAACATAAACCGTCCTATTCAGAACGCAAATTGACATTCCCGTCCTGCACTGTTTCTACCTGTGAATGTGCATTCGCATTGAAAGGCACCGCTTGGCTTTCTTTGCGCATCCGACATCATTTAGCACTCGTGGCAGGCACTTGTTCCTGACAGCGTAAATACACTTCGCTCACTGATAGGATGTGCGAAAGTGTTGGCGCCACACTCACTGTGCAGCGTTCTTTCGTCTTCATTCAGGCAGTTAGCGCGTCCCTCCCCAATGCACCGCTTGTTCCATTCATGCTTGTAATGTGAGTTTTTTAAGATTGGAATGAACGCGCTCTTAAATGCAGACCTTTGTTTGGACTGCAGCGCGATAGAAAAGAGGAGTCAATGATAAACGGTTGTAACTTTAGCAGCGGAATACAGTAGCAGTTCCAAATCGTAAACGCTTTCTCTCGCTACCAAGACTGTTCCGAATGATCGCGTTAGACATTGCTATGGCCTCAGCACCGACCAAAAGCACTGAAAAGGTGAGTTTTCGGCGAATCACGGAGGAGAGCCTCTCCACAAAAATCCACCAGTACGCAAATTCACCCATGCACGATTTCACTGTACTTTTACTGGCGGCAAACAAAAAAAACAGCAATATCGTTTCCACCCTTGAATATTTACTACACCGCTTCTGCGACAAGCATTTCTTTGAACTGTAAAACCACACGTAAATGGTGTTCAAAAGCGGGACGCTGGCCTTATCATCAACCCTTTGTTGGTTGTGCCTTTTCAGTTTTTCTTTGAGGATTTTTTTGAGGTCATGACCCAACGAGTTGATGCGTTTGCATGTGCCCTATGACGCATGAGGACGCGTTGAATCATTTAAGAGCCACAGATGGTTCCGCACGCGGGGCTATGATAAGATTACGCTGTAAAAAAATTCACTTTTTTTGTTGTTGTCATTTCTAGCTTGGCTTTTGCCGTTGCTTCACGCTAAAAGTCGTCTGCGGGGGTGTGGGGGGGGGGGGCGGGGGTGGTACATGCGCTCTGTCTGAAGGTGTCCAATATCGTAAAAGGCTTCTCGTGCAAGTCAGCTGGAGGTAGCCAAAAGGAGGGGCCTCTACTGAACAGCTTGTTGCCTGGGGCAACGCCCAAACTGTCCCTCTCCACCAGTGACAGTGTCCCATAAATTGAAGTAGAATTAATAGATCAGGCGTTCGTCACTCGCCATGTGAGCGCTCACCATTACAGGAGCGCTTAATTTGGGAGCTTCATATCCAGCTCGGACCCGGGCGGTGCCGGGTTTAGGTTACATCTTAGGCGGGGTCTTTAGAGAGCCACCCGGCTGATCCTGAAGCGTGTGGTTTATTTTGAGTGGGCGGAGCCTGCCAGCCTGGACTCTTCACGATGAGGTAGGAAGCTTTGTTTGAATTGCGGCTGAAGGCTTCACCGGTCCGAGCGTGAGCCACATCTGTACACGCTTCACTGGAATCCAGCATAAGAGATGGAAAGGCGGCGGGGGGGTCGTTTTAGCAAATCGGTTGATTGGGCTTCACAAAAGGCTCATAAAAGTAAGAATTCTATGGACAGAGGACAGAAAAAAAGTCAGCTAAATTTCAGTTTGAACATGCAGATTTTCACCACACCACAATCTTAAGTTTAAGCTCCCTTGACTTATTGTTTGGCTTTTTCAAAACCGACTCTAAAAGCAAGAACAGTGGATCCTCAACAGTCGAAGGCTCCTGACTTTGTATCGTTTGTCATCAAGCTTTTTTTTTTCTGCTGCAACTCTTACTGATGATCTTTTATCAAAGCTTCTCCCGAGCTGTTGCGTCACGGTGTGTGAGTCAGCCCCAAATCTTTCCAAGCTCCACCTTGCTCCCAATCCCATAAAATGTGTCATATTCAAGATCAGGCCCTAACAACGTCACACACACGCACGCACACACACACGCCTCTTTCTTTTGTCACGCTTTAGTGTGGTAGCGCACTTTCATATCATAATCGTCTTCCGTTCATATCTTGACACTGTTGCGCAGGGCAAAGTAAGCAATGTGTCATTTCCCGCTGGACGCTGGTGTACGCTGTAAAAAGCGGGTGAGTGCGGTCACGGAATTGCAAATGACAAGCTTGCGTGGCGTCTGTTTATAGCAAAGGAAGTGTTGGGATGTGTGAAGAGGAAATGTGCAATTAGGATGGCCATCAAGTGCCGTTTGGGCTCAAAGCGGGCATCCCAAAAATAAGCGGGAATAACATCCTGCCTAATTGTGCGATTTGGTGTCGTGCCTTTTCGTTTGTGGGCTTTGGAAATTGTCTTTTTTTTTTCTTTTTTTTTTTTTTATGGTTTATCGACACTAGCTTGTTTATCTGTCATCATTTTTCAAACTCAACCTTTCTCAAACTTCCGTATGCTTACTTGGAACCGTTAATTGTTGTGTTATTTTTCCATGACATCAAGTAGGTGTCATGAAAAAAACTCAATGGTGCCTGCGGAATATATCGTAGGGCCATGTTCGCCCTCCCACGGCTAACCGGGCGGCGTTCCGACATTCTTTCCGCAAAGAAAATGTCGTGTTTGGGAGACATATTTGTCCATAGACGTGCACGGGCAAGTCTCTGCTAGTCGTTCGCCGATTTATGGCAGGATTGAAGGCATGAAGGCCATGAGATGAATGGAGGCATGAGTCGGTTTTGTAACGGAGGCAAGTGAGGAGCGAGTGAGATAGAAGGCTGTGGGCTCCAGCCATTAGCGCCACTGATTAGACAAGTGGGGGGGCCGTCACTCAGTTTAATCGGCTGCCTTGATTGGAAAGTCGGCGCGTGCGGCGTTTTCAGAAGCGGCGGTGAGAAGTCGGACGATACGCACCCTGTAACCTGATAAGCTGTCCACTGTAGTAATCGCTGCCCCCTGAAAGGGTTAATATAAAAATTGGTTTAAAAAAAAAAAAAAAGACAAAAATGGCCATACGTGTTTTTCCCAAAACGGCGACGATACGCAACGACGCAATGTTTGACCGCTCTCTTTATTTGTCTCCAACCACAGAGTGTCCGGCCACTTGAGCGGCAGCAACATGGAGCTGAACCGCTTGGCCCAGCTCGGCTCACTGGAGAGTCCCGCCACGTCCCCTCGAGACCTCGGCAGCGCCGGCTTCCCGTCCGCCTCCACCGACAGTCTGACTGCTGACGCCGCGGGTGAGTGGCTTTGATCGAATGCCGCTTTTTTTCCCCGCTCAGCAGGGACCGATTACTAGTCGAAGAAGCAGGTAGTGCTCGGTGAGCCGCCCCTGAAGAGTCACTTTTTCTTGATACTGCCTTTTGAAAAGTAGGACACTTGCGGCTCGGCCAAGCGGCCGCCCTGGCCGAACGCCCGAGGCGGCTCGTCTGTTAGCCACAAGCCGCTAAGGCCGGCGACCGGCTGAGAGATGTCAGATTCGAGCAACTCTCGAACCTGTAATTACAAAAATATTGCCGCGCCCGTAGGCAAGTAGATGCGTATTTCCTTTTTTTTTTTTTTTTTTTTTTAATTTGACATATTTTGTAGAATAAATACTTTGCAGGCTTAAGTAAGAAAACTTGATTTTGAGTTCCACTTTAATTTCGATATTTTCCACCGGTGTTTGCTTCCAACTTTGTGTTTACCTCGATGGGCGGACACCGTATACGAAAAGTAGTTAGCTCGGTCTTGATACGCGAATGGAGAAGTGTTGCTGCCGTTTGACTACACTGATGCACTTTGTCCAGAGTAAACCTGCAAAGCAGACAAGTCGAAGAACTCCCAAGGTTTTATTGCGGCTGTCTGTCATCTTATCTCTTCCTCTTTCACTCGATGTTGTGACTGAGACCCGCCGCGCAGAAACCATTTTTAGTACCTCGCCAAAGACCTGCGACCGGGAAGAAGCAGCGTGTCGCTTATGTTTTTTGGGGATGGAAAAAAAGTCTCTTGCAATTGCTGTGACTTCCTGGCTTTCAGCGTTGTTTGAAGAGATAATTATGGAGTCTGATAACGGAGGGAGGGGGAGGGGAAAAGGGATCGGCTACATCCTCCTCGCAGTTACTGGAGCCGCGGCGCACAATTATCTCAGTATCTGACTCCTCCGGCACTAAAAGTCACCGCGTAGTCTCGATTCGCCGATGTCTCGAGCGTGGACGGAAGACGGCGTTTGGAATTTCGGTAGGAGTCCCGCACTGTGGAAGTTTCCAGTTTTGTTACAGGCAAGAGGTAAGGAAATCGGAACTGAGATTTGTCGGAAGAAAAGTAAAATCTGTGGAAAGCGGACATCCGGATCCGACGGACGCTCGACTGAAAGCGCAATCTCCCGTCTCTCCTCAGGCCATCGAGACGGATCGCGGTTGTCCTGCTCCTCCCCGTTCCTGAGAAGTCCGGCGGCGTCGTCGCCCGGTTCTCCGCGCCCGCCCACTTTTAGCATCACGGCCAACCAGCCGCCTCCGCTGCCGGAGAAGAAGACGGTCAGCCGCACCGTGTCCGCCCCCGACAGCGCCGCTTCCAAAGCCTTTGTCCGGGCCTATCCACGCCTGCCGTTCAGCGGCTCGGAAAACAACGTGTGCAGACCCAACGACTCGAGCTGCCGGGCCAGTTTACCGTCCAGTCCAGTCGACCAGAGATCCATTTTCTCCTCCAATGAGTCTCTGGAGCGCTGTCACGTGCCACTCGGCCGACCCTCCAGATCCCGGACTTTGGACGAGCCTTTTAAGGGTCACGGTCGTTTAGGCGTCCACTGCCGCAGTAGCATCACCTGCTCCTCCTCCCCTCAGCTCAGCGCCCCCTTTTCGGGCTCCGAAACGGGGCCGACATCCAACCTGGGCTCCAGTTTGCAGCTGCAGACCCTCCTGAGCAACATGGACAGCCGGGAGGGCGTTTACTCCAAGCTGGGCGGCTTGTACGCCGAGTCCCTGCGGCGCTTGGCTCTCAAATGCGAGGAGCGCTTCGTGGGCTCGCAGAGAAACCGGCTGAGGTTCGAGGAGAGCAACTGGTCATTGTTCAGGCTCACGTCCAACAAGCCCAGTTGCAACGCGGGTGACGCCGTCTACTATTCCGCCGCCTGCGCTTCCGATCCCGGCAACTCCTACGCCGTGAAGGTAATGCGCAAATACACGATTTGTTTTTTTGTCTTTGGGGTGAGGGCAATTTAGGCGAACCTGAGCTTCGCTGGGGTTGATTTTCAGGTTAAGAATGGTCAGCAGATTATAATCGGGCACGGGTTTTGTTTGTTCCAGGACTTCAGATGGGTCGGTGCCACTAGGGCGCACAACACGGCTCCAAAGTAAACACAAGTGGAAGAGGGGCGTGTACTCGGTCGTTAGTGGCTCTTTGTACAGGATTTGAAGCTGCGGCCCGGATGCCTGTCGGCTCGCTCATTCATCTTCCGGTGGAATTTACAATCAGATAAATCCTGAAAGACCTCAAATCATAGTCCAGCCCCTCATGTCTTACTACCGCTTGCTTGCTAAGAAGATGTTTTCAGAATTGGTGCCGCCAATCTTGAGGCCGTGCCTCGACCAAACTCTTGTGTTGGACCACTCATGAAAATATCAAAGTTTTGATTAGGGAGGGGGGGAAAAAAAACACTCTTACCAAGTCCCACACGAGATAATCACACAGGATAATCTTTGACAGACATCTGCTATTCGGTCCTTGAGCTAACTTTTCGAAATGCACTTTTGGGCTTTGTAGTTTTTTTAGGTTGCAGGATTCAGTCCTTCCGCGATGGCTAAAAGCTCAAGTCCGTCCGTGGCTTGGATGAAGGATTTGCGATTGAAAACATTGAACAGGTTTAACTTTTTTAATTGGCATTCTTGACTGTTTTCCGAGCAGATTGGGAAGGGGGAAAAAAAAATCCACTTGCTTGATCGGATCATGTTCATCGATGCATCAACAGCATTGATTTCGCTTGAACGGGAACTCATTGGGCATTGACCTTGAAAGCTTGCTAAAAAGAATTCCTTTCTTGCGCGTCGTCTTGGCTCCCCTCCACCGTTCGTTTCATCTTCCTTCTCTCACTGCCTGCTCCTCCTCTTCCCGCCTCGCCAGATCTGCAAGAGTCCGTCGGCGGAGGCCAAGCAGGGCCACCTGTACGGCCTGTCGGTGCAGCAGAGTATGCCCGCGCACTTCAACCTCCAGCAGGACTGCGGCCACTTCCTGGCGTGCGTCCCTCCGAGCATGCTGCCCTCCGATCGGGCGTCGGCATCGGCGGCGGCGGCGGTGTCGCTCGCGTCCTCGCCCAAGCCCCGCGGCCAGCAGGCGGAGCGCGAACAGGTGGTGGTCATCGCGCCCGAGATCCCCCGGCAGACGGCGGCCGACTTCGCTCACGAGTTTGAGGCCTTCCACAAAAGCCAGCCGGAGGTTTACGAGCGGCGCGTCTGCTTCCTGCTGCTGCAGCTGTGCCACGGCCTGGAGCACTTGAAGGAACACGGCGTGACGCACCGCCACCTGTGCCTGGAGAACCTCCTCCTGGTGCCTCACTCCCCAACGCCGTCCGCATCGCAGGCCCCTCAGCAGAGCGAGACGAGCGGCGCTTTTAGTCAGCGTCACCTCCCTCGCCTGCTTATCAGCAACTTCGCCAAGGCCAAGCGGCGCTCCGCCGAGGACGCCGCGTCCACGAGCGCCGATCCCCGCGTCAAGCGGGACCACGCCCGACTGGCGCCGGAGATCGTGTCCGCCGCGCAGTATCGCAAATTTGACGAGTTCCAGACGGGCATCCTGATCTACGAGCTCCTCCACCAACCGAACCCCTTTGAGGTGAGCTCTTCGGGAACATAACGACATTTTTTGCTTCGGAAATGGACGACATTATCCTCAAAGAATGACTTCTCCAAAATGCACAACTTTGTTCGAGCCACGATTTCAACTGTGTCACACTGAAAGCCGCAGGGGTCAAAAGTTAGCGAAAAAAATTTGCAGTTTGTAGTCCGGAAAAATAAAGTTGTACAATTCTGATTTGAATCTCGTGTTTTTTTTCCCTTTTGGAGGTGAGTCCGGCCTTGAAGGAGCAGGACTACCGCTGCGAGGACTTGCCGGCCATCCCGGCCGTGTCGCTGTACTCGGCCGGCCTCCAGAGGCTGGCTCGCCTCCTGCTCCAACCGGACCCCATCAAGCGCATCCACATCCAGGACGCCAAGCGCGTCCTGCAGAGCCTCCTGTGGGGGCCCCGGAAGGACCTGATGGATCAGCAGTGGGAGAGGCGCGAGCCGGACGGCGCCCGGCACGAGGGCCTCCTCAACTGGCTGGACGTGAAGCGGGCACTGCTCATGATGAAGTTTGCCGAGCGGTCGCTGGAGCCCGAGCGCAACGCCGAATTGGAGGACTGGCTGTGCTGCCAGTACTTCTCCTCGGCGCATCCGCTGGCGCTTTGTCACACCGCCGAGCTGCTCTACTCACTAAAGTGACGTCGCGCAGGTACTTTGTGGACCCTGACTGAGGACGTCATGTGCTGTCCCAAAGTGGAGTCTCCCAAGGTTCTGTCCTCGGTCCCTGCTTGTGTTAACTTTTGAAAAAAAATCTGCAGTGCGTCCCAATGACATTTGTCTTGAAGTGTGGCAAATATCCAGATTGTGTGGTGCTTTTCTACTTCCTCAAAAGGAGACACTGTGAACGCAACTCCCTCGTTAGTTTTACCGACCGTCCATTTGGGAACTTTTATCCTGCCGCTCTTTTTCCAAACCGAAATGGCGGGAACCACTGAGGAGTATTACGGCCAAACTAAAAAGAAAAGAAAATGACACTTCCATTCTGAAGTTGGAATCTTATGAGACAGAACTTGTAATTCACAGTGGATAGGGAGGGAGCCCTGCTTTCAGTAGCAAAAATATGAGAGTAAATAACACCCCCCCCCAACAATATTTATAACTGCCTTACATATACCACAAGATGGTGACAGAGCACTGCTTTTCTTGAGACGGGGTTACGGCCTGACGAAATGGAGCTTCTCCATTCGCTTCAATATAATTTATAGCTTTAGCTTTTTTTCCCCCTCAGTGTTGAATTTTATTCGTGTAAAATTCTAGAAGATCATCATGTGTGACTTTTTCCTCATAAAATTACTTTTAAAAAAATCAATTCATTTTTTTAACTTGAAAATAGTGTAGTTCAAGTATAGCAAGTATTTTAAAAAAAATTCTCCCTCAAATATTGGCCTTTATATAGTCAACATCTCTTAAATTATGTTTTTTATCAAGGCAAGAATGCTTTTTATCTGACAATATACTATTTTTGGGATGACTATACGACTATTCTTGGAAAGCTATAGCTAATCTTCAAATTCGGCAACTTAATATCCAGCAAAAAATATATATATATATTCGTAGAAAGACTCCATCTCAAATATATCCTACTTTTTGCTTGTAAAATTATGCAGTGATTGATTTTTTTTTTCTTTTTAGAGTGGCTCTAAAACTTCTTGGAATGAAACAGTCGTAACAGTCACGTTGGTTACGATTCGTCATGGTTGACGCTGTATTCCATGCTGTATTTCAAGTATTAGTTGGCACATTGTTTTTGAGGACTGCTGTGTCATCGAGAAAATGGAACCTTATGTTAGAATGAAAAACAAAGCATCCTTATCATGTTTTGTTTGAACGATCTGCTGTACTGTCCCGATGACATTGACTTGGCTGATTACTCGTTCTTCCTTAATTGTGTTGACGCTGTGCCTTCTGTTCCTCGTATGCTTTTTTTTTCTTTTTGTGGAACTGGATTTTCACAATAACACCCATTTAGTTTTGTACATTAGATTGTGAAAGAACCCAAGCAGGTCTTAAAAAAAAGAAAAAAAAAGCCATGAGAATGAGCAGCAGTTCAAAGTCATATTTATGTCGTCTGTTGTCATCACTGGAAGTTTTTATTCATGGCAGCCATGTTTTTTTTTTCTGGTAGCAAACTTGATTCCTAATAAAGTGATTGGTGAGCGAGAGGTTAAAGGCTGAATTTACAGTTCGTGTTTTGAAACATCTTTTGACTCTGTGCTGTGTGTGTGTGTGTGTCTACCTATAAACTGGATTTATTTTCTCAGTTCAAACATATTCATCGTTGCTGAATGAAAGTGGTTGGCAGCAAAAAAAAAAAGTGCCCCATATTGTTTACAACTTTTTCCCCAAAATATACTGTTTACTTATATATACACATACGTATACACATATATTTTTCATTCATTTCACAGAAACGCTGCATGAAAAGTTCATACAGCAAAGGTCATGGAAGGTAACCAGAGCAACAATGGTAAGCGACAACCTGAACAAATCAAAAGCACAACTGCACGTACCAGAGGTAGTAAGAGTCACAAGTATTATCTTCAATGCTAAATGGACTACATACCAGCAATGACAAGGAAGCAATAATTACGTTCAACACAAGTAAAATAAAGTAGCGACATACAATTCAAAACCGCACGTGCAAAAAGGACCCGAACGTGAACGAGACATTAAAATAAATTAGATACAAACGCTTGCGAGTTTGTGAAAAGGAATGCACTGCCTACCTTTCTCGGAGATTTGACACACGGAGGCTGCGACGCACCTTTCGTAGCGTGTCAAATCCAGAAACATCACGATCGTGCTTCGCGTGGACCGTTTTAAAATGCTTCTCCTGGCGCTCCGGATTCCAATTCTTTGACAATGCCATTGGTGAATTGAAAATCAAACTTTGAATGAGAATAAACACAAAAAAAAAAAAAAAATGCATCTCAACGGCTCTGATTGCTAGCTGCAATCGCAGACAGCTGACCGCTAATAACTTCCTGTGATACAGGTCATGAGCCGCTGGACTCTTATTTGATTTTATTTTTTGTACCCTGCTTTTTTGTTCGAGTTAAACTGAAGGGATGCTCAGGGTGCAGTAAACACTAACAAAAAAAAAATATAATATTAATAACACGCACACAGACGCACTCCCTTCTCACCTCGCGGTCGACTTGGAAGCAATCCAACGACTAACCTGTCGACCACGATCGACTGGTTGGGCACTCCTAGTCAATAATATTTATTATTATTATTACTAAGAAGTAAGAGTACAACTCGATTCCCCAGTTTCGGTTCCTACTCGGTGACGGTGTGGATGTGAGTGTGGTCTGCCTTTCGGACCGGAGTCAGCTGGGCTAGGCTTCAGCACCCGCCACCCAGTTCAGGATAAGAGGTGTTCAAGATGGATGATTCGCGGGTGTATAAATATATATTCAGGCTATGAAGTGACAATATTTATGCACAGTACAATTGTTGTTTTTACAGTGTGAGGCAAATAAAGAATAACAGGTGTGCGTTTCGGTTGTTTGGGTCCTGGGGCCAAAGCAAACAGAGGAGTCCTGTGTCGGAGCCACCCTGTCTCTCCAACGTATTCGCCTTACAACCAACTGTGTAAGTTGCCATGGAGATACATGACCACTCGGAGCGCAGCGTCCCTCTCCAAATAACTTGCGGAAAACGACTGCTTTGCTATTTCTTTACTCGAGACAGTCTTCCGTTCTGTCGCTGTCCACAAACTTGTGGACAGAATACGACGTCGTGCACGTTTCCCAAGTTGACTGATGCGCGACTGGTGCTCATTCATATGCAGTTAGGTGTGATGTTTGGTGATGTAGTGCCACCTTGTGGCAAAAATCCTCAATTACACATTGCTTTGGAAATCAAACTAATTTTGGGACATATTTGTCTTCCTTAAAAAAAAAAACATAATTTTTCTTCAAGTATGGAAAGTGTGTATCTGAAATGTGTTTTTTTTTCTAATGCCCCCAAACTGTATGTAAAGAAACAAACGCACATGCCTACATTTTGATATTTCTTAAAATTAGTTTTTCAAAAGTGGAAAATAACTTTAAAGTTGGTATCTGGCAAGTATATTAATTCCACAGAATGCATACAACTGCAAAATATGCTGCAAATGAAAACATAGTAATTTAAAAACATCTTATACATTCATCAACTCCGAACGTTGCAAAAAATACAAAAACGTGGAACTTTTCACTTAATTTGTCTTGATTGAAAAAAAGAGTAAGAAAACCAAACATTTATTTTTCAAAACGTGATCATTTGTGGGAACAAATTGGGTTACAGTACATACGCTTCATTGGACAGGGTAGCTTTGAAAGTAAAATTCTAATAAAATCATAGAGGCATATTTATGGTTGTATCCATTACGCAAAAAAAGAGAGCACCCCAAAATGTGAATTTTCAACGTTTATTTGCAATGAAAACTTAGCAGAGCATCAGAAAGGCTTTTGATTGTTAGTGACATCCATGTCAACTGTCGCTAAGTGAGTTTAAAAAGATGCCATGGTCAAGCACATTTGGCCGTAAGCATGCTGGCGACTGCTTGACCTCAGCGCATTTCATCATCATCGTAGTCATCTGCACGCCAGGGTAAGTGGAAGCAAAAGAACCGAAAAGCAGAAGCTTTCGCGCTTTTAGGGACACCTTGTCTTGTGTTGTTTGGTCACATCCGTGCGCAGCCCGTGATGTGAAGTGCCCAGTCAGTTCCTCAGCGGGAACGCTGGACCGATCAGCCCGGGGAGACGGGGGAAGTGGGTGAAGGGGGTCGGGGTCCTGAGGATGGGCTGATTTCGAGGCTTTGCCTTCATTTCGCCTTGGATTTTGGCTCCAGAGGTAGACCAATGTCCTTCCCGCGCAGCTTTAAGCCTGTTGCATAAATATCACAAACAGACACCTCACGTCACACATCGCAAGAAATAAAAATCCTGAACAAAATACATGTTTCAAAAGCACCCTCCGCGGCCTCCCCCCAAAAAAGTACGATCAAGCACGGTCAAACTAGTGATGAACCCTTTTGAAATTGTGTCCCTTGCCAAGCCCAGGCGGTCGTTACCGATGGCTCTCTCGATCTTCCCCATGACCTGGTTGCTGGGGATGGCTTTCCCGCTCTCGTAGTCGGCGATCACTTGCGGTTTCTCATTGATTTTCTGCGCACAGAGAGACCCAAGAATGGGTTATCGTGACCAACTGAAGCAAGTGTAGTCATGCATTTTGCATGGCGCCCTCACAGTGGCGAGGTCCTTCTGGGTGAATCCTTTCTCCTGGCGACCCTTCTGGATGACCTTGCCCACCTCCAAGGAGACCCTGTCGTGGTGCAGCTCTTCCGTCTCGCGATCCAGTTTGGCCGTGTTCTTGCTGACCAGGTGCTGTTTGTTCTGCCCCGCGGCCCCTGGAAATCAGAGCGCAGCAAACCGCGGCGACGGTTACCGGGGCAACGCTTTTATGACACGCTGCATTTTCATCGGCGAGGTTAGTTACATTTCTTGGTGGTCTCCACGTCCTCGCCGCGTCTCTGAGCAGAAGTGATCGCCTTCAGCAGAGGAATTTCAAAAATGAATGCTTAGAAGATATCAGTTTTTATTGCATCCTTTTTTTTTTATGACGACGACATGTCCAATGAGTCGTAATATGGCCTTTGGACTCAATACACATCTTAATAGCTAATCATTACTTCAAGTAGGACAGATAAAAACAAACAAGTACAAATGTTTTGTTTTTGTTGTTAACTGAAATGATTTTTCCCCCAACCTAATGAAATGATTAAAAACTGAAATAAAAACAATTAGCAACAGACATAGGCTATTCTAGAACTGGGATGAAAATATTTTTAAAAGGTGGTCGAAATTCATGACAGAGATACTACAGTTAAAAGAGCTGTGACAAAGGGGTTAATGAAGTGCAATAAAATACAAATAAAGAAAACTCTTTCATAATTAAAATAAATAGAGAATTATAATTAGAAATGACAGAAATAATAAAAATGACACATTTTCACCAAGATACAAAATAGCAGAAATATTTTTATTTATAAAAATTTGAAATAGTAATACACGTTTTAATAAAAGTGCAAAGAAAATTTGAAAAAATATGATTGATAAATAAGGACTTAAAATGAATAAAATAGAAATGTTAAGAATGGCAACATAACAGCAAATTATGATTAAAAACTGAAATAGGTTTGTGGTAATCATTAAAAAAATATAAATGAATAAAAATAGTTTTGAATAAAATGTTACATTGTTTGAAAAAAAATCGAAAATTATACAAAATAGTGACAACAATGCTAACAACAGTTATGAATCGTAATAAAATTGTATCCAAACAATGAACAACATATTGGCTGTAATTTATTCAAACACATTTTATCGAATTAATACATAACTAAATAAACAAAAACGTCAATGGCAGGAATATATTTAGAGGAGATAGTGTTGGCTAACGCTAACGAGTTAAAGTGATCATCAACTCATGAACGATCATTTTAGAAAACATCTCCATACAAAAACACCAAGCTTATTTTCGCTGTTTGTAAATCAGTTTTTTTTTTCTTGCTTCAGTGTAAAATGGGAAGAAAATAAAACGGAATATAAAATGGCTTGGTGTCATCAGAGACAGTGTTGGTTGCTGGTCTTGTTTTGTTAGCAAATGTCGCCATGCTTCAAAAGCGGCGTAACTAGTTGCACTGGCTTATTCTGGACGTCAAACTAGTACACTCACCAAGTGCACGCCTCACATTTACGAACGTTGATATCATACAAACATATTCACAAGACTGTTGTTTTTATTTGTTGTGATTGTCATATCCGCGAAGAACTGCTAGCTCGGCGACTGACGAGATCGCTATTGATGACGTATGTCTATTTCATGGACTTTTTTTTTTAAACTTTGTATATTAAGATTTAGATGTGACTGTGCTCTAATTAACCCACCCAAAACGGAATAGAAATGACGTGATACCTGCTTGGACTTGGCCTGAGCACCGCTCGGCCCCTTCTTCCTCAACACAGTCACGGTGTCCCAGTCGCTTTCCGCCATTTTCTTCGCTATGTGGAGTATGAAGGCTCAAAATATAAAAATAACGTGGGGAAAAGGCGACTTTTTCGCTGCTATTTGTGGCTACCACACGCACGCGTCGTGTTGTCCTTCTAAAACTATCAAGCACCACGCATGCTTCACAAAGCTTTATTGACACCACGAGAGTTGGACAAGAGTCACGTCAGGCAGAGGCAGGGTAACCGTAAAACACGTCAGAGTATCTACCATATTGGATGTGGCAGATCCATGCATAAACCAGTACTTCAGTTTCAGAAAGTGATGCGTGGGCAAAAGTACAAGTCTCTCAGGTCATATCCTTCCTTGTCAGAGGTCACCAGTTACAAGACATCTCGGAGGCGGCATCGCTGTTTCTTCGCGTGCGTATGGGCGACCAACATATCTCGGACTGCGCGTCGTCGGCCAGGAGAGCACGGCCCCGGCGGTAGCAGTGTTTGGAGGTCTGCCTCCCTGACCACACACGAGGCTTTGGGTTCATCTGACAAAGAAACTGTCATTAGTTATGCCTGAATTATCACCTCCGCCGAGCACACGTTAAATGTCGTCCAGAGATTTTGTTCCACATCACTCGGTCAGTTCAACAGAAGATAGTAGGTTCCTCAGTTACAGTCCCATCCAAAAGTATTTGAGCGGCAAGGTTCATGCCTTTCTTTTTGGCGTTGGTGTTGGATGTAGCCACTCAGCATTTTTCACGAGCCATAGTTTTGTTGTTGTATAATAGGAGTTACGCTGCCCCCTGTGAGCAGTGACATTAGTAAAAGGTTTCACGTATAGATAGCTGAGCAAGCACAAAGCGAAGGCCTATCTTCAATAGGTTTATCAGCCAGTCAGCCAAAACAGATGTAGAGAATAAACAGGAATAGTTTCAGGAATATGAAATATGAGCACGTGAGTGGACTTTCTGTTGTATCAACGTTTGTTATGATCTCACCTGAACAAAAACAGACGTGTTCATGTTCAGACTCTCCACGCGCTCTGTCAAGTGATTCAACCACTCCACATGATCACTCAGAGACTGAGAAAGATCACTGTCGCCCTGCACACAAAATCATATCACATTTTTCATACAATATTCACCCAAAGTACGAGTGCTGTTGGTTCGGCTTGCTCACTGCAGACAAGTTGTCCTTGAGCTCAACGGCAGCCAGGCGGATGTGCTCCAGTTTGTCAATCTGCTCTTTGAGGCGGTCGTCAAGTTCCTGCATCATCATCAGGGCTTCGTCAGCTCTCAAGGCCACCTTAGCCATGCTGCCTGACACCCCGATGCCCTGTTAACCTGTCATTATTGGATAGGAAGAGGGATTTTTAAAGAGTGGTACGTGTCCTTCCAGTGAAGTAAATTTTTGGGGGTACCCTTCCGTTTTCTTTTCCTAATAAGTACAAATGTAACTGCATTTACTCTTCAAGAACATCTTTAAAAAATATTTATTTAGGGTACAATTGTTTTATTTATCGATGTGCAATACATTTTACTGAATTGAACTCACTGAACCATTAAATAAGTACAATCGACTACTGCATGCTCTCGGCTCGGTACCCGATTATTCTCATATTCTTTTTCATTTTGTTTTTGACATATCACTGCTTTTATGCACGTGTGTAGGCACTGTACGAGTAAATTCACATTTAGATGACAGTCTACAGTTTAAAAAAAATGTGATATACTACAATGGGTGAAACTGTTAGCTACTCCTAATATTTAGTCCTTCCATGTGACTAAATGAAGGTATCTCGTACAAATTTGATTTTTCCACTTAGGCAATGTTATCCACGCTGCCGATGCCTTTCTTGCAAAAGTTGTTGGAAAATCACATTTATTTTACCGTAACGTTGCTGTCTGGTGACAAGATTTAGCTCTGTCGTAACGACTTTAACGGCAGTTTAGTTCGCAATGTTACAGCAACCGTGGACGTTTCTCATCGCGGATTTAACTTCGATACTTTGTAATGCCTGGAGTGAAAAGCACACGTCTGCTCGAAAGAACGATCTGTTAATCGGAATATACGCAAATTCCGGAGAGTAAATCGCGTATGAAACGCAAATGGTTCACTTCAAAGCGGTGTAATTTCTGACTTTGTCAGTGGTTCGTAGCGAGTTAAAAACGGTGTGCTCAAGTAAAACAAACAAAACCAAAATACTAAGACTTACCGTGTTCTATCGGATTTACAATAAATCAACGACTCCACGACGTTCCCTTACAGTCAGAAGTAGGTCTTCGTCCAGACAAGTTTTTTGTGGCAAAAAAATGTGAAGAACGGCACATTTGACGTCACACACAAAAACTGTAGGTGTGTTTTCTTGTATGACAGTAACAGCAAAAAAAAAGAAAAAAGCCCCGTTATTTTGAAGCTGATCACTGACACTTTAAAATACTTTATACAAATAAAGACCTTAAAATGAGAATAAGATCATATTTACCTTGTATATTTTTTCAAATTTACAATCTGACGTTTCAATGCCCACTGAGCACAAGGTTGAGCCCGACACCGAATGAACTCAAATATATAAGACTCAACAAGAGTACATGTTAGGAAATCACAACTGCTTTATTTCTTTTTCTTTCTATAAGCTTTTTTTTTTTTCTTAAACAAGGGCGCATAATGAACAACTATCTGAAAAGGATAAAAGATATCGTCGGGTAGGATAAATAGAATACTGGGATCAGCTGTGTAGAAAGCACTGGTCCTTTTGACAAGAAAAAAAATTAAATATGAATCTTTAAAAGTACAACCAAAAAAACAAAAAAAAAGTTGGGGCAACATTTTTGGTGCGAGCGAGCACGGAGCACTTTTTGCAGGAAGAAAAACAAAAAATAAACACTCCCAAAAGTTGGACAACTGTCAGGTAATGTAAAGTCTGCCGTGTGAATCTAAAGCAGGGGTGGAGAACCTTTATTTTTTCAACTCTGAAATTCATGAAAAAAAAAGTTTTGAGGTTTAATTTTTTTTTTTTTTACAGGATTTGGTTTTCAGGATTGCATGAATGGCCCGGCAGTGGGTTCCCCACCCTTGCTTTGAAATCCCTGTTCCCAAATGAAATGTGGATTCTATGTTGCGCACACGCACACACCATGATAAAGGGGTTTTTAGTGTCATGGAAGGGTACAGTACAGTTAAAGCAGACTCACTGAATTAACCAGCTATGACTTTGTGAGAGGCCATTAAAAACAAGAAAAATGAACAAAAATTATTTCACATTTTTTTTCTTCAAAAGAGCAAAAACAGAAAAAAAATCTTCGTAGTACAATGTGCAAGCAATTCTCACCTTTTCTCAACGGTTGTCATGGAAATATTAAGTTAGAATTGGACCATGGTTGCTGCGTTTACTGCTTGTGCCACACAGATAAGATGGCTGAACGTATCGGGTGACTGAAAAGTCTTGGAAAAACAAAAGGGAGCCTTTTGCCTATGTTCTGTCAATTTGAGTCCTCAAAGAGTCATGGGAGGCCATTTTAATTCTTCCGAACATCATGTAAGTCGATACACTTAAAGTGGCCTCCCCCAGAAACTGAGGACTTAAAATGACATTCTGAGGAACTACAAATGGTGCTCTCGGGGGTAGGTCGGGGTGCATCAAGGGGCCTTTTTATCATTATTCAGTATTTGGGATATTTAGTATCAAATGCCATCAGAGGGCTGTTTATGGACCCACGTGCCACAGTTTGCCCACCCATGATTTAAAAAAAGTGTCATATGTAACACCCAGAGACAATTGGAGTTCACAAGTTCAGCGTGGAAGCAACATGAATTTTGGGAAAGGGGGGAACAAAACAAAAACATCTCACCATTTTGTACAGCAGAGACACAAGTGTAAAAGGAAACTTTTTTTTCTTTTCTTTTTTTTTTTTTAAGAAATAATGTCTATAAATCTACACGTGTAGCCACGGGTTCATGGCAATTTGATGTCCACATGCAATGTTTTGCTTTTTCTTGTTCCTGTAATTAGAAAACCCCCATTGCAGATGACAAGAGCTTGGAACTTAATTATCAACAAACAAAGGGGAGGAAAAGTGCCCCAACTGTATTGGGATTGGTTTTAAAAATGTCCAAGTGACTGTCCGTTACCCGGCAGTTACATACCGTTTGGCAAAAAACAGTGCGCACAAATGAAGCAGGCATTTACAGGTGGCGGTGGGGGGAAAAAAATAAATAAAGAGGACTGTGTGGAGATCTGCTTTTAAAAGGCTGTATCTATGTATATATTTATATATACAGTGTGTCGAGATAGTTCCTATATATATATATATATATATATATATATATATATATATATATATATATAAAAATCTCGAAGTCTTACATTGTGGTGTGAAGTCATAAGCGTCTGGGTCAATGGGAGGAATTGTTGATGGTGCTTGTGTTGGAAGGCTCAGACATTGTGCAAGAAGCTTGTGTGTTCGTAGGCTGGGTGGTGATGACCATTCTTTTCTTCATTTTCTTTTGTCTTTTGAATCTATTTTGTTTGAGGTCCACAATTGAAGACTTATGCCTTGCCCTCTTCCACTTTCACCGCCTGGGGTTTGATGGCGCCCGTGCGCGGCAGCTTGGTGTGCCCGGCGGAGGTGAGGGAGTCTTGGAGCTTGCTGGTCATCCCTCCCGTTGGCACCTGGCCCTCACCCACGGCTATGCGCACCTCTCGCACGGGTTTACACTGCGCCAAGAAGAAGGCAGAGTGAGTTTTAAAGCCACTCCGTGCATCCCTTATTTATTTGCATGGACGTTATTGTAATTGGGTTGCAAAAACAGCAGATACTCTGTGGTAAAACAGAACTCAACCTAAAAATTCAAGGAAAAAAATGGTGAAACATTCAAAACCAGTGCAATAGTACAACATACAGCATTGTACAACTTTTTATTTACATCTTGCTTTTCGCTCGGTTTATCAGTGATGACATTGATGACAACATTTAGTTTCCCGCTATAAGCTGGTTCATCTTTTATGGCCCATCTTCAAACAACTGTTGGGACGTAGGAGTCAACTAGTTGTGCGGATATGCACTATTTGTGCCCCCGTAAAAAGTGGTGGTGGTGGCTGGGTGGGGGCTGTATACTTCAAATCCTACCTGAAAAGCATTTGTAACTTCCATGAAGTTCTACAGTTCTCAAATACACACTACAAACATATTTGAATCAATGAACCATCAATAATATTCCGAATGGCATTTCTGAGACTGTCACAGCAAACACAATCAATGCGTATACAGCTTAAAAAAAATAAAATAAAAATAAAAAAAGAAGATGAAATGAAATTACCTATCTTTACAGTGGGTGGCTCACCTTCATGCCATCCTCGGGCCCCTTGATGGGGGGCTCGGGGGCCGAGGGAGGGGTGGAGTGGGAGAGATCTCGGCCAGGATTGGGGTAAGGGGGTGAGCGGATGATGACCGGTTTGTTGACCTGCATGACTGGTCTCTGGATGGGGCTGGGGAAGGGGCCGCTGGTGGGGGGACGCATGTGCATCACTAAGCCGCCCTGAGCAGGTGAGACCCGATGGTCACGGGAGGGTGGTTGGCGATGCAATCAGGCATTGAAAAGGGCCGAAAGAAGCAAGAGTTAATCATCCATCTTGATGTCAAAACAGTAACAAGCATATCAAGTGGAATCTTGAGTTCCGAACGACCCTTTTACCAACTTCTCGAATGAGGCACACATTTTTTGGGGTGCTATTTTACCGTCGTTGGCTCCGTGTGTAATTCATTGCGACAGTTGTGCTGGGTTCTTTACTTTTATAGTATGTGTGTACATCTCATAAGATGTACATCACAGAATTTGGGGGCTGGAATGGATTAATTGCATTTCCATGGGATAGGTTACCTTGATTTATGAACGTTTCGAGTTACAAATGGGAAAGGAATTAAGTTCATAACTCGGGGTACCGCCGAATTATTCATTCTTGTTCAATTCCACGAAGGAATTATGAATTAAAAGTTGTACCTGTTGTGGATAATGATGGGTGGGCAATGGTCCAACTGGGCCTCCGGGGCCAGAAGGTTTTCCACTCGGGCTAGCGGAACCAGGCCTGATGAGGAGCAAGAGGGAACAAAGTTGGACCATCAACGTTTTCTCAATCATCGCCATTATTACTGACGCAGTTCACCTGCACTCACCTGTAGGAGCCTCCAGGCATGCCTGGTGAATGATTTGGCTTCTCTGAAAATTGGAAACCTTTCATTTCCATCTGGGAGCCCTAAAATTTAACCAAATGATGAGGACAAAACATCACTTGAGGAAACGGAGAGACTGCCTCATTTCTGAGTATGTTGCACGATATTCTGTGGAGTGGGTTTTGGTGTGTGTTCAACTTTGGATGTTTTCATAATCTAGTGTGTGTGTGTGTGTGTGTGTGTGTGAGAGAGAGAGACACACACCTCTCTGCTACCCGGCATGACAGGCGGTTGAGAGCCAGGTGGCATCATTCGGCGTGGCCCTCCCACTGAGAGATTCTGGCCTTGCTGTAGCTGGATGGACTGAGGGAGGATGAGGTGTTGCTGGGCGGAGCCGTAGCGCACCTGGGATCCAGGCAAGGGCATGGTCACCTTGTGAAAAGAAGAGGAAACCTTGAAATGAATGCTGAATGAATTGTGATGAAAAGTTGAAGCATTTCTGTCATGAATCCCAAAAACCAGACCTGGATAAGTTGAGAGTCCATCAGCTGTGACGATCCCATGCTGGGCCCCTGGTTCAGCTGGCTGTCATAGACGAGCTGCTGGCTGCCGGTCATGGGCTGATAGTGCGAGCCCGACGAGGACTTGACAATGTCTGATGGCTGCATGCCAGGGAACGGCGAGTAGGGCCCCTTTAGCGGAGCTCCACCCGACAGCACCATGGGGCTGGGCTGCGACAGGTTGGGGTGCATATACACCTGCGACCTACACAAAGCAAGGCGGCATCATGCGCGAGATGACACGCACACGTGCGAGCGCACGCATGCATGCGCACACACAACTTAGGTAGCCAGAGACACACGAAACTAGATAAGGCTCCACTCGATACCTGAAGGGGGGAATAGAGTTGAACATCTCCTGGGACTGAGAGACAGGCAGGCCTCCTCTAAGACCCAACTGAGCCTGAGCCTGAAGAGACGTGTGCAACGGGATAGGGATCTGCTGGGCTGCCGCCTGAATGTATGCACACGTCAAACATGAAGAGCATTTCGGAGACAACACGCACGCAACACACACAGACACAAGTCCGTGATAATGTGCGTGTGCATACTTGTTGGTAGGTTTGCTGCTGAGTCATCGTGGGTGGAACCAAGCGAGGTTGACTGGGGAAGACGTGACCATCCAAATACAACGGGGGAATATGACTACCTAAAAGAAAGTAAAATGAGGTTCGGTGAATATGATGTTCACAAGTTGAGCAATATTTTACCTTTACTTGAAAATGAATTTCAGCTCCAAATATCAGTCCCCTTGACAACTAATAATCGGTAACATCCCTAAAAAAAAACAAAAAAACATCCTAGTCTAGCTTTAGCTGTACCTTGCAAGGACATGGACGGTGCTACAGACGCCACGGGCATAGGAGGCATGGAGACCCCCCCAAAAGAGCCGTAACTGACGCCGCTGGACGAACCCACACTGCATGGTGGTGGCACTCCCGAGGCCCCTCCGCTGGGAGAGCCCTGCTCAGGAAGGGACTGCGAGTTCTCCCAAGCCTTACGCGCCGACTCCATCTGAAAACGGAAAAGCGTTGCGCGTTCTGATCAAGATGAGGCTGAGGACGGCTGTGCCAGGGCTGAAATGGCATCTCTGCAGTCAACATCTCAAAAACAATGTATTGACCGATTGTAGCTTGACCTGTCATGATTATGAATAGAATATTAGTTGTCATACCTTGAGGGTGAGGTCGGTACTTGGAAAGGAAAGCGGGTTGAGGTTTATGCCGGGTTGCAGGTGGTTGGATCGGAGCATGGGGATAGTCTGAAAGAAGAAGATGTGCGCCCATCAGCTTAGACAGTCACTCCAGAGGCATTTTAGTAGGAACAATGAGTTCAAGTTCACCACTCACATTGGCGGTGAGGGGATCTTGAAGCTTGTTGACGGGGTTTGACACGGGCACCGGGCTGGAACCTGGCGGCAGGCTAAAGTCAGAGTCCTTGGCGCTGACGCCAAACTCGATGGGGGGCACGGGGAGGACGGCGTCCACATGGAGGTCCACGCCGTTGACCGGGTTGATGGGGCCACCTTCCAGGCGATCCACTGCCTCGGAGCCCTTGCGGTGCTTTAGGGAGCGCTCGTTCCCGATGGGCCCCGGTTTGTGCTGCTCTTTGCTCTGCTCTGGGCCTGCGTCGGAGTCCTTGAACCAAAAAAAAAAAAAAAAGAGGCTTAGCATTTCTCTCAGAAATTTGTTTCCATACGAAGCCATCGTGCGGTACCTCAGAGTTGGGCTCGCTGCCAGCGTAAGACACCTGCTTTGTCCATGAGTCTCCCCCTGAGGACTGTACAGCCCTTGCGGTGCTTTAGGGGGCGCTCGTTCCCGATGGGCCCCGGTTTGTGCTGCTCTTTGCTCTGCTCTGGGCCTGCGTCGGAGTCCTTGAACCAAAAAAAAAAAAAAAAAGAGGCTTAGCATTTCTCTCAGAAATTTGTTTCCATACGAAGCCATCGTGCGGTACCTCAGAGTTGGGCTCGCTGCCAGCGTAAGACACCTGCTTTGTCCATGAGTCTCCCCCTGAGGACTGTACTGAAAGAGCTTGGAAATAAACAAAATGAGATGATGTAAAGGTAATCATTTCATGTACGGCTGTGACTAACAAATCTTTTTACAATCAATTATCCTATTGATTATTCGAGTGTTAATTCAATTAAAAAAGGCCAATTTAAAGCTGCGTCGTCGTTCCCTCGAGCAGCTGCCGCGGTGCCGTCACACGGGCCATATTACCATGTTCAAGTCTCCCAGTTCTGCTACAACAACAAACTCTAGGGGAGCTCCATGAGCATGTTGCCGGAAGACAGCGTATCGAGACATGCATTTTTGTTGCAGACAAAACCAAGTCGTTCGATGTTTTTCCCCAGCCCTAATTTCAAGCATTATTCCAGAGTGGTGCGACCCGCATTGAACTAACTTACCAGAGCTGTTGGTCTCCCAGATTTCTGTACCCAAATTACTGGAGGAAAGAGTCTCTTCTGGTTGTTCGATGCTCATGGCTCCCTGCTTCTTGGCGAAACGCGGTGGTATCTTGGATGCGACCGACCTGTTCTTCACTGGCACCTAATGCAGGAATTTAGCAAAAAAGGTGTCAGAACTCTTTTCGTATCCTTTTCACGAATTGATGGTTTGAACTTACGGCAACTCCTTGATCCTTCCTCCGCCTATCGTCAGCTTGTGGACGTCTTTGTTTTTTGGACAACGCATCATGGTAAGTGTCTGGATTAGAAACCGGTCCCCCGGCATCTTCCTCAACTACAACACAGGAACATATTAAGTCTAAGTCGATTTCAAGAGGGGAGGCATTGTCATGTCATCCATTTTAGGGTTCATCACTCACTTGGGTAGGCACTGAGCTCATACTGGGAAAGTGGCTCCACGATATCGGGTTTAATGGGACCTGACTTGTCAAAGTTCTTTCCTGAGGACTCATTCAGCTCCCGCCCATCTGACTGATCAGTGCCATAGGCAGGGCCCGACTCATCTGGGTTCCTACTAGGGGGAAAAAAAAAAAAATTGATGGCACACCACAAACTCTGTTAACGTCTAGGAAGAAAACGTTTTAGGGTGCAAGTATTGGTTGATACAAGCTTCCGGTTCCTCACCTCTTACAAGAGGTCCCTCCATTCTGCCAGGCGTCATTCCTGTTTGAGGGAGCAGACTGCGGGTTATCAGGTGCACGTGCCATCTTACTGGTCTCCAGCACTGAGGGCTCTCCTTTCCTGTTCTGGCGTTCAATCAGCGGCCTCTGGCTGGAGAAGCTTCGTTTGGAAAGCTCCCTCTTCTCAATGGAGCCCGCTTCACCGTGGCACGCGTCCGAGAGAACGTCGGCGTGTCCCTGCGTAGGCGTGCCACCGCCGGCCACGCGCTTCCCCCTCCAATCGCTGAAGTCACTGTTGTCCGATCCCGTGTCCCATTCCTCTGTCTGAGCAAGCTGGCCACTGCGTCCTCCAGGGTAGGGGCCGTTGGGCCACTTGTCTTCCCCACTGCCTTTGGGGCGACCAGGCCAAGGGCTTGTTAAGTCTCCATTGATGTATTCGTCACTGGTCCACTGGTTGGAACCAGGCTCACGTTCTTGCTGCAGGCGACGGAAGCGCGGGGGCTTGTCTTGACGCGGGGGGCGTCGCCTCCTCAGCACCTGCCTGTCAGGGTTATCGGGGTCAAAGTAGTATTCCCCCTCACGGTCCTCTGAGCCGTTTTCTAGGAAAGAGCCGGTAAATTTTGTGGGGTACTTCAGAGACTCGCGCTCAGCAGGGAGTTTACGGGAGAAAGCGGTGTCAGCGCCGGGACCATAACCGTTTTCTTGCATGGAACCACCGCTGCTACCAAATTGAGGACCACGACCCCTCCACGTGGACATCTCTCTGGAGCCTCCGTAACCTCTGGTATAGTTTCCAGTATTCAGTCTGGGAGGCAGCATGCGACCTCCAAAGCCTCTGCTCGCCTTGGCTTTTTCTTTGCCATCGGCAGCGACCTGGTCTTCAGCATACACCTTGTTGGATCGCCAAGACTCGCGATCGGCTTTGCGAGTTTCTCCAGCAGAGTCAGCGTAGACTTCCCCATTTTCGGAGCCTTTCTGTCGCCGTCTCTTGGGCAGCTCCTCATACTCGGAGGTTTCACTTAGTGTCTCGCTCACGTTGCGTCTTCGCGGCTTGCCTCTCTGGAACTCTTCCAGCTTCAGCTCTCTGGGTTGGGCTCGACCTCTCCCTGCACGCAGAGCGTGACCGACACCGTTGTTGTAGCCGCTTCTGACGTTGTCTCCGCCTCTGACGCTGCGGCCTCCACCCCGAGAATTGAAATCCCTAAAACCTCGACTGCGGCCTCTTCCGGATCCCCTGACCGCACCAAAGGCCTGTTCTTCATCGATGAAGATCCAGTTGTTACGACGTGGTGCCTGAGGCTCCGCGTTTTCCAAAACATCTCGTGGCGGCTGGAATTTGTTGGTGTCCCAGACGCTGTCCCTTGGGGAATCATCACTATGATGAATTACTGGAGGCCGCTCCACTTTAGCAGGACCCGGGGACTGACGCTGCCTTTCTTCAGGCTGTTTCTCCACCACGGGTGACCCAGAGGACCGATTGCTGACGGACTGGTTGTCCTTCTTTAAGTCATAGACATTGGTCAGGACTTCCTTCTCCAGACGGTAGGGGACAGCCTTTTCTTCTGGCTCAGGTTTGGGCTTCTCATTCTCCTTGTCTTCAACTTTCAGAGCCTTGAGAACTGGTTTCTTAATTGGCCCGGTTCTGCGTAACAAAGTACGGCCAGTGGTCTCTAACGGCTGGCTGGCACCGATACTGGAATCGGACCCTCCGTCTCGTTTCCAGTTGTCTTTCGAACCATCAAAGCTCTCATCGTGAGAATCACCATCCTTCAGATGGGGGTCTTTGGAGTCTTGTTTTGGGTATTTGTTATCCGCATGATGCTGGGTGTGAATCGGAGCGCCGGTCAGCAGCCCCTGGTCGTGGTGGTCTCGGTCCGAGGCTCGACTCTGGAAAGTGTGATGTTGCAGGTCATCCTGTGGGTGTGTCAGGCCCTCGCTGGACCTTTCCTCATAAATGTCCTGCTGTGAGGAGGCCCTGTCGCTTCTGCCGAAAAAAGATACAACAGAACATCTTTGAGAGATTTTGGAAACAGCAGATAGTATTGTGGCAATTATTATTGTTACTTCATCTATAGAACAGAAAAATGCACTGAAACAGCAAAGAGGAACTGACCGGTCATCAAGCAGACTGCTGTCCTGGTTTTCATGCTGCCTTTGGTAAGGTGGAGTGAAGCTGCGCATGGGGTAGCCATCTTGGCTCCAAACGGGATACGGCTCAGTGGAAGGGGTCCTTCGCTCTTGGTGCAGGTTGGGATGACCTTCGTCGGAACTGGGACTGGTCAGGCGATCTTGTTGTATCAGCGGTTTCATCATTCCTGCGGAGAAAAAAAAAAATCTTTGAGAACCATCGAGATAAACCACGGCATTATATTGAGCAGTTGGTAGTACTCACCAGAGGAGTGGATCGTACTGGGATAGTAGTCGACGGGAGATCTTCCTTGGCTGACGCGGGGGTCCATGAAAGGTGGCATCATCATCCAACGGGGATCAAAGCCAAGGACATGCGGGGGATAGTAGCCCCGTTGTGTGTGGCTCGAGCCAGATGAAGCTTGATGGCCCGACTGCTGCCAATGCTGTATTTTGTAGACCTGCTCCTGCAGAACGGACATGACAAATGAAGCCTACGTATTTGCCAGGAAACTACTCATGCCCAGAACACAATGTTCCTGGAAAATCAAATTACAGCTTCACCGATGAATCCAAGTGGGGAGTCCTATCTAATGTTGTAAACAAATTTCGAATGCTGTATTTAATCTGAGTTACGGGAATCACGCTTGAATTCACCTGCTGCTGGTGCTGTAGGGGCGGTTTCTGAAAGCGGGGCGGAACAGGCTTTGCGGCATGGCGTCCGCTGTAATCTCCAGAAGGAGAAGAGGGCTCCTGGATGTCATCCTCGCAGCTGCGATAAGCGGGGAATATGAGCTCCTCGCGGAAGCTCGGGCTGGGGGAGTTGTCAGAGGAGCACTCATCTGGAGAACAAGAATCCCATCATTAAAATATTTTCGATTTACTATCCAAAGGTGACCTCTCTTTCATTTGCTACCTTTTGCATTGTACACGCAGTTGTCATGGTGGGCTTTATTAGGATCCCTGTTGGGAGACAAGGGGATTTCTTTGCCCTCTCCATCTTTGTGGCCGTCCTCCGTACTTGAGGCTTGCCTTTCAGTCTTGCCAAATTTCTCATCCAGCTTTTTGAGTTTCTCCGCACAGGCCGCCAAGCGTTCTTCGCGGGCGCGCCGCTCTTCCTCCTCGCGACGCCTGCGGGCCCTCTCCACAGCCTCAGACAGCTCAGGTGACACAAACTTTGCCCTCGCTGGGGGCTGTGATTGCCGCTGGTGGTCTTCTGGGTCAAGCGCCGGCTCGCCGTGGTTCTTCTGTTGGGACTGAAGGCAGAATAGAGTTATTTATGAGCAAAGCCTTCCAGCCATCCCCCAATTATATAATTAGATGCATCGTCAGCATATAAAAACACAACATTGACAAGGTGGGAGAAGTGAGCGTCCAAAATGAAACCCTTGTCCCAGCATTGTAAGGTAGCCTTACATTTCACCTCACTCCAAAAGTTAAAAATAAATAAATAAATATCTTGGTAGCCTGTCACAGCGTCATGGGGAAAAAAAATCTTGTATTTCTTCAGGCAGTGTAAAAAGGGACGATTGGTTGGAACAATGGTGTTGTTTGCATAATCTCTTCAAAAATCGAATAGTCCACAAGAGACGTATGAGTAAAGGGAAGCAATAAAGGGCTAAAAGAGCCAAGATCATGAGTTCCTCTCAGCAAAGAAATCCCAAGAGAGACAGAGAGTCAAAAGGGCACATGATGTGTAGTTAACCTGGGGGTCCGCAGAGAGATATCTGCTGTTAGTCTTCCTCGGAGGCTCCTGGTGTTGGTAAGAATAATTCTCTTCAGGGCCATCACTCAAGCTGAGTGATGACGGGCAGTCGCGTCGATTCTCCCTGTCCCACTCAGCCCTGGAAAATTTGAAAGACATTGTGTCAGTAAAAACAAAGTGTAAAAAGGGGAAAATACAGGTCGAGTCACTCTGAGCTGCAAAATTATACAAGTTATATGACTGGTGCAATTACAGCTACTCACCACATCTTGTTTTTATCACTGGCTGAATGTTCATCTTCATCATCACTGAACTTGAGCTTCTCACTGTAATCAACTTCTTCATGGAGACCTGCAATAAAGACAAGCACCACAGGTCAGCAAAAACGAAGTACGTAGGCTACTGGGGATAAGAATAGGGGAGAAAAAAAAAAGACTTTTTTTTAATGGATTGTCATTCAGTGATGGAAGGGCAGACTGGAATACTGATAAAATGCATGGCAGCAGACTCCCTTAAGCCTCTTCTACCAGATATCAGCCTTTGTTTTTCTCAAATACATATTTATATACATGTAAGATGAAAGTAAGTTGCTCAACAAAGATAGATTCCCAACCGACACCAACATGAATGCCGTCAGATTTCAGGGAGGACATAAGAGGGATTAACGTTGTATGTACCAGCCCATCCATCTTCACAGTCATTGTCGAGGTCATCCAGATCCTTCAGGTCTTCGGGGTTAATGATGGCGGGTCTTTGTGGTCGGTCGCCGGGTCGACGGATCGGCTGGGAGGAGAGTCGGTGCGGCCCGCGGACAAATCGGTTCTCTCTTCGAATGTCACCACTAGTGGGTAAGGACACATTTAGCCTCGGGGCAACAGACAGGGGAGCTGGCACGCAGCTGATGTACTTACTTGAGAAGTTCAGGTTTAGCGTAAGTCTGTCGAAAAGTGGATTTGCTGTCGAATCGGGCTGGTGCCGCTACAGTAGCAGACACGTGGTCTGTACCTGAATTCTCACGCGTCTCTTTGGAGCACATCTGTTAACAGCGGTATGATGTGCGGTTAAAGCACACACCGTCACCTCTTGATCATAAATGTTCTGGGCACTTACAAAAGCGGGCAGCATGTCATGGTAGACGGCATTGGAAGTGTGGTGGAGCTGATGCTGCAGGGCTGACGGCACCGCTGTTCTGCGCAGAGGCTGAGCGGGACGCAGGGAGGGTTCCTTGGGGTCCGCGCTCGGCGGTTGTGCCGCTGCCGCCGCTGCCACGACGACGCTAGATGAGGCGGCGCTGGTGGCGGAAGAGGGGTGGGACGCGGCAGGAGGGGTTCCCGTCTCCCCCGGGGCGGTATTTTTGCCCTCAGGTTCCACTGGCGAGCCGAGGGTCAGGGATGAGGGCTGGAGGTTCCTGCCGCCTCCCTCCCTCCAGCTGGTCACATCTTGACACGGACAGAGCGCAGTTCAATAACAGCATTTGACAAACTACGTGCGTAGGTGCTAGGCTTGGGGAGTAACGTAATACATGCACCAGCGTTACTTGTTTCGATACAAATTCACTCCTGAACCGATGTGGCGAGGGCGAAACATACTCTGCGGGCGGAGGCTTGGTCCGGGCCCATACGACGGATCGTAGCCGCTTCTTTCCTTGCCAGCCTTGTCCTGTTCTCCAGCGGCCTTCAGTGTGGGAAATTCCTCGTGAGAGAAGGGCTGAAGTCGGTTTAAGGCCCTTGAACCTGTTGGGTTGCCACACAGAGAAAGCTCTGTAGACCAGAGTAGATTTCCAGCCCAAGTGAGAGCTGACTCACCATCTTGCTCTACTGCCTTTCCATTTAGCTGGGCCCATTGCTTTGGTCCACCTGTGTTTGTGTTCTGTGGAATGGAAAAAAACGGAACCCCCCCAGCAGGGATATTTGAGACCGACCGCTGACACCATTTTTCCACGGCGCAGTACTGATTTTAGAGTGCGTCCTTGGTCAACAATAGAGTTTGGTTCCTACGACAGCGACGTCGCCCTAATTTGTCAGAATCACGTAGACGCTCCTATGGATACTAGCTGAGTTAAAACACACTTCCAGTAAATGTGTATGAAAAACAACTCAAGAGCAAAGGTGATAATTAGAACAAGCAAATGAAAATGAAAGTACGGTTGTAACAGAGCGTGGTGACATTCTTATGCCGCTGGACAAACTAGCTCATCGCGCATCGTTCGTAATGTCACTTCAGGACTGTCGTAAAGAGATGCTTCTCTCAAAAAAACAAAACAGATGCCACAATAAGAACCAGCAGTACATGAAAATCGAGAGACATAAGACATCATCAAAAATGTGCCTGTCAAAAAATGACAAAGGTTTCATTCCTAAAAAGTATATTTGACATTATTGTAAGTCGGTGTAAAATTATGCGCATTATACAGTTTGAATATTAACAATGCAGTAAAATATGGGGCAGGGAGGACTGCACGACATGATTCAATTCAAATGCATCAGACACAATTGAAATAAAAAAATGCACCCAAACAATTAGTTCTTCAAGATTAAAGGCAAACGTATTGAACTTTACAGCTAAATACAAGAAGATTGTGGACCACGCTGACAATCTCTGTGCCAGATCAACAAATATACGCACCTCCGGGTTGGCTACTGGGGGAGGCTTCTGAAGATTGGAGACAGATTTCTGTGAAGCCGGCTGCAGCTGCGACTCCGGCAGCTGAGGTATTGATGCAACAGAACTACAAATACAAGAAAAAGAACAAACCCCGTTAACGACCGTGCGATAAGACACCGGGGGGACGTTACCAACGATCCCCTCTTACCTCTTTTGATCGGGTTGTTCTGGCTTGTTTGCCCATCCTGTGCCGTCTTTCGGGACAATAATCACGTTGGGATCGTTTCCTTTGTTTTCAGACTTCAGGCTCGGTAGGTGAGCGGGCGGGGGCATGCGCCGGGCTGCGGCCACTTTGCCAAGACTCTGCAAGCCATGTCGCGGAACTGATGGCGAGAGTCATGCAGTTAAGGTCCAAGAGGAGGACATGTAGCTCAAGGCCGTGTTCACCCATAAAAACGACGTTAGTGCTATAACTCATTTGAATATGTGACACAGAAAACGGCATTGTTGTTTTGTGTCTTTGGTCGCAATATGAAAAAAAAAAAAAAAAAGCGCTGACCAATTGGGTGACTGATGTGTCCAAGTCGACCAAACTTTTGCGCAAGATTTTTTTTTCTTTAAAAAGATTAACTCAATTACTTTGAGTTTTCATCAATGTTAAAATGTTTGTGTGAATACAAGTGATACAAACAAATGTGAACACAGCCTAAAATGTTAGGTAGCAATATCAAAATAAAACAAGGTACCTGAGTTTTTCTGAGTTTCTATTGATTTTCCCTTGTACTTGTCAAACAGGCTGAGTGAGGAGTACTTGCTTTTCCCATCCTTGGACTTGGTTATTTGCCCCAAACGATCGGACATTGCGATGTAATGTCATCGAGTATGGAAATTTGTCTTTGCGCCTCTTCCCAGTGCTTTTCTTATTCTACATGGAAGAACAAGAGTGGAAATATAATATAAAAAAACAAAACTCCAGGAACATTTCAGCCATAATGCCAATAAAAATTGAGATAAAACTTCACATTTCACTAGATTTAGTAACCAGATACAAAATTTGGAAACATATTTCTTGCAATATGTTAACCATAATTCCTTTAACTCATATCAACACTTAAGGTGGAAATAAAGGGCCAACCACCTCTCATTTGCTCGTATTATCTCCATGGCAAATATTGTGGCAATCAGAGGTTGACATGCATTACATAAAATCACAAATATCTGACTTTTTTTCCCCAAAACGATTAGGCTTTGCATGGCTGACTTAAATGAGCAAGAAGTGAGCAGCCTATGTGCAAAAAAAAATAAAAATTGGAGTGCAATTAATTAACAAGCAAAAATACTGCTGTTCTAGCTAACAGCCCGAAGCAGAATGAGACAATGTGCAATCTCAGAAAACGTCGTCCACTTTGAGTCAAATGAACGCTTTTTCCTCGAGTCCATTTAAACATCTTTGCAGTGACAGATCGGGGAGCATTATGACGTCACATATCGACGCTAACTCGATGACAGCTAGCTCCTGTCATGTGCTTGACGTTAAACCTTCATTTTTAACCTCGAATCGGCCGGGCTGTCTGGGAAAACGACATCTTAGCCTGCCGAAACGGTGGAGGCTGTATTCAAAAGCAGCTAAGTGAGCAGGCCGCAGAACAAACATGTTTGTCAAACTGCCGGGCTAGCGCAATAGAAGCGGAGCGTGACAAGTTAGCGCACAAGAAATGCGAATCTTTTTTTTTTTCCTGGACAACTGCGCGACGATCTCTTAGTCAAAGCATAAGACAAATGTTCACTTACGTTTTTATGTGTGTTTGTGTGTGACAAAACTGGCACCGAATGAACGTCCGGCTATGACGCGAACTGCCGATGCTAACCTGGCGGCTAATAGAAAATGGCTATGTAAACATCCAAGCACTTGTAAGGTTCTTGGGTTGTCAAAATAAAAACACGGGCCGCGATAAGACGGTGTACATAATCCAACAAGCTGTGGTTATTTAAGGGGAATGTTGGGAGGAAATTATTCATGGGGAAAACCACGATCACTTTGGGTTTAGAGTGTTTCAAATACGAGCCTTAAAACACAGGCCGGGGACATTCAGTACTGTATTCGGTTGACCGTAAAAAGACGACGATATTCCCGGGAAGCTGCGCGTTTGGAAGCCCGGAACGAGTCACTCCCAAGCGGGGGCCATTTCCCGAGGGCGGGGGCGAAAGGCACCGAGGCCAACCTTCAGGACAAGACGATTAAAAATGGCTGCTGCCCAAAAAGAACAAAGCGACAATAAAACTGTAGCGGAGGGAAAGACGGGCTGGCGAAACGTCACTCGGACGGCGGCGCCGCCGACGACGACTCATAACTTACCGTTTCGACGTCTGTGTGTGCCTTGTGTCCAGCGGCAGGAGTCTAATGTCCGCGAAATGTCGTCTACTGGAAGGATGGACGGGGATTGTGAAGCGGAAACCCAATGTTTCCTAGGATTCACTAGTATGAGAGGTTCGTTGCTGGGATCGCACCCGGCCTGCGAATGAAGGTTGGGGCCAGTAGAGAGGAAGGGAGGCTGCACAGCCGACGCTCTGTGCGTCTGACGTCAGCGGACGACGTCAAACTCCACTCATTACGAGATCACGAAAAACATTTAATCAGGGACATTTAAAGTCAGTACCATAACTATATACACATGATCATGAGAATAGCAATAATCATTATAATGTGATATTATGTGTATATTGCCCGAGTCCTATTTTTTTTGCGCGGATTCCAAATCTGCCCTTGTTTTTTTTTTCTGTAGCACACCAGGCTTCATTAACAATGACAATAATAACAGTGATAATCCAAAAAAAGCACTAAGATGTTATAAAGTAATATATTTACATTTTTTATGAATTAAAGGTTAGGTTCAGCAACAGGTAGAACGTCAGCTATAAATTAGTACGCATGGGTAAAATACAGTACGTGTTGTGCACGCTTTTACAGGTCAAACCTAAAAACAAAAAATGAAAATATCTCCCAAAGCTGAAGCGCAACAGAAAAAATAAGATATTTTGCAAATACATTGTCAAAATACATTTAGTTTGACGTTGAGTGATGCTTGAATGCCAGCAGTGTAATATATTCACATTTTAATTCTTATTTGATTCTACAGATGTATTTATTTATTTGTTTATTATGCTGTCCAATGGTGCATATCGTCAGTATCATAAACTAGAGGAGGGTTGTGCATGTAAAAAACATTTATCTGAACAGAAATATTAAAGCATCACTGGCAGCTTCTGAATTGAGGTCGAAAAGGACGTGCGTGTCCATGTTATCTCCACTAGGGGGGAACATTGCCCCATCTGTTCTGCGCTTGTGGTCAACAGAAGCACACGTGCTTTTTATAGATCAGTTTTAAGTACTGTATTGTACTTGCTGGAAATCCTTTTCTTATCTTCATCTTTTAGGAAGTCTTCCTTAGATAAAGCACTTCATTTATGAAAATATATCATGCAAAAGTGACCCCTCGCTACTACAACTTTCCTGTGGTAAAAGTTAGGATTTAATTTTTTGTTGTTGTTTTTTTTAACTCCATAATTTGAAGAGTTCCTATTCAATATTCCCTCCTCATAAATCTGGGACTTTATTTTCACAAAAAAAAAAAAAATCGATGTGTTGTGAATATACACGATACACTTTTTAGTGACAGTAATATTCCAAAGCAATGATCATGTGTTGTGAGCTTTTCATATGCTCGAGACACAACAGTAGATGAGTGTAGCGTCTGCGAGGACCAAAAACACACAAAAAGATATTCGAGACACAGGCTTTACACAAGACCTCGATATAGGGGAGAAAAAAAAAAAAAAACACAACAGCCCCAGACTATTTTGTGAAGAGATGTGTGGTGAGTTTTCAGTTCTGTAGTTACCTCATCGTCATTTCCTGGCAGGGTGTCTGAATGTTGCCACACAGGAAACATCCTTGCAAGTTGCAGCATCAGAAACCACAACGAAGACACGTTTCACCGACTTCCATCTTTGTTTAATAACGAGATGGCTCTGAGAAAAACAGTAAAAACACATCATACCTGGACAGAACACATTTCGGCGATGTTTCGGGTCGTTTTGCTACTTTGTACGTACACTCGTGAAAACAGCAGGTTGGGCTCTATCAGATTAAAGAGAAAAAAAGTTTCCAAAGAATATTTTATGCTAACATGCACTCTGGCACAACAGTTGTGGAGCTTTGTTTTTTACGGCTCAGCCCTTTAGTCCATGAACACAATTGCCAAATAACACTGAAAGTAAGGAACATGAATAAAATTAAAGAAAAAATATGAATGAGAGAAGAAGATTGTAAGAGATTCAGAGAGCAGATTGTGTGTTTTATAAATAATACAGGAATATTGGAGGCAGACTGAATAAAAGTAAATCTGAACCTCATTACAAGGAGGAAAATAAGGCGACATTTTAAAGTCATAATTTTATGGCAATAAATTGGCAACTTTTCTCGCAAAAGGTCCTCACATAATTGAGAGGAAAATAATCACTTCATAAGTACTACTAAATATATTCCTATATGACATATGATATTGTTATTATAGTATTATGGAAACCTGATGTGCTATAGAAAAGAAACAAGGGCAAATATAGAATCAGCACCAAAAAAAAAAAAATCAGCTAGAAAGGTTTAATTGTAGCTCGGATCAAAAAGTTGTAGTAAAAATGTGTTGAACAGGTTAAAAAAAATACTGCTTTAGAGGGTTAAGAAAAAAAAATCCCGTGTGAAATGACAGCAACAGTACGCGTCTATTTAAGGCCTTTCATGCAAACCTGCATTGAGAATGTGTCAACTGCAACCGGTGAAGTCCTATAGCGCAGCAGCGCAGTCAGGAGAAGGGGCTCCAGCTGAGGGTCCCAATAGAGATGAGAGTCTGACAAGTGTTGGAGGACAGCCACACCGTCTCCATGAGGCCGAAGTGGAAGAGGCCCAGGGCGAAGCCGCACAGCACGTCCGTCAGATGGTGCCTGCCAAGCAGCACGCGCGACACCCCAACCAGGACGGCCCACAGCACCAGCAGGATGCGCAGGGGCACGGCCAGAACCAAGTGCGACAGCAGGAACTTGGACACCATGGCGGCGCGGCTGGCGTGCGCCGCCGGGAAGGCGTACGCGTCCATGACCACGCGGTCCAGGAAGCCCGGCGACATCTCCCACGGTCCTTTGCGCTTCACCAGGCGCTGCACGCCCGCCACCGTCAGCACATCCACGATCAGCGCTACCGTAAAACAAAACAAAGACTGAACTACCTATTTGATATGATCACATTGGACTTCAAGTTGACAATATTATAAATATTTATTTTGGGCCAGATTTTTTGGTCCCTCAAAGCTCGCAATAAATTAATTGCAGGCAGAACATTAGGCTGTTTTACAATACTTAGTCCTTCAATATTTGTTTAGAGCTGTAGATGTACTTCATGCTTTTAAGTTTACTTAAAGTATTCAACGTACTTCATGTTTTGAAGTTAATGTCCTCAATGCACTTCATGCTTGAAAGCAAATGTATTTAATGCCCTTCTTCGTGCCCTGACAAAACGTGGGCAAAACCATTGAGTGTACTTGACATGACAAGTGAGACAAAGGGAGGCGAAGCAGCACATGTAGCCTAGCAACATTAGCTCTGAGTGCACATAGCAGATGTTTCTTTTTTTAGCCGCACCAAAATATCGCAGTCAGTAAGACTCGTGGCCTTGTCGAATGTAGCCCGTCAGCTGTCTGACAGGTTAGCGTCGATTGCACGACACACATACAGAGCGTGTATTCGCTCCACGAGGCGCTCACTGGACACATCATTAGGTACACCTGACCTGACTATCTCATCTTACTTGTTAGCCATACACGTTTATATTTTGCTTACCTTATCAAGAGGTGAAAAAATATGAAGACCCTTTCACACTGCTTCTAAAAGTGGGAAAAGGACGCCTTTGACAAGCAGCGGAAAAGGGGCCGTAAATACTTTCCCACTGCTTGTCCCATTAATTTATGAGGATTCATTTATTTCCTAGTATTGAATTAGGGAATGAATGGATGCATGGCAGCGAAAAACAAAACAGTAATTTCCTTGGTCGAAGTAATAGCTCACACCAATATGCTCGTTTATCTACTTACATTTTACTGTACATGCCACTTGTGTACGCCTCACTTCCTTTTTTTTTTTTTTTTTGCGGTGGAAGAGCAAGGAGGTGGTGGTGAGATACCATTTTAAAGTGGCCATGCCAGCACAAAGTCCCACTCCACGCACTGGCTATGGAGTCAGACTCCCCCTCCACTATTCTATCTTGCTGAGCATGACACGCACACACTCAAGGCAGACGATGAGGCGCTCTGAAGCAGACCGCCAGCGCAAAAGTCATTGTCCGCACACCGGCTGTTGAGTCGTACACCAGCTCATTGCTATTACACCTCAAAAAGAAAGTATTTGCATGTTAGAAACAAATCTCTGAATTCACTTTACAGGGTCAGACTAGACTTGTATTACAATAGATGACTTATAACACTTGTATGACTGTTAGGAATGTTTAAATTCCCTGTCCGGTTAAAGATTTTCCAATGGTGACAGTTTGGCCCTGGAAGAGATGAATTCCATTTCCATTACCGTGTTCCCTATGGGTGGGAAAAAAAAAGTGTTTGCAGGTGTTAATCTGTCTGCCAGCCGCTTTGGTGGCAGGCTGCTTGTGTTCAGTGGATTTGGGCCCCTTAGACAAGCTTCCTACTGTGCACTTTTGCAAAACGAACTGCAGCAAGGAGAACCGACACACGTCTTAAGTTCTCTTCATGTCCAAATAATGGCTCCTGACCCGCTAGTTTTGTTTAGTTTAGTTTGAAACAAAAGCAGTGGAGGTGATAAGGATGGGAACGAACACATCAAGGTCTTCTCTCACAGTCGAATCGTGGTATTGTTGTTGTTGTTGAGGTGGATAATAGGGAGTGTGTTGTCTTATGAGGAACACAATCACCTGAAGATCTTTGTTTTACTTTGATATTGGGAAAGAAAAGTAACAATTCAAGCGAAGGCCCGGACTGGCCTCCAATCAGAGCGCCGTGTTGCTTCATTCAGCAGATTTGTCAAGCTTTCGGCTCACTAATCTGGTTTTGCCTCACCACTACAAAGGAGTGTTATGGCCACATTGAGAGAAGAAATCATGATTACACTAGGAGAGTGAGGAGAAAGTTTTACATGGGGGTGGGGGGAGGGGGGGAGAACAAGGGCAACTTATCACACTTGTATGTCTTGCAATCACTTGTATATTAAAGATTGCTGTTTAGAGGCAACCTTCAATTGCAGTAAATTCCCATGGAGCGTTTCCAACTTTTCGTCGAATAATGCGATCTTACACTGCCCAATGAGCGCGGCTGCCGCTGTCGTCACTCACCCAGCAGCAGGTTGACGAGCACCTCCTGACCGGCCAGGGTGTTGCTGCGCGTGAGGCACACGACGGTGCCGATGATCCAGGTAAGGCCGTGTCCGGTGAGCGCCAGCAGGTTGAACATGGAGCGGCAGCCGCCCCACGACGACCACGTGTAGGCGCAGACGCTCATGCGCTTGGAGAGGCTGATGTCGATGGCGAGCAGCGAGCTCTTGGCGATGCCCTTGAACGACGGGTTGAGCTGCATGCAGTCCTCCTCCGGCAGCCGCTGCTGGCCCGGCTCGCCGCGCTTGCCGCCGTCCGCCTTGGGCGCGCCGTCGCCGGTTTCCTCGCTCGCCTGGCTTCGGACGGAGCCGGAGCGCCTTGGTCCCCCTCCACCTGCGCCCGCTCCTGCTCCGCCGCCGCGGATCTCCGGGGGGCCCCCGCCTCTCATCGGCTGATTGAGCGACATGAACTCGGGTCTGTTCAGGACGCTGTTGCGTTCCCGAGCTCTGGGTCTCACGCTTGTTCCGGGCATGTTTTTGTTTGGACCTCTTCTCCGACCGACATGCAACGGTGATAATGGCTAAAAATAACCCCTACCCCACTTCCTCCACTGCCCTTAACAGATATATTTAGAGTGGGCGGAATGTGCAGTGGTCATGCTCCTCCGTCGTGGATGTAATCCGGCTTGAGGGCGACACTTGACACCAGCACACGAACCGCACTGTCCATCGCGACACTATTTACTTCCGGGTATGCGCCACAAGAATGCGCAAGAAAAAAAAAAACAATCGCCATCCAAACAGAAATAAAGGACAATAAAAGCGTTGCGGCGAGGCACCTCCCTTACTCCCTTACGCAACTGACGTAGCGGTTTGACGCAGAAGCTGATTTCAGGTCAGATGCGCACTGGGAAGGATCACAGGAGCGGAAGGAGTTCTCCAAGGTGCTTATCGAGGAACGTGGAAGATTTATTTCAACGAAAGAAAGTGGTGATACTTCAAGGGGAAAAAAACCTAACAAAGAGATCCGAACATTTTACTTTAGTCCTTAAAGCTGTACAATGGCTCCTAGTCCCAGAATAGATTTTAAAATTCTGCTACTGGTCCATAAATCATTCAATTTCTGAGTAGTTCACTGTATTATTCTATTTTATTCTACTTTTGTTGTACAGTAGAATAACACTGTTTGAAATAAATGAAAAAAAACATGTTAATAAAATGTCGAATTACTATATAATTAGCTTGTGTTGTCAGTACCAATGCTTTAAAACTGGCAATTATAAAGCAATGGGAAAAAATGGTTGCCGGTCCGCGAACAATGTACGTGTCCCAACTGGTCCTTGACAGAAAATAATGTTGGTGACCACTGACATTCAGCTTCCAAGCCGGGACTTTGTTTCCCAGCATGCCCTGCGCTCACATCGGAAGTGACGCGTTAAAGCGCATTATAAAGCCGCTTCCAAGAGCCTGCCGCGACTGAGTAGTCAGGAGACCAACGAACGGGTGAACCTGCCCAAGGCACCCGCCGCGCGGCGACGACAACTCGAACTCAACCGCTTCCTCCTCCACCACCTTCGTCTTTTTTTCATTCCGGCGACAGCTGACACCGCCTTTTCCTCCGCCGCTGTCAACATTTTACTCGTATTTGTGGGAAGCAAAAGAAATAAGTGGAAAGGTGGAACGGTGCGGAAGATGCGAGCGTTGGTTGCGGACGCGCACCTGGTGCTGCCTCATTCTACGTGGGAACTGCTTGGAATGGAAGAAACGATATTTCATATTTATATTTTAACACGAGAAAAGTTACGCTTCATTTTTGTGAGTGCATATTTTCTTTTTTTGAAAGCAATTCATGACTTGACTGAACCAAGAGAGGATTAAAAGGACACCACCGGCAGCGACAGATTTGGAGATTTTTTTTCCCCCCTTGAACGTTACACCAAATTGATTATTATTGTTATTTGGGATGGTTCTAGCCTCCATTTAACTGCCACGCAACTTGAGCGCGAGCGTTCGAAAAGTTTCTCTCGGTTACGTTTACGCGCGGGAACGCACGCCACACCACCTGAGAGTTTCTAGTTTCTTCAAAGTCGCAAGTTTCCCACCCTTGTGGGTTCGACCGAGGCTTTTTCGGACCCAGCGGCCCGTGACTTGTGCCACCGCCCCGATGCGTCTCCCCCCTACACAGGCGCTCCCGTGGATCTTGTTGTTGTGGACCGTCGTCGAGTGGCTCCCAGATGCGAGCGCCATGGGCTGCCTCCAGAGCATCGCGTGCAAGCCCAAAACCTTCCGAGACGGCGTCGCGGTGCTGCAGGTGAACGCGTCCATCGACTCCAACCCCACCAGCATCGACGAGTCGTCGGCCGTCATTCTGCGCTACCGCACGCCGTACTTCAGGGCCCAGGCCTTGGTGCTGGTGCCGCCGGTGGCCGCCAACGAGACGTGGACCGTCGGATGGATCCAAGCCTGCAACCACATGGAGTTCTACAACACATATGGCAGCAAGGGGATGTGAGTATCCAAAATGGATTTACTCAACTACAGAGAATACCAGGCAAAAACGGAATTGTGCGATTATTGCGACATGTTCATCGAAGGTGGTGATTCACAAAGTGGGGTAAGGATGAGGTCACTTCAGTGGTACGAATCACAGGCCAAGTACGGTTCAGGTGTCTTTCACTTTTTTTGTATCAATTTACTACATTATGCACAGTCAAGTCAAAAAAGTTCTTTACAGTAAGTTCTTTGCACCCCTGCCAGTCTAAACATGGTCTTCTCATTAATATTGCATATGTGGAATATGAATTAGGTCAAAAAAATGTTTTTAATCCGTTTCAGGGGCGGCCATTTTGCCAACTGAAGAACACGTCAAGTGCCCGAGGGCTCAGGTAACAACCAATCACGGTTCAAACTCAGAAAGCAGGTGTGCTGTGATTGGTCGTTAACTGACCCCTAATATTTGTGTTTTGAAAGGGTCATTATTGACTGTATGTAAACATTTCGTAGTAACTATGACTTGCAATAGCATTATTTTTATGAACCCTAACCTTATGTTGGCACTTTGAAGGCTCTATATTATAATTTTTTTTAGGTGGGATTTGCTGTAAAAGTTTGAGAAGTGATATAAAGTTTTGTTAGAGTACAAAACTGAATTTTAGCATCCGTAAACTAAGCTAGGATTAACCTACCAAAATGTCACAATTGATCAGTTTTACCCGAAGTTGAGATATCAAGTACTGCACAAAAAGTCCATTTTTAAGTAAAATGTACTCAAGAAATGGCACACAAGCAGCACTTATGCTGACGCGTGCAATTTCACATCCTTATATGTGGAATTGCACGCGTCAACAGAAACAGAAAAATTCTGTCTTGAGAATCACTGATTGACTTTACCGTTGAGGTCTTGCCAATGTAAAACTCTTTGGGTCCCCAAAAATTCATGTTAAAAAAAAAAAATTGTTTCCCCTGTATGTTAAAAGTCTGGGAAGAGTCAGTGGAGGAATCTCGAAACAGAACAGAACACACAATTATTACACGTGTGCATGAAAAGGGAACTGTATGCAAGGGTCCATAATATTTTTACTCATGCGCTTGCAGTTTCTAGCGAGGGCCCTCCCAATGATAGGAAGTGCTCTTGGTGGTGTCGCGGATGCCATTTTGAGCTCTCTTCAAAGTGAGGAACCAATATGAGCTGTGACATCCGGCATGGGGTGCCCACAAGTGGGTTGAGCATATGCCTTTATCGTCACGTTTCGCGTCAGGCCCAGCCAAGCGCTGCGCGTCCAAGATTAGAATTGCCTTGTTTTTTTTGACGACATACCGCGCACAACAGCCTCCTCCACATCGCTGCAGAGATACCGCCAGGGGAGGAACGTCTCTTGTCAAAATAGCTTCATTATCGCAAGTCATGGCTGCGCATTTAGCTGTCAAATATGTTTTTAGATGTTTTTTTTTTTTTTTTTCTTTCTGGCTCGAGTCATGCACATTTGCTGATGGAGTGAATTTGCTCACAGCTCGCAGGTCTGTCTCTGTGTGGCCCGCTCCCAAAAGGGCCGAGGTCCGGTACCAGTCCGCGGACCGGTGGTTGGGGAACCCCGCCACGAGACTCTTCAATGAATATGGCATGCATGTCATTTACATATGCTACTATTCATCAGTCATATTACAATTATACTTTTTTTCATCCATCCATCCATTTTCCGATCCGCTTTATCCTCATAAGGGTCGCGGGGGGTGCTGGAGTCTATCTCAGCCCCCAAAAATGACCACACTCCAGCTTGCATTTGGAATCAGAGTGTTAAAATTATGACCAAACTAGCTGCAGAAAGCCATCGAGACATAGTCGGTCGGGTATGAGTATGTAACATACACGGACGCTGTTGCATATGGATGCTGTTTGCGGGCTCTTTCTCACTTTGCAGTGTTTGCAAAGGCAACTCCCTTCTTATGAATTGTTTGTCAAAGCCCGGGGGGGTCGGGGGCGGGATTAGGGATACAGGATGGGGGGCTCATTTAGACAAATTTACTGAAACATGGCAGCTCAAAGGAACACGACAGAGCATCAGGCCACCAAATCCTCAAGATGCCAATAAATGCTCATAAGATTTACACTGGGAAAAAAAAAAAAGTACAAAAAAAAAGTCATTTTATTTCATGAAGTGGTTGCATAAAATAAAATCATCCTGATCCAGAAATATTCGAGTAGACGCATAGTCTACATCCAATTGATCAAATAACTCGAGTACTGTAAATTCAACACCATTTTTTTCAGTGTACATTGGAACCTGAAATTTACAAAGATCGCGCTCCGTTTGCACTGTCGCCGAACGAATTGAATGCGGTGACTCCTATTTTGAAGGCAGAATGAATACGTAGCAGGAGGGAAATGGGTTGTATTTGTTTTGGAGGCATGTGTTGGCGAGGATGAAATGGGTTTTCATATGCGCACGGACAGTGAACTCCACACACACACGCGCGCGCAGTTGTCATGCCTGACGTGATAATCTGGCCCGGCGGCAAAAAACGTGGACGTGAGGCGAGCAGGCAAGAAGTCATGTGGTTGCTGCTCACACATCTTTCACCACACGCGCATGCGGGAGCTGCTGATTCCAAATTATACTGGGGAGTGTTTTTGTTTTTGTCTTCACGCATTCTGGGAATATTTTAAAATGTCACCGGTCCATTAATTTAAATTTGCACGAATGACGGTGCATAGAGACAATTGTGTTATTTTCCTAACTCCAAACATGAAGATTGCATAGAAAGAGGTGTTTACATTTCAAAAGAGTAATAGTTGGAATAATAGCAAACAATGCAATTGATATTTCAAGTTCCATGCATTTATGCTTTTTTTTTTTTTTTTTTTTTTTTACATAACGCAGAGGAATTTTTAGAATATTAAAAGGATCAACAGCAAGGGCTGGATAAAGCAAAGGTTTGGCCACAAACAAGCAAAGTGAATTGAGCCGTTTCTGTCCGTCTTCCAGGTCGAGTTGGGAGCTCCCCGATCTTCGCAATGGCAACATACGGGCCATCAGCGACTCGGACGGCGTCAACTACCCCTGGTACGGAAACACCACGGAAACGTACACCATTGTGGGCCCCACGCGGCGGGACAGCAAGTTCTCGGTGAGCATGAACGACAACTTCAAACCCAGCATCACCTGGGCCGTGCCCGTCAGCGACAGCAACGTGGCTGAGCTCACCGCCATCCGCCGAGACCAGAGCTTCACCACCTGGCTGGTGGCCATCAACCGGGCCACGGACGAGACCCTGGTCCTGCAGACCGTCCGCTGGAGGATGCGCCTCCTCATCCGCGTGGACCCGGAAAAGCCCCTCGGTCAGCGGGCCGTCCTCCTGGAGCCCGTGGCCCAGGAGCAGCCGCAGATCCTGGGCGAGAACGAGAGCATCCCGCCCAATGCCATGGTCAAGCCCAACGCCAACAATGCCCAGACGCTCATGTGGCGTCCTCAGGAGGGAGACCCCGTGGTGGTCATTCCACCTAGATACTGACGGCACACACACTCCTTTCATACCGAAATAGTATCAACTTGAGCCCATTTCACACAGCCTAAAAGCCCGTGTTTATATGTGATTGCGGGATGCCGTGTCACTATGTGAAAGTACAGTAGCGGCATTCAGCTTTTTTGTTGTTGTTGTTGAAGGCATAGCGGTAACTTCTGCTACATCTCGAATGCGGCCATTTTGCTGAATCTGCGTGAAAGAGTGTTAATTGTCTGTCGAATTATACAACAGCTGTGAAGAAATACATTTTTTTGGTGAGGCGAAGCATTTAAAGACTGGACTGAACAAACCGCAACCTTTCTACCTTCAAGCCGGCTTACTGTGCTAAAGGAAGTCACAGATTTCAATTGAGTACTTTTGTGTGGATTTTGAGGATTTGCTATGATTTTTATCATTGGTTTTGTGCACGTGTTTTTATTTATAGGCTGGGAGAGAGTGCATTTTTGTTTTTGTGGTTTGACACAATCCATGCTGCCTTACGTGTATGCCACTCTCCGCGCCGTCCAAATCCTTTTAAGCCTTAAAACAAAGTGCAATGCAGCATTTTGTCCTGTCGTCCCGGGTTTTCCTTTCATGAGTTAAAGTCTAGGCCTCGACTCTAAAAAGCTCATTTTATATATACAGTATATATTAAAAAAAAAAAAAACCTGCAATGTTTTTAATGACAAAGAGCAGCCATTGATGTAGCAATAAGCTACAATAATGCTTCCCCTGCTTGTTTTTTTTTTTTTTGTACATCTTGGCAAAATGTTCACAATGTAAGTTGATGGAAAAATATTATTACAAGCCATGTCTTTGTTACTAAATCCTTTTTAAAATAAATTACTGGGTGTCCTTGCCAACTGTGTTGCTGGGAAAGGAAAAGCATGCACATTAACATGAAAACACGCAATACCAGATTGAAATCCAATAAATCATAAATTTGTTTAAAAAAAAAATCACTCTTGTAAAATGGTAACTTTTTTCCCTCCCGTTAATTAGCTGGGGTGGGTTTGGACTGAATTTGTGATTAGATTTCAGGTCCTCAAAAAACAAACAAAAACCCGAATGAACCCATGCACATTTATGCTTCGAGGCTATCGTCCGTTTTAGCATAATTGCGTAACAAGCTCACGCATGGCTGGGTGAGATTCACGCTGACTCAAAGGCCATCCTGGTGAAGAGGGGTTAAGAAGAGAAGGGCAAAGGGGGGACTCCCTACAAAATTACATCACTTGGACACCACATGTAGTGACAAGATTTTTTTCAGTGAGGGAGCAAGGCAGGAGGGGTGATGAGGGTTCGTCTGGTTGCAAAGGTTGGCTGAGGTTGCGAGGGCTCGCGGACTTGTGAAGGTTAGACGGTTATCACAAGGGATAATCAGTGTTGCAAGCAGGCTTGGGAGAACAGTAAGAGCTTGTCAGGGGTTCTGGAAGCTACTGAAGACGAGTGGCACCGGGTCTGAAGTTCTTCATACGAGTCAGGGTTAGCCTATAGTCGCTATTGAGTTAGGTCAGGCTCAGAAAAGACCAAATTCAACGTAGCTAGATGTTAACGACGGGGGAGCGGCGGCCCATGTGGCCAATCACCCGACGATGCTACTGCAGGCCTTGGATGACTCAGTGTAGTAGTCAACTGGAGCACATGTAACTTAAACCTGAACGTGTGTGCGTGCGTGTGAGTTAATACCCCAGTTGGAGGGATTTAGGCCAGGATGAGTTGACTGCTCTTGTTGAATCATCATGCTTTCACTCTTTCAGCAAGCTTTGTGCAAAACGGAGGCATCACCTCGTAGCCTTGAAGACCCTGAACTGAAAAAGCTTGCGCGCATTGTGTGCACATCATGCCCCGAGGCCACCTTCGCTGCTACAACTACGAACTCAGCACGAGTGATGTAGGGCACGTCTCTTACAGACATCACCGGCCGGCTCTATTTATAACTCTTTTTGTGCTGGAAAGATGGCTGAAGAAAAAGGCATTTGTGGAAGACAAATAGAGCGAAAAAAAAATTCTACTTCTCTACCTCAAAAAGTTTTGTTGGTTTTTTTCGGGGGAGCCTGGGGACTGTGCGCCCTGGACTCTTATGCTGCCCTGATGGCATTCTCAAGCGTCACATTCTCCCTTTTATTAGCACAGCTCACACTTGGCCACCTGTCACTGATATTAATGCAAATATAATCACCACTTCACTCTCTTTGGCACCAGACGCCACTATTAATACGGTGCCAATGTCACCTTGGCTCTGTAATGAGTCCATTTGTCATCCAAGGACTGCTCTTGATGAGCTTTGCAATTTGCGTTGGTTGGAAAATGTTTAGCTGTGTGAAATGAAATTAACTGGGGGGGGTTGTTGAATTTCCCACTTTTGGAGGTAAAGCCTTCTTGTTTTCCTGCCATTCATGTTGCAAACAACTAGAGTTGGACTCACTAAAGCATAATTTGATCCAATTTTGAATTTACTCCCAATCAGGGTCAGCAAAAGGTTATCTGATGGCTGCCTCCAAAGACTGCTTGGAAAGTGGACCGATAACAATGAAGCTGCCTGACCCATGATTTGGTTGATAAATTTGATCATCAATTAGTTGTTGCAACTTCACAAATTCAGTCGTGTGGCCTGCTTCCTAAATTTCGGATTACATTGAAAACCAAAACAAACTGGGTGATCAATTTTTGCCAAAGCTGTGGCGCTTAGTAAGTAGAATTTTCGCTAGCCTTATAAAAACTAAGAATGCGCACCTTTGTGAGAAATTTTTCCAAAGCAGAAACCACAAAAAAGCAAGACAGTGCTGGCCCCAATGGAAATAAATGACAGCATTTTATTTTAGATCTTAAGAGAAAATATAGTGCTGCTAATGTGTGTAAGCTGGCAGAAGCTGAGGAAACCCAGTCGTGGGGTGTAAGTGGGCGGCCGGAGGGAGCTATTTTTACCAGAATTCCATAATGACAGCTGTCATCCTCGCAAGTGTCTGTGAGACTTCCCTGCATTTTCCATCACAAGCTGACACGGACGGGTCGAGGATTATGTATTGTGGCTCCAAATTATTATTTCGCTGACGTTTGAGGTATTATGCAAATAGAAAAGAAACATCTTTCACGCTGTCATAAATACGGCGGGTGCAGAGGAGCTCCTAAGATCAAAGACTCGAGCTGAAGTTCAAACCCGTCCAATGCTTCTGATGATGTCTATTCGTTGTGCTCAAAAGTTGACATCAACGTGCAGGATGTGGACCATTCTTGATCAAAACATTTTAAATATGATTCTAATTAAATTCAGAATATCATCATCGAACAAAAAAATGCGGCAGTGCCCATCCTGTCATATTTTTTCAGAATTTTTTTGCCAGGCCATGTAAACTTATGAGCTCAACTGTACATTTCCTTGGCTGCAGTTTCTTTGCATCCATTTGAAACCGGCTGGGAATGTGGATGTCAACATTTTGGCAGGTGGCGATCCCTGGTCAAGATAATGACCCCTGACATTCCCCAAATGCCAAACGTGACTTCCGCTATGCCTTTTGGGTGGGGTCGGAAGGTATAGTGTCATGCCACTTTTACACTGCTTGGTCAACTTTATGGGGGGGGGGGGGGGGAGGCAGCATTTTTCCAATTGCTGTTCTATTTAGGAGACATGGAACGGGGATACATCTCCGACCCGGAAATTTTCTGCCGACTGAGGTATTATCGGTAACAAAGGCGGGACGGCATCAGCGGGTGTCTGGCATTTTCTCCATATTTTACTGTGTCGCTGGCGGAACACAAAATGGCGGGACAAAGACGACCAGATAATTTTCACCTTCTGAGAGATAGCTATAAAAGTAAGACAAAAATATTACTATAAAACTCACTATTGTAACGACATGAAAGAATATTTACCTCAGATCATATTTATTTCAATGTAAAAATATACAACACAGTCGTTATGACGAAAATAAAAGTTCCATTTCGTTCCCTCAAAATTTCTATGTACTGTATACATTTTTGACAGGTCTGTTCAAAATATTGAACTCAAATAATCTGGACTATCCCCCCCCCACAGCATTACAATATACTGTTAAATGATGGCCATCAAATCTGCCACTTTAAGGAATTATTTGTCCACATATGAAATTATTAGGAGGAGGGTGTTTACTTTCAATGAATACTCACAGAGAAGCACAGCGACACAGCTTTCACATACATGTGAAATTATAAAGCTCCCCCCCCAACAAAAAAAAACCTCATCAAAAATGTTAAAAATTTTGGGTGATATTGACGCTTTTTAATCAAGAAAATTTAAACTTGGTTGTAAATTTCGTAGCATCAGTAAAACTAGCTTCGCCAACCAGCAAAGGTTTGGGAATTTGATCTGAAAGAGGCAAAGAAGACAGAGACAAACATTTTTGAAATTTCAATGTATGGGTATACTTCTTATATTGAGCACTGTCATTTATTTGAATGTTTGGATAAACTGCAAAAGTTATACTTTTTTTTTAAAATTAAAATGAAAACTTTAAACCATTGCAGGTCATGTCAGAACAAAGATGCTAAATAATACTCTGTCTAGAGAGGGTTCATGAAGACTTACTGGTTCGTGGAGCCAAAGGCATTTCCAGAGAAGCCTACAAACACAAAGACATTTTTATACATCACATACAAAAAAATGTACGATATAATTGATGATGCATGATTAAATGCTGTTTGACAAGATGATGCAAAGAGAAGGGAAAAAAATGGTCACCTCCAGGTTGCGGCTGCTGTCCAAAGCCTGCAAAGCTGCCTGGCTGAGCCCCAAAGCCCGGTCCCTGCTGGGCCAGACCCCCGAAGGACGGCGGTGGGCCCTGATTGGCTAGCGCCCCGAAGGACGACGCGCCGGACGGCGAAGCAAAACTGTGGCATTGCGGGGAAAGTAAGAAGGAGTTAAAGCTTGTAAAAATTTGGAGCCATGACAACAGTTTTTCATATAACCATTTGCTGTAGACGGTGTCGACCAACAATGGACTTTGATTTGGATCTTCGTGCATTTCAGTCCAAACTGTGTGTGCCGTTTAACAAAAGCAGCACTGAGTGAATATGCACATGCTAACCATCTTTATAACTATCAGCTTGGACTGACATAGAATTTTGGTGATTTGGTCATTTGGGTTTTCTGCGCGGCCGTCTGTTCATTCTGTCAAGTAGCAGCACCAAATGAAGACCGCTGTGTTAGCCTCCAAATGGCTAGTAGGCAAGATGGGACTCTCAGACAGTTGTTCTGAACCGATAATCTTTCCAGACTTGCATCTGAATCTTCGTGTGTGCACTGTTTGACAAGGAGTCCGAAGCGTAGATGTAGATGCTAATGTTCGCATCTCGCCCTACCAAGCTATCAAGCCGCCAAATGTCTATGTTTTTCGCAACAAAGAGTCCAGTTTGGTGGGTTTAAAAGGGGCTGATGAGACAAATCTTCCAAATCTGGATTAAATCCAACATTTATTGACCGATATACAAAATATATTTCGATGCCTTTGGCAAACAAAGCAAAGGCAGAGGGTGTCAGATGGTGCGTGTGAGGGTATGATGATAGGGGAGGGGATGGGTGGAGGAGGGGGGAAAAAAAATCATGGTTTAAAAAGATAATCCCTTCCGCAGGACTCGCGTCCAGCGACTCATCAGCAAGCGGATCCGCGAGTATGCAAAAACCAGAGAGTGGGACGGGAAGTGAGACGACTTAATCCGCAGGCAGCATGATCCCCGAGTGAGATTATGGGAAAGGAATAATCTAGTCCGGCACAAATTTGGGCTGGTGGTCATGGAAACTGATATAGCAGCACATTGGTGATGAAGAGGGGATGATTGGGTAAATGTTGGACAACATGGATGGTGCGACACTGGGTTTAGGGGGTGCTATAGCCCCGGCTGGCCCCCCGAAGCAATCGATTACGCGAGCATGCGCAAGGGAATACTCTTACTCCAAAGTGGCAGTTCTACGCTACGTAAATAAACTAAATATGAATGTTACGTTAAATATGACACATTTCTGTCGTAAACAAAGCAAAAAAACATGCCTCAGTTCTTACCCAAATCCGCCCATGCTGGACGCGGCCGTTCCCTCTCCAAACACCTTCGCAGCGGACGAGCCCATAGCGTTACTGAACGAGGGACTGGTACCGAATGCCGCACTGGCCCCGAATGACGGCGAAGTGCCAAAGGCCGGTGGGCTCCCGAACACTGGTGCGCTGCCAAATCCGCCTGAATCAGGAAGCACAAATGATGGTCTGTTACACTTCATTAACAGTAAAACAGTCCGTTTTTCGATCCCGCTTGTCCCGAGAGTCAAGGATGAGCTGAAACGGACTTTTGGCAAGAGGAGGTGCATACCCTGGACTGGTCACCAGCCACTCGCAGGGTACAGACAGATAAACAACTAGAGACAATATTACAACTTTGTTCTCGTAAAATTATACTTTTTTCCCCCTCCCTCCTCCTAATATGCCTTTAATCTTAACCTTAAAAATGTATTCTTGTAAACCAAATGGCTAGTAGGCAAGATGGGACTCTCAGACAGTTGTTCTGAACCGATAATCTTTCCAGACTTGCATCTGAATCTTCGTGTGTGCACTGTTTGACAAGGAGTCCGAAGCGTAGATGTAGATGCTAATGTTCGCATCTCGCCCTACCAAGCTATCAAGCCGCCAAATGTCTATGTTTTTCGCAACAAAGAGTCCAGTTTGGTGGGTTTAAAAGGGGCTGATGAGACAAATCTTCCAAATCTGGATTAAATCCAACATTTATTGACCGATATACAAAATATATTTCGATGCCTTTGGCAAACAAAGCAAAGGCAGAGGGTGTCAGATGGTGCGTGTGAGGGTATGATGATGGGGGGAAAAAAAATCATGGTTTAAAAAGATAATCCCTTCCGCAGGACTCGCGTCCAGCGACTCATCAGCAAGCGGATCCGCGAGTATGCAAAAACCAGAGAGTGGGACGGGAAGTGAGACGACTTAATCCGCAGGCAGCATGATCCCCGAGTGAGATTATGGGAAAGGAATAATCTAGTCCGGCACAAATTTGGGCTGGTGGTCATGGAAACTGATATAGCAGCACATTGGTGATGAAGAGGGGATGATTGGGTAAATGTTGGACAACATGGATGGTGCGACACTGGGTTTAGGGGGTGCTATAGCCCCGGCTGGCCCCCCGAAGCAATCGATTACGCGAGCATGCGCAAGGGAATACTCTTACTCCAAAGTGGCAGTTCTACGCTACGTAAATAAACTAAATATGAATGTTACGTTAAATATGACACATTTCTGTCGTAAACAAAGCAAAAAAACATGCCTCAGTTCTTACCCAAATCCGCCCATGCTGGACGCGGCCGTTCCCTCTCCAAACACCTTCCCAGCGGACGAGCCCATAGCGTTACTGAACGAGGGACTGGTACCGAATGCCGCACTGGCCCCGAATGACGGCGAAGTGCCAAAGGCCGGTGGGCTCCCGAACACTGGTGCGCTGCCAAATCCGCCTGAATCAGGAAGCACAAATGATGGTCTGTTACACTTCATTAACAGTAAAACAGTCCGTTTTTCGATCCCGCTTGTCCCGAGAGTCAAGGATGAGCTGAAACGGACTTTTGGCAAGAGGAGGTGCATACCCTGGACTGGTCACCAGCCACTCGCAGGGTACAGACAGATAAACAACTAGAGACAATATTACAACTTTGTTCTCGTAAAATTATACTTTTTTCCCCCTCCCTCCTCCTAATATGCCTTTAATCTTAACCTTAAAAATGTATTCTTGTAAAAAGACATCATGAATTCTCCTGAGGATATTTGATGTCAACATTGTGAGAATTTTTTTTTTAAAAAGATATCACACTAATACTATTTGTTTTGTGATAGGCAACCGGTATGTCAAGCATCTCATGGTGTGCAATGTGTGAGTTGCGACGGGCTGAACGGCGGGCGTGCTGAAATTACAGCGCACCGACCAGCACGCCCCAGTAAATAATTGATTGCGCTAATGTAACAAGATTACATTGGCTGCACGTAGCGGAGCGATCGGGCATTGTGGTGCAGTGGGGTGGGGGGAGGGGGGTTGCTAATATCCCACTGAAAATGGAGGAGGGAAGGAGCGGGAGCCTGGAGCGATGAGACCAACAATGCTGCTTTCAAAGATAACACTAAACGATCGTAGCTCATGTTGCATTTTTTTTTTAAATTAGGTCATTCGGCGGCTTCCCTGTCTCAGGATGTTTGTTTGCTTGAAGCTATGAGGCTAATATTAAATCCAACAAAGCTCAGATTCACAGTCCGACATGTGTGTGAATGTTAGCAGAGAACAGCGCAAGTGCCATTGAATGTGTTGTTTTGAAGTCATCCTAATTGGCAGAGGCCATGCTCGATTGAATTCAACTCGGCAACAGCATTTGTGCATAAGCCGGGTGAGCACTTTTATCGGTTCGAAAATACTGGAAGCAGCACTGCGCAAAGAGAAGCAATGATGCAGCAACGATGCGACAACTGTACAGTAAACAATTATATATTCGCAGTTCGGCATTTGCAAATGTGTTGTTGCATTCCAAAAGACATGCCTATTTGGTGTTGGTGGCGTTAGGTTGAATTAATTGCAATATGTACGTAATTCACATGTAAAATGATGCACCACCCTACACTCACTGTCATATCTACGGGCACCCCCTGGCAGAGCATTAAGACTCACCCTCTTTATGCATGGCCGGGATAAGCAGATAAGGACACTTGCTGAAGCTCAGATGATAACAGGGGAGGAAATGTCAACACGTGGTGCTACGTGAGCTGGCCAGTTAACAGGTTTATCACAGTAACGGGACTATTACTGAACTTTCAACAATTACACAAGGTCCACTGGACAAGAAAAAAATCAAATAAATGATAAATACAGTAAATAGTACAGTACAGTAAATACAATAAAGCTACGAATTCTTATAGTACAGTACCGGGTTTTGTTGGGCTGGCAAAAGATCCAAAGCCCTGGGATGCGACACTCCCCGCACCGGAACTGAAGGTTCCGCTGGATTTCTGCTCCCCAAAGGAGGCCTGTCCAAATCCCATGGGTTTGGCTACAGTACTACCAAACAGACTGGGGGTACCTGTGGGAACCACAGGTAGAATAATACAACTTTCAACGTGGCATAAGACGTTCTTGATGAATGAAGTGCCTCATACCAGTCTGAGCAGGTTGCCCAAAGCCTCCGGGGGAAGCAGTAGGACCAAAAGGATTCTTGTTGACGGCATCTTCGCTCGGCTTGCCTCCAAGGCCACTAAAGAGGCTGCCGCCTGATGGACCCGCTGCATTGGCAGCGCTGGAACCGAACAGGCCTCCACCGGAAGGCTGCTGCGGCTGAGAGAAAAGTCATTCTCACTGTGTAGTTCAAAAATATGTGATTTTTTTTTTTTTTTAAAGAAAGAAAATTATGAAACCTGTCCAAATACACTCCCCGTGTTGGCTTGCTGGCCGAACCCAGACGAAGCAGAGGATCCAAAACCTATAGTACAAAAACTTAAGTTAATCAAAAATAACTATTTACAACAAGCAAAAAAAAAAAAAAAAAAGATTTTTACAGCAGTGAGCAGGAATGAATGGGCATGTATCTTATCATGGTGAACACTCCCAAATGATCAGGCTCATTTTGGTCAAATTTGAGCCCAGAAATCCGCCAAAATAGATCTTCAGAAACAAAATGGCTTCCTGTTTAAATTTCATGGTCCTTCTGGTCTCGCTTTGTTGACTTCTGTGTCTATCGGTGAAAGTTTTTTTCCCCAACCCTTTCAAAAATCCTTGTAATGATTGTTGAATTTTGATGCCGTATGGTGCCAACATTAAATGGAATTGGCCAGCTATTTGTTTGAAATACCCACTAATAAAAGCATGTATAGTGACTAAACCTACCTGACGGCTGACCGAAACTGAATCCTGTTGATGAGGACGTCGTGGTATTACTCCCAAATAGAGACGCTTGTCCGAAAGTGGAGATCTGTCCAAACGCCGAGGTGGTGCTCTGTCCAAACAGTCCAGTGCTGGTGCCGCTGGATGTGCTGGCATTTGTGCTCGCGCCAAAAGAAAAGGAACTGGCGTTGCTTGGAGTAGGTACTCCGAAAAGACCGCCTCCTCCTCCAGTGGTGACAGTGCTGGCACTCGCTCCAAATGCCGACTGTCCAAAAGAGAAGCCACTGGGCGTCGTGTTGTTGCTCGCGGGTTGGCCAAAGCCGCTCGGTTGGCCGAAAACCGATTTGCCGAAACCACCTGCGGTTGATGTGCCGAAGGCGGATGAGCCAAACACCGAGGGGGCTGTGGAGACTGGAGGGGCTGCGGCAGGTTGCCCAAACACTGTGGCGACACTGGTGGTGGTAGTGACTGCAAAAGCAGGGATGGCATCCTCAAGGGTGCTCGCCGCAACAGCCTCGGGGCCAGCCGTCGCATTGACGGCAGGCGTCACGGTGGTAGAGCTGCTTTCCGTTGTCGTGGGCTGAGTGAAAATGGACCCGGGCTTCTCAGAAGTGGGCGCCTGGAACGCGGGTGAGGCTGCTTGGGATACGGGAATCACAGGGGCGCCCGACGTGACGTCCTGGGCAGTATCTGCCGCGGTGATTGGAGCCAGCGTGGCTGCCTCCGTTGCTGGGACTGAAACGGAAGCCTGTGGAACAGGATCAGGGTCTTTGACGATAGCCGCATCTGGCAAAGGCTTGGGGGCTTCTAAGGGTGTGACGCCCTCAACGGAAGGCTCTGGAGAAGGGTCTTTTTCATGCGATGATGGGGGCTCTGAAGGTTGCGGGGTTGGTTTTGGGTCTTCCGTTACTTCTGCGGGGGCTGCGAGCAGGCTGCTGAAAGACGTGTGCAGCCCCGAGGCAGGCGTGTTGGATGTGGTCACGCAAAAGGTCATCTTGGGGGTGGCCTCAGGAGGTTTGAACAAACTACCGGACTTGGACAAGTCGGCTCCCAGGGAGTCTCCCGCAGACTTCTGATCACTGCCGAAGCTGAACTGTGCCGTTCCTTTGCCAATTGCAGCCCCTCCAAAGGTGAACGCGGTGTTAGCAGGGGTAGATTTGTTAGAGGAATCTTTAGCTTCTTCTCCTTGACCGACACGTAGCCCGGAGAAACTGCCCAAAGTTTCTCCACCAGTCATTTTAGGGAGTTGAGGTTGTGTTGAAATTGAGGAAGAAACAGGCACGGGCGCTTCCGAAGATGGTGGTTGTGTGGCTGACACAGTAAAAGTTAGCGAAGGAGAGGGGGACTTTGACGGCTCCTCGACAGTCTGACCGAATATCATCTTGCCATTTCCACCAAAGGAGAACTCACTCACATCCTTCGCTGAAGAGACACAAAGAATATTAAAAGGGATGTGAGGTGCCTATTACTGAAAAGAGTGAACAGTTCTGAATTTTGAACAACTGCGACTCATGAAATTTGTTGAAATATTTTTAACACATTAATACCTGGAGGTATTCCAGCTGCTGGTGTGACTGATGAAAAATTGAAGCTTGATGGGCTACAAAAGAAGAAAACTTTTGTCAAGGAATCCTCCTTTTGACATCAATTCACTGTCTGTTTAAAAAATATATATGTATTAAGATTGCAATATTTTCTTTGGCAAATGGACTTACGTAGAAGTGAAGGAGAAACCTTTGCTGACACTCGATTCAGCTGAGCTTGCAGGTGCGACAGATGAGTCCGACTGACCTGAATGACAGCCCCCCCACCCAAAAAATAATAATAATAATCTATACATTTGTATGTACATACCACATACCCACATATACATGTGTGTGTGTGTACTTTAAATTCTCCAACCTAACAAAGACAAGCAATAAAAAATATAATCCGATTGCACAAATGCACAGTGTGAGCTTACCAAACATGAAGCTCGCTTGTGGCGCGCTTGTGCTTCCATTCGATGGCTTTTGAACTCCTTGCCCGGGATTCTGCTGAGCAAAGTTTTAACAATGACATTAAAGAAGAATGTGGTGGATTCCTTTGGTTAAATAGATCAAAACATGTGACCTCCCATAGAAGTTTTCCCGTCCGCAAGTGAGCATTTGTCACCCAACTGCTTTTTGTGACATTCACACGGAAGGGAAAGCCATCAGTCATCAAAATATTAGTCCCACTTGACTTAAACTGTATTAGAATTGATAAGTTTAAATACTATTCACTAAATGAAGGTCTTTTCCATCTGAAGTTGAGTAAATAAACACTATTGTCATCTTTTTTTTTTCTTACTCGCTTGGGCAGGATGGATGCACTAGAAGCAGGAACGTGCAGTGGCACAGCGGCCGAGTCAGCTGTCGATGAGCTGCAAAGGAGAAGACCGAAGAGGTACGTTTTAGAGCCTTGCGTTGTTTTCTGTGCGAACAATTACGCTACTTAGGCTAGGTTGAAGTCAACTGAGCAGCGTGCTAGCGTTTGCTTTTCATGTAAATTGTTTGGATGCAGACCGCGTTACATGCAAGGGGGGTACCTGTTAATTGCGGGGGTTGACACAAGAGCCCCTTTGTCCTTCAGTTCCTGGACGTTGACAACCTGGGGCACGGTTTTTAAGGTGGATTCTGTCAAGGAGGTGCTGACTACAGCTGCAACACAAACAAATGTTTTAGATTGATTTAGTTATTTTGAAAGAACTCAAAAGCTTGCTGTCGCCACCCAGTGACTGCAAAAGGTCACGTGTCATTTGCAAGCAGACCCTTGTGGGGGCCACAAAGAACATTTTTGACTTGACTTCCCCTTTAATTTTATATCGCAACATATATCGTAACCGTGAAAGGATACAATTGATACCGTGATATGAATTGAGCTCTGCGGTATATTGACAAAAGCATGTCAAAGACATATTTTAAGACACGTGGGAACAGGTTGGAATCGAGACAAAAAGCAAAGAGTGTTTTGCATGTTAGCTTTACCCGTCTTCTGATTGGCCATCAGCCTTCGAAGGGCAGCGCTGGCTGCGGCCTGTTGAGCTGGGATGGTGACAGGCACGGTCCTCTCAGCGGGCGGCGCCCCGTGCTTGACCGTTTTGGTGGCGAGGGCGGTGCTGTCAGCGCCGCTCAGGTTGATCTTATTGGTGGGAACTGAAATGACAGTAATATAACAAGCATTTTTAAAAGTCGGAATTTAAGGTAAATCTCTATTTTTACCTCTCTCTATACACCCTGGTAAAGAGGATAAATTACCTGGAAAAAAATCTATACAGCAGGAAAGTTACAAATATCTCACAAACACAAAAGACAAGAAAAAAAAGATAAGTAATATTTGACTTACTTGGGCTGGCAATAGGGCTCAGTCTGAAGCCCATGCCAGGCACTGACTGCATTTTGCCTAACGGTGTCGACTGGATTGCTCCGAAACCAGGCTGGATGGAGGGTGTCCTCACCACTGTGGGGTGTCGGGGGTATGCAGGGGTGGCAGTGGCTATGGGAAGGCGCTCTGGCTGCAGCTCCTCTTCCTCCTCCTCCTCTTCCTCCACCTCCAAGTGAGGCAGATGAGGCTCCATAGACTGTGAAAGGGACGAAGAGGAGCTCACGTCGTCCAGGTCTTCGAAATATTTTGGCGACAGGAAGGCTGAGCGGGACAGGTTGGCTTGGAAAAAGGAGAGAATATTAAGATGACAAAGTGTGATTTATCAATAAAGTTTCTTTGTCCATTTTTTTTAATCCTGAATGAGTACCTGGTGCAGTTGAGCGAACAGGAGGCATGTGCCCCTTAGAGAGGAAGTTACGCAGCTGAGACTGTTTAACTGGCGATATCTTGACTGGAAGGGAAACATACACATTTTGAGCTCTACCATTAGTAATACACACATATGCAATCATTTTTACCTGGCAATGGGCGTTTGGCTTTCGGGGAGGTCGTGTCCAGCTGGGCTTTCATCAGAGCATCCCTTAAACTGTCGAGCTCGCTTTCCATACTGTTGTCAAAAGACAACAAAACAATATAGCCTCCACTTTGATAAAGGGTGTTGAACGCATCAGTTTGAAGGAGACGCGCTAATGAACAACAATGTGTTTGATTGGTGAGGTTGTGTATGCCTCAGATATTACAAAAGTGAATCGCAAAAAAGATCAGCAGTGGTTTACGACAATCTGGAACTTTCTTCTTAAATGTTAATTACAATGATGTCAGCAGATGTCACGACAGTGTCCTTGGCCATGGTGATTATTTTTGCTGTAATTGACCCACCTTCCGGAGTTGGCTGCGTTGCGGGTGGCCGTGGGAGTGTCCGTCTTGTTGTAGAGGTGCAGCGAGGTGAGCTTGTTGACCAGCTGGTCCAGTCTGTTCTTCTGCTGGTTGATGATGAACAAGTTGTTTGCCAGCGTGGTGAACAGACCCTCGCGCCCAGGCACCAGCATGTGCCTGCCAAAATGCCATGTGATCAACAACAGGCTAATGCTAAGTCGATAAATGACATGGGGAGTTTTGTGCATACTTTTTCTTCTTCTTCTTCTCCAAGTGTTTCTCCCATTCCACATCCAGAACACCGTTGACATCTTCCACAGCGAACATGACGTACTGGTAGAGCCGGCGAATCTCCTACACGGAGAGCAAATGGACAGAGGACTTCAATTTGGGTCTGCTGTGAGCAACATTTCAACCGGCAGTTTGTGTTCGAGCAGTGAGTGCAGATACAGACTGTTAACTTACTGTGATGTTAGCATGAGATTCTGTGACCGATGTGACCATTTTTGCGCCCATCTCTTTGTGATAATTGACAAGAAGCCCAAAAAAAATATGTGACTGCTGTTAGTGTCTCATGCTAACTGTCAACAAGTCAGCCGCCCTATGCTTGACACTTGTGGACTCCGAAAGGAATTACGTCTAATCCACTCCAGTGTTTTCACCTTGAGCTGTTCCTCACTGCGTGGGTCCAGGGGCCTTTTGTACAACAGTTGTCTGTAATTTCGGTCCCTGCTGAGATCACTCTGGGACTTGGCTTCCTCCGCCCCGGCGAAACCCTCCAGTAACGTGGTTTTGAGTGTGCCGATGTCGCTGTGCAGAGACTGGAGAAGATCCATTTTTAGGGATCCAACCATTCACTAAAATGTGTTTATCGCCTTTCTGAAAACCTTACTTCTGTGGTTTCCTTAATCTCCAAGGTGAAAATGTTCAGATCCTCGGACTCTTTCCTAAGTTCTTTCATCTCCTCGTTGGTTCCAACCTTAAAGTCTGCCATCGAACTCCTCGCCTTAAAATCCTCCAGTTCCTTTTGGAAGTGTGAAATCTGAGGAGAGGGCCAAAGGGAATACAATTAAAAATGATACACCAGGTTCCCTAGGAAGAATCAACCTCACCTCCTCCAGTATTCCAGTCATGATGGGATCGGTTTCTTTCTTTGGCTGAGGCTGCTGCTGCTTCTCCACCGGCTTTACTCCGACTGCGGCTGCCTGCAACAGGAGGCCAGAAGAGCCCGTGTCATCGACAGTGAGCGCAGACCTATGTCATTGTTGTACTGTCTTTATGTAATCGCATATAGTGTCCACTAAGGAGCTCTCATCTTGGACATTGTGGGAGAAGAGGCTCTGTCAGGCAGTGTTGAGCCGCAGAGACACAAGTTACCGTGTCTTGCTGTTTGTTAGTGATTGAAGCAGTCTTTAAAAACAACAACGGACTAACAACCAAGGATAAAATACACTCGATGCGCCGAAGTCAGGACGAACTGTACTAACAATAGCAAGAGAACCTTCGCCTGCTTAACTCATTGGACTTCATGTGGACTTTAACTTGATCAACTCATTGGAATGAAAACACTTTGAGAACAAAAGTATTTTGAACCTTGCAGAGACACAGTATTGTTTGCTTGATAAGCCAAGGCTTTCATCTCGCATCATAAAGACTGAAGAAGGATACAGCTACAATGGAGGATCATCAAAATGGAACCAAAACATACAGCTGTAATGGAATCCCCAAAATCAGAACCTAAAGAGGACAGCCTTCAAGAGGAAAGCAATTAATCTATACAAAATAATCTACGATTTGCTTAAAAATCATAATAATAAACCTGTGGGGTTTGGATGCGGCCCTGGAGCGCTGGCGATGGTTTTTGGAGTGCCGCAGGTGGTATGCTGGTTTGAACTGGACGTACTGGAGCTGAAACGAAAGCAAACAACCCAAGTTACGAGAAGAAGAAGAAGTAGTAGTTACAGAAAACATTGAAAGTGAAGATTGGTGCTTACTTGACACTGTGGCTGGCTTGGTGGTGGCAGTGACAGCAGCGAGGGCAGGCACACTGCCGTTTGAGACGACACCTTTGGTCATAGGTGTCGCAAAGGAGAAAGACGGCGGCGGGGCTGCCGGAGCTTCTACTGCTGAAAACCTTAAGAATGATGGACACCATTCAGAGTAAGAATGCAACTGACTCTCTCAACTCAACTCTGTTGACAGATAACAGCTTCCACTTGTAGTTGAATTTTAGCTTTAGTTATTTTTGTTTTCATTAACTATAACAACATTGCGGTCATGCTACCATTTTACGGGATCACCCCATGCAAAATGCAACTGACAGCCAGAAAATAAGGTCCTACCTGTCACTCAAATTGAGTTTGGCTGCAGGTACGGAGGGAGTGGTGAGGTTCTGGGGCATCGAGGCTGTGACTTTATTTGAGGGCGTGCTGAAAGAGAATGCAGAGGGAGCCGAGGGGGCTTCGGACGGAGGCTTGGCACTGCCGAATGCGAAGCCCGAGGCCCCAGAGCCAAAAGGCGCGGACGAGCCCAAGGAGAAGGCGGGAGGGGCCGAGTTGCCACTGACAGACGGCAAGGAAAAAGTGAAGGCTGATGATGATGATGAGGGGGCAGTAGCAACAAGGCTAAAGGGCGGCGCAGCAGATGAGGAGCCGGCCACTGAAGTCACGGCGAGGTTTGGGATGGCAGACGGGAGGGGCGCGGCAGATTTGGAAGACTGCATTGCCAGAGAAACTGAAGAAGACAAATAATCCCTTTTAAAAACTTTTTTTTCCTTGATCATCTGTTGTGTTTATCTGTAATTTTCCCACCTGGCTTGTGGGGTCTCTCGCCCTCTGTTGTGAGGGCAGCGCAGGTTGCAATCAGCTGCTTGACACCGGCGTTGAGGTTCAGCAGTGCAAAAGGGCAAAGCAATCCCTCAGTGGACAGCATGAGCAAAGTGGGAGCCGGGGGCAAAGTCTTTTCATCGCCTTGAGAGAAGGGGACAATTCAAAACTAAGAAACCAAAAAAGCTTCACCAGGTGAATAAAATCTTACTGAAAATGAACTAATGAAAGTCAGGTATGTTTTTTTTAGACCACTATTCATGTACCAAATGTTCCTTCTCCTGTTTTCATCTTCTTTCACAGTTGTCTAGTAGTATATACTGTATACATTCATCTATTATAACACTATTCACCGAATAACATAAGTGAAATGTACAAGCCACGGCTGCGGTGTGTCTTATCTAAAATTGTGCATGCTACCCTTCGCTGGCAGATTGGGTCATTGCCACTTTTCAGGAGCTTGCAATTTCAAGAATGATAAGATCAAACCCATAAATCAAGCCTTCCTCATGAAAAAAAAAAGCGCATCAAATGACATAACCCAAGCTTGCCAATGAATGGGTGAAAATGTTCCATGGCATTTAATGAGCTAGCTATAGCAGTAGGCACTCACTGATACGGATCTCCTGCTGGCTGGTGTAATCGATGGCTAAGCCGAGGGGCAGCGTGTCTTCACTGGTCTCAGAAACGGGCAGCTCAGCCCTGCTAGCGTCTTCCAGCATCCACAGCTCCCAGATCTTTAAAAAAAAATTTTTTTTAATCCCAAATGTTCACAACCAGAGTATCATGCATCTCCCACCATTTGATAAATGGAAACTTTGAAGCACCTTGTCATCTTGTCTGGCGATGACGCTGACTTCGATGGAGGCTGCAGACGCGGCCAAAAGAAGGTTCCTGTGTAAAGTAAACCATGTTTCAAAATGGCCACGGTACATGTTCTCCATCGTGACACTTCGAGTCGCTCTCACCAGTCTTCTATGTGACTGAGGAAGTAGTGGTGCTGTCGCTCCGTGCAGCAGCCATATACAGTGTCACTGAAGTTCAGGTACTTTGTTTCCACCTTTTCGTCCTTCTTCTGTTGTAATAATACAATAAGTCAAGTTTTGTTCCTTTTAGGATCAGCCATAATTTATTGATGATATCACCAAAGGTTCTTAGAGCCGCCACACACTAGCCAATACGGCTGAATCTGCGGAGTTAGGAAATTACATTTCATGAGAGGACGAGCCTTGGTCGCTGGTTTTGTTTAGGGTGATTCAAAATTTGAATCGCTGTGGTACAATGTGGTGATGTCGTGAAATTATAGCAAAGCCTGTGAGTGACTAATCACGGCTCACCTGATTTCTGAAGCTGAGCTATGATTGGTCGTTACCTAAACCTCTACTTGAGGGAAATTCACCTACTGCGGGGGGTTAGGGGGAAATGGATTGAAACGTATTACCCACGAAAAATAAAGGAATACTGTTTAATAATTCACTCACAGGTATCGTGATCAACACAAGCTCGGGTGGGGTCTCTGGGGAGCCATCGGCAGCAGCGTAGACCACAGCAAAGGAAAATGTCCTCAACCACAACACGTCGAGAACTGTGACAAAAACAAAGAGGCGGTGATGACTTTTTGAAATGACATACATTGAACATACGTACATACAGAAATGAAGTTACCTTTGACTGGGTCATCAGAGGTGTAAAAGTGGGGACACGGAATCACTTTCTTTTCCTCCAGGGCCTTTTATTCAACCAAACAGAATGTTAGCATTGAAGTTCTCATTTTATTGAGATCATGTGGACTTACTGGGGTATACTGGCTGACGGTGCCATTCATTTTTCCCACGGCGACCTGTTTCCCTTTGGGGCTCCAGCAAACTGGGGAATAACATCACAAAGAAGCCCACATTAAGCAGCAGCCATGTCGTGGTTAAATGTGGTGTGAGGTGCCTTGCTTACGGCACGTAACGCCGCTAGAGGCGGGGAGAGTGGCTTGAACTCGGACGTCGTCTGCGACGTCCATGACGGACATACTGCCGTCGGATAGACACACTGCCAACATGGACGCCTGAGCGGGATTCCATTTGAGGTCCAGCACCAGAGTCTCCGGGGGCACTGTTGGCTGCCACGAGGCAAAAGGAAACTTCTGCGCTCGTGCCTGGAAAAAGAGCACAAAATGGCATTCACACCACTACTTTGCGTAGAGTCAATACCCACTATGTACAAGTGATAAGATCAGAGCCCTGCCTTGAATACTGGACAAGAGGGTAAGATCAGAGCCCTGCCTTGAATACTGGACAAGAGGAAGAGGGTAAGTACAGGTACTGAGGAATACTTTAAAAATTGTTTTCATAAGTTTGTTTGATCAACGCATGTAGAAGTGGTAAAACTATAACTTAAAAAAAACTTGCTCCGCATCAGAGAATATCCCAGATAAGAGATGGGTCTGGCTCGTATCTCTCGGGAGAATGGATTTCACTGTTTAGCAGCAGGCAAAACTTATATGTCACACTTCACAGAAGACGCTGATTTCATTTTTCAAGCGTTTCAGACACAGGTGTGTCTGTCCAAAGAAAAGCATGAGTCTTGAAATCGTGTGTTTTTATTCAGCCTCCTAATGCACGGGTTTACCTGGTTAATGAAGGTGCGGACGTCGTAGAAGCTGACAAACAGCGTGGCCTCCCCGGAGACGGCGCATACAGATAAAGTAAGCTCATCACTGTTGAGAGCCAAGTTATGGAGCGTTGAATCCACCCTCACCTCCACGAGTGCTGATATTCCTTCAACTACAAAAAAAAAAAAAAAAGATTTAAATGACACATGCTGTGGCACCTTGTGAAAATAAGGCAAGATAAAATAAATCAGCATGAGACTATGATAGTGTTGAGTAATTTGAGTTTTAGTAGTTAAATAAATATTACGTTTCGAAATCAATTAATAATCGTTAGTCATGGGGTAAATTAAACTCTGTTAAGGTACCAGTGTTACTGAATTTAAGACCATTTGTACCTATTGTGTTGGAGTTGCCATCCTGTTTGTCAGCGGCGAGGATGTCTTGCGTATGGTAGACTTTGAACATCCCGCCCGAGCCGGCGAACGTCAGGCCAAACTTGTTAGAGACGGCGAGCAAGCTCGAGCGCTCTCTTGGCATTTCGCCTGAAGGCTCAAAGACTTTGGCTTTCTTCATCTGACGGAACTGGAAGTCCTGGAAGCAATAATCAGACGTTCTCAGAAAAAATGAATCCATTTTCTATGGCACTTGTCCTCATTACGGGTGCGGGCTAGCTGGAGTGCAAGATGTGGGTTACAGCGGACTGGTTGCAAGGCAATTACAGTGTGCAGATAGATGAACAACCACTCCCACCAATGGATAGTTTCCAGTAGGGATTCTCCAAGTGTGTTATTGGTACCACTAGTGTTACTTTTGGATGGGACTTGGTCTAAGAAGTTTGAGAACGACTGCCATAAAACATGTTACAAATATTTAAGGCAGAACAGCCTCAGTGGTGTACACAAAATTTGTAGGACCTGCACAAAATGATATAAAAAATTTCCTTTTTGTTTCTCTTTAGTAAAAGTAAAACTTCAGGGGTAGAGAATTACATTCATTGCATCTTTTTCGTCAGAAATCCCAAAAGATCAATTTTGACCCCCTAAAATAGTATGCACGGGTTGTTGGTTGTCCCAAGTGTGCTCCATTACTAGCTAGCGAGCGACGAGTTTAAAGTTATTTTGAACACTACAAGCTGGCTTAGTTCATAATAAGAGCACAACTCCGTAAAAGCAGTCGAGTAATGGCTCAATAAAACAAAGTCAAGTGTGAGTCAATTTAAACGAGTGTTTGAATACTACTACCAACAAGCTAGCTCGTGCTAACGAGTCCAGGCAACACTGAAAGATAACCAGAGCCTACCTTCATCTCCCTCTCGGGAGGCGAGTCGGTGTCGTCGCTCATTTTCAAGCGTGCTGGTCTAAGTCTTGTTCTGGAATAAGCTCTTCTATGCCAAAATTCCTTTTCTCGGGTCAAAATATCGAGACTTGCGGCATTTGTTGAGGCGCGTGACAGATGCAAACACACACAGATGCACACCGTCCGCGCGATTTCAGGGGAGCGACGTCGACGTCACAGCGACCGCAGGACGAACAATCGATGCCAGAGATTTTTTTTTTTTTTTTTTACTCTCTGTCGACACATGCTCGTGAATACAAATATTAAAATATTTTAACATTACTGGTGGTTATTAGAATTTGATTTGGAAATGTATAAACATCCGTTTATATAAAAACTCACAAAAAGAGAAGCAGGCTTAGGCATATATGTGTGTGTGTGTGTGTATACATATACAGTATATATATATAGAGAGAGAGAGAGAGAGAGAGAGAGAGAGAGAGAGAGAGAGAGAGAGAGAGAGAGAGAGAGAGAGAGAGAGAGATTTACACATTGACAAAGAAATTCAGATGGTGGTGAAGTAAAGACTTTTTATTAGAAAGCAGATTTTTCTGTATTGCATTGAAAGAAATCAGGAATCTTGGACTACACAACTGGTGATAGGACACACCGTGATGGGAATGAACCGTCCATTTTTTTTTAAATGCAACATCAAAAATGGCAACTTGCATTTTCATCTCATCTCATATATATATATAAAATTATTGATGCTGGAGTCAGAAGGCGCATACACATTTTAATTATTTTTAAAATGTAAAAGCAACATTGAACATGTCCCATTCGAGATAGGTCCAAGCTGGCTAATAAAGAACGTCCATGATTAAAATGTGGAGTTGCATGATAAACGTCTTTTTTTTTCTCTCTCTCTCCGTGTTGAGGTCAGCCAAGTGGAGCTTTAAAGAGTCCTGGTCCAAAGCACCAAGTAATCAGTCCTTCTTTTATCATTTTCACATCCCTCCCAAATATTACATCAGCAAAAGAGGATGATGACTCGGCAAAAAAGCGAGAGCACAGCAGTTCACGTCGCGGCCTCCCAGAGTGCATCCACACATCCTGATTGTCAGCGCTCGGAACACATGGCTTTAAAAAAGGCGCAATTTTTTTCGTTTTTTCCATAACACTCTTGTGTTTTTATTTTATTTTATTTTTTTACTCTTAGTCAAAGCAGGATTTCCCAAACAGGGGGCCCAAAGTAGCTCAAGGGCCAATTCTTTTTTTGGGGAGGGTTTTATCAATTTCCAGCATGGAATACCATTGCATATTAACACATTGAATGTTGTTTATTTTGAAGGCGACCTGAAATGAGGACTGCCCAAATGTGAGGCCTGGGACCAAAAACTGATCAAGAGACATTTTTGGGGGGTTCCTTCAAAAACAACCCAATAAGAGTAAAAAAGGGAAGGCAATTACTGTTCACTGAATCATTAAAGTGTTACAAACAGGTCAAGAATAGCCTACAGATTAAACACAGGGTTGTCCAAACTGAGGATCGGGGGCCCAAAATGAATTAAAAACTCTGTATGAAAACTATCCTACATGTAATTAGGTGCTATTCAATGTTCAGTTTCTGAAAGGTATACATATCAATGGTATGGCAATTCTAGCGGTTTGGGAAATCCTGCCGGAAATCACTCTAAAGTGCTGGTTCAAGGACATATACATACACATTCAAACATTTTAGTGCATTTTTTTCCCTCCAAAGTCTGTTGAAGGTTCAAATGCACCACCGGGGAGTTATTCGACGTATATTCCCTGCGCCCTCTCCTCGCTGTACACAAAAACATTCACTGCCCCCCCACCCCAAAAATAAAAGGCCCAACCAAGTGTTTGCTGCGACAAGAAAACAAGAATACGAAGAATAGAAGCCAGCCTGCTGCAACACTTCACAGTCTTGTGTTGAAAGTAGCGTTAATACACGGTGCATAAAAGGTCAGAGGTTTCATCGGGTTTGCTTTGAATGGCATGCGTTTGGATGGTACAAGCGCTCCCTCGTTTTGCATAACTTTTTTTTTTTTGAAGCCTTATACCGGCCGCCCTTTTGTTTTACGTCAACGATGAATGAGTGATTTTGAAGTCATCAGAAGGGGAGAAGGAAGAAAATGAGCACTTGAGTGGATCGGAAAAATCTTTCAGGGCTTTTTTTTCTTCTTTTGTCTTTCAGTCAGTCCAAAGTTTGTCGGGACATTCTTGGATTATCATGAAAATCAAAGTGAGAAAATGTGATTTTTAAAAAGGTATTTGTTTTTCTTAAAGGGTGCTCTCGACTGGATGCCACTTAACAATACACGCATGAATGTGGGTTATTACTTTGCTCAGATTTCAAGACAAAGTCAAAATAATTTCCATTATTCTAACAAAATTTGGAAATGTAGACATTTTTTGAATTTTTCTGTATTTACACCAGGGATGGACAACTAGGACCATACACTTTCTAACCAGATTTAAATATGGACAAAATACGTGCATGCACTCTCTAAATAGATTTGCATTTTTCATAATACATTTTTCAATGCACAGATAAAAGATTCATTATGCTAACTGACCAACAAAGGGCTTGAAGCAAACAACACCATAACCACATACTGTCATTTTGATTTCCAGTGCAAAAAGGACTCTCTTGCATAAAAATATCCATTCAAGGACAGCACAAAACTGCTGAACAAAGAAACATTAAGTGCAAGAACTCATTTTGTACAATACAAAAATCAATTCACCTAAAATGTTAATATCATTGAGGTACTATGTCTTACATGTCGTTCCCCCAAGAAAATATTTGACCTAATATAGGGCAGAGTAAGACCCCTTGTCGTGCAATTTAGACATGTCTGTCATCTAGTGGTGATTGGTGATACTACAACTTCAAAGTTCAGCCGCAGCAGACTCACATATTCACAAATCCCACCCAACCCCAACGATATATTTTCTATTTTGTTGGGGGCTTTGTAATGTTTTGTTTGTTTAAATCCTCTGAAAATGAAAAAAAAAAAATATATATATATTATATATATATATATTTGGGGGAAAATCAATCAAGTGGTGGTTGCCGGCTACCACCAGTTGTCCATCCCTGATTTACATAAATTCAAATGGGGAATTTGAATGATTTTATCCACATTCTTCAAAAATTAAAAAAAATTCTCATAAATATAAAAGTCTGCAAAATATATATTTTGTAAACAAAATTTTGATGATATCCATACAGTTTATCATTTCTAGCTGTCACAAAGATTTTTTTCACAATTTTTATTTCCAAAGTGTTCTATTTAAAATGCTCTCCTTGCAAGTTAATAAATAACCAATTCATAACGCCAGATAGTTAAGTGGTACTACCGCTTTTTTTTTTGGTATCGTTGACCACGCTTTTAGGTGATTTTTTTCCCCTTTAAAAAAAAAAACCATGATCACAAATTATATTGGGTAAAAAAGCCATTTTAGAGATCAGGTTTACCACATGTACAGCTTTAGTTTAAGAAAAAAAAAAGTTAAAATAAAGGGAAAAAAAATTGCATTTAATTCAGTCATACAGTCTTGGTGCACATCATTGACGCCCACACAGTCACAGTCTAAGGCACAGCTTGACACCCCTTTACCACAGTGTAGCATTTCCAAATCTTGTTTTTTTTTTCCATACATCAATCATCTTATTTTGTTTGATCGTCCACGAGAATAATGGGCGGTGTACAAAACCGCACTGAAATAATAGATGACTCCCCATTTTCAATTTCTGGAGGCCATACTGTATTTAAAAAAACAGATTAATCATTGCAATTATTAATAGGCAATTCCCAGTGAACTCGAGTATTTCCTCAAACAATGGCCAAGGGTGTTAATTTACTTTAGGGTTTCAAAAGAAATGGATCAATGGAGTCCTGTTTTCTTTCACGGAATGTGAGGGGGTGCCAAGTCAACGGAACAAACTGTTAGGTACTTTTCAGAGCCCTAACAGAGGCAGATCCTTTTACCCTGCCCGAATCAGCAAACATTTTCCCACCTTTTTTTTCCCTATGTTGGTGCAGTTCTTACAGAAGAGTGACAGAACAAAAAGTCCTAGAATAGGAGGGCATGAAGAAGACCCAGCAATTTTCTTTTTTTTTTTTCAGCATTTTGAGGTAGTCGCAGAGCTGTAACAGGCGAGACACGCACGAATGTGTAAAAACCCCTTTTACACTGCCTGAGACAGCCAACTTTCTTCTGCCCGTTTTCTTTTTTTCTCCCCCATTTGAAATTCAGTATGAACAGAATTGGCCAGGGGGTCCAGAACCAGACAATTTTGCGCCAATGGATGTAGGATCAGATCGATAATCGCTAAGGTGGGATGGAACCTGTATTCAAAGTATTTCTACGGTTTTATGGAACCAGTCAAAATCTTTGATCGATTTCTTTGTTCAGTATGACCGTAACTGACATGGACTAAGATAAACTGGCAATTTTGCGGCTTTGGAGGTAGTGACACAGGTGTGTTACCGTATGTCTGTAAAGCCCTAGTTATGCTGCCTGTAAAAGATGGATTTTTTTCATCTCCATTTCTTTGCTCAGTATGAAGGTAACCGGCATGGAATGAGGAAGCGGAAGTCAATCTGGCAATTTTCCGCTTTTGGAGGTAGTAGAGCCATAGTGAGGGGAGAAGCTGTTCCTGTGTTACAAGCGCCTTTAACACCGCATGTAAAAGCCAGCTCTTGTCCTTTTTCATGTTTCGGGTGGGTACAAAACAAAGTCTGGGTCTGGAATATTCCACCATCAGAGGTAGTATGAGATTCCTAAGGGCAGCTGAGATCGCCATTAAAATCAGTCCCTTTTTTTTCGGCTTGTTTCTGTTTCTTCTCAGTATGAATGGAATCAACCACGAGGGGGGTCAAAGTCAACCGAGCAATTTTCCACCTTCGGAGGTAGTTTCAGCCATTAACAATCCATGTTAAAAGCTTCAATTTGTCCGCCTTTGTCTGTGTTGCTGTTCTGTAAAAACGGCACCAACATCGAATGCAAAGGGGTGACGACGTTGGCCTGAAAATATTCTTCAGAGATGGCGCCTGTGTATTTTTCCATCTCTTTGTTTGGTCTGGAACTTGGAACAGAGGGGGTGGGGGGTCTATCCAGTAGAAAGCCATAAGCGAGGCAGAAAGTCAACTGCCTACAAGAGAAAACATCACGCCAGATTCTGGCACTGATATCATTACATTTGCGGGTTGCTGTATTGTTGGGGGGGGGGGGGCAATCGGGGCAATATTCCACCTTTGCTGGGTTCTGCGGAAAAAGGAAGATAAATACTGGTTCTTCTGCTGTGTGACCGTTTTGTGGGGTGTGAAAGAGGCTATTGACACAATGGCAGGAGCACAGTGGCCAAGTTATTGTTGGTGCGCAGCAGTTAAAATCGTTTTTTTGGGGATTTTTTTTTTTTTTTAAGGGGCATGTGCACCCGGTGACTGAGTTAACTTAGAGGGGAGGCCATTATTTGAGGAAATATTCAGCCGCATGTCAAATTACGCTATGGCAGAAAAGGTCATTCATTTCAGTAGTTCAAGAGATAAAGGGAAGCTCATATAGATTAAATAAACCCATCGATAATGTGATATTTTTCAGAATGCCATCTCATATTTCCAGCAACAAAAATAATTTCAATTGTTTATTTCAATATTCTAATTGCATGAAATATTGATTTTTTTTGTTAGCTGTAAGCTATATGAAAGCTGAATGGCATTCTAATCACGAATTTCACATTTTCAATTGAATTACAGTTTTGAAATAACTTTTTCCAAAATATTCAAATTTATTAAATGCACCTTTATGTGTTAAAGGAGAAGCACCTCGCTCAAATTTTATCAGGTGTGGGGGGAAAAAGGCTGACGTTTACCCCTATTGGAAGACCGTTCAGGAGCATTTACTAAAAGCAGAGCTAACGTTTACATTCATCCGAGCCTCTCAGCCATTCTAGTCTATGCTAGCCCTGTTGTGACATGTAAATGAGAAAAGAAGAGAAAAACTAAAAGAAGACACTGTAAACATTTACATTACTACCAATAGTGCAATTACAACCCTGTACTGCCTGTGCAGGACCATCTTAAAGCTCGTCTCCTAATAACCTTTCAAATGGCACCTCTTTTTGGAATAAACACAAACATATTTGTGGGATTACAATTATTTTTGCATCGGGGGGAAATATAGGTGTTGTTTTTCAAACACTTATTCCTCTGTTAATTCTTTTTTTGCGCGGGGGGGGGGGAATAAATGATAATTTCACACAAAACGGGGACATGAAGTACAACAGTCGAGAGTTAGACAGCTTGGAAATAGAAAACTGCACGCGTAAGACAAATAATAGTGCTTAATTTTTGATATTGCCCTCCTTTAAAAAAAAAAAAAAAACATTTTCATTCCAGCGGGCCAGCATTTTCAGTCTGGGATTCAGTCACATCTTTCTGAAAATGATTGAAGTCTTTTAGAGTGCAAATGCGCTAAGCTAGTTGCGTCATCGATAATCAACCCAGCCTTAGCCACACAATAGGATGGAAGGAGGACCATGAGGATGTGAAGGTAAAACAGGGCTTTGCTCGGAAAATCGTCTCACAACCCGTCGGGGCGGGTCAGCGGCACGCGCCGTTGATTGTGTCAAACACGAGCCACATTCGGGTCACACCCAAGTGACAACACAGAACGCGCCGAGGTCAGAGCTTGTAAGAAAATACAATTAAAAATTATCCCGAAAGACTCATTCTTATTGACGACACTTGCAGTTCTCGAGAGATCGGTTGTTAATCATCCATCCTTAGTACTCGTGCATGCAATTGACATTTAGTGCATGGTCTTTTTACCCCAAGACAAGATTATTGTACTACAACAAGCATTTTTGCGGTGCTTTCTTTTTTTTTCATTGCGTTGTCTAGCATTTATACTGTATGTATTCACTGTGTGTGTGTGTGTGTGTGTGTGTGTGTGTGTGTGTGTGTGTGTGTGTGTGTGTGTGTGTGTGTGTGTGTGTTCAGGAAGCGCGGTCCATAAGCAGACGTAGTCATCGTCACATTGATAAACAAACCAGAAATGCATGGTTGTATCCCACAGGGCCTCACCCAATGATGATAATGTAGCATATAAGAGTTTCAATAAAGTGCGGTAAACGTCATTCAATTTGAAGGAAGAGATATCATTTTTGCTCTCTATCAGGTGCTGTTCACAGCGCGTAGAAATTTCACCTTGATCAGAATAGAAGCGTGAACCGTGCCTCCCTCCCAGAAAAGTTGGAAAATTTCAGACTATGAAGTCAAGTTGCAATTTTTGGCCCACGATGAGATCCAAATAAAATTGTGACCTGTGTTGTGAATAATATACAAAAATATATATCTCAGAACTGTCTATGACATGAGATGTTGACATCTCAAGTATTGTTCGAAGTATAAAACTTGAAAATGGTCCAAGGAAACTTGTAATCAATGTTTTCCGCATGAAAAATAGTGGCAACAGAAAATGTGATTAAACCATTTCGGCCAAAGTTGAGATCAATTACTCGTATGCAAAATGTGACTAAAACACAACATGAGCTGTGTTGTGAGCACAACAAGCCAACAAATGAAAACGTCTAATGGAGACAAACGCAACAATTGGCCAACGTTGAGCTCTCAAGTACTGTTAGCAACATACAAAATGTTGATAACATACAAAATGTTAACACAATTAAAAATGGGACAATTTTTGCACCAAAAAAATATTTCAAACCGCTAACTGAAATGAATGAATGAACATTTTTTTATGTGCACTGAATAAAATTGTGACGCGTGTTCTCCGCACAAAAACGGAACACAAAGACTCATGTTACAGTTTTGTCCAATGAGATCTGAAGAGCTCTTAAAATTTCAAAAAATACTGCAAACCGCTAACTGAAATGAATGAATGAAACGCTGCGCTCTCAAGCATTGTTAAAGACGCACATTTTTTATGTGAACTGAATAAAATTGTGATGTGTGTTCTCCGCACAAAAACATTGCGAACGGAACACAAAGACTCATGTTACACTTTTGTCCAATGAGATCTGAAGAGCTCTTAAAATTTAAACACGTTCGAATGTAAACAGCGATCTGCGTTCCACACACAGTTATGTACAGAAATGGTCGCCAAGAAAAACTGCAAAATTTCAATATGGGCCAAATCAAAGCGTGTTCTGTGCACAAAACTCTCCCAGCTTTTTGGCCCATGTTGAAAATTTTAATGTGAGATAAAAACAATTATAAAAAAAATATATTTGTACGAGAAATCCAATACAAGAAGCAGTAAAATATGTTCTGTCTTTGAGACGAACATTTGATGGTGTGGGTATTTCACTTCTAGCTATTAAACAATTTCTTGCTTGTTTGGGAAAAAAAAATCTCTCAAGCTCTGGCAAGAGAGGCGCTTTTTGTTTGCCGGTCACGTTATTATTTGTCAAGGTGAAATTCTGAGGAATACTTGAAAGGCTTGGAAGAGTGACTTATTTTGATGCCTGCGTCTGCTCGGAGCGCTTTTTTGTACGTCAACAATGGGGTCGCTGCACAAAAGCGCCTCTGTGCGTGTACACATGTGGCAAATTCCCCTGGTGTACGATCACAAGCTTTTTGCACCGCCGAGGAAGCACAGAAAAAGAAGAAACATGGCAGAGGAGAACAAGCAAAAGGTTAAGCGAAACTTCACGACACGTTGCAAGACGACGTTCACTGTCCGTTCACTCTCAGACCTTGTCCGAAAGCTTCCTGCTCGGTCGGCGCGTCGCCACAAGCGGACGCCTCGCCGCCGTTGGAGATCAAATTGGCGGACGCGTCGACGGCCTCCAAGCCGGCATCCTCCTCATCTTCCTCGTGCTCTTCCTGGACCCCTCCGCCTTCCGCCTCGGAAGCCGCCGCCGCCGAGCCCGGGCTGCCGTCGGCCAGCGTGGCATGAGTCCTCAGGGGGTCCTTGCGCTCGGGATACAGCCTCTGCTCGAAGCTCTTGAAGTCGGCCTCGAAAGGGAGCGCCACCTGTGGCGGGTTGGCGCCCAGGCCCAGGTTGAGGCTCACGGGCACTGGGGCGGCGGCGGCGCCGCCCATAGCCATGCCGGCGCGGTACACCTCCATGCCGTCGGGCAGCATGGACTTAATTTTGGGCAGCCAGCGCTTGCGGACGCGCCGCGCATTGGTGCACATGTCAGCAGCAATCACATTCATTTCGCTCTCCTTGAAGTTAGGGTTGAAGTTTTGACAGTAGACTGCAACACACAAAAAGATCCAATCACATGCTCGTCGCTGCACCACGTGAACATTTCCAAACTGATGATTGGATTTTTTTTTTTTTTGTTATTTTATACAATACAAAAGTCATTATTCTGTTTTAAATTGCATCAGTAAATATTTACATTGAATTCATTAAAGACCGAAAACCTAACCATGTTATTATTTTGTTGATATAAGTAAATATAAGTATGTATGTAAAAGTAAATATTTCTAAATATATGACACATCCATGACCCTTGGGAGGATAAGTGGTTCAGATAACTCGTTTAAATGTGTAGTATACATTTAAACGAGTTGATGACTGTATAATAACCCTAATAATATTTCTTATCTGATAATAATCCGTATGATTAAGACAGTGAATAGAAGTATTACATTTTTATTTCCTTAAAAACGTCAGATGACATTTATGAATGCAACCTTTCATAATATATTTACTAAGCTTTTCACATGAATTCATGCTTCTAATCACTTTCATTCGACTGACTTCAGATGAGGGCACCGTGCATGAGCACAGCCCCTTTGTGTTTGAGAACGTGACACAAATCGAGCCAAGTTCACGTGTGAAATGAATGTGTGAGGGCTACATTTTTGTCGCAAAGACTCACGTTTGACAGCGTTGAGGACCCTGCTGTCCAGGGGTTTCCTGCTCGGGTCACTGGTGGATGAGCGGATCCCAGTCCCGCAGCTGTTCGCTAAAGTGTTTCTGCAATGCACCACAGTCGCCACCACGGGGCAGGGTCCGACACACAGTGACAAGTCAGTCCAAACAGCATTGAACAACATGGACACAGATGGAGTGTCAACGTGCTTTTTTTTTTTCTGTGCCCAAGTGTGACTTTGACATGACAAAAGAAATGATCACAACGCAGTCTTACCGGTCAAAGAATGTCGCTAACAGACGCCGCAGCAAGACTTTGTGTTTGATTCCGGCGCAAAGATGACAATTCATCAGCTGACCTCGAGTCATGAACACCTGTGTGCCTGGGTGATGAGGAAGAAAAATGTCATTTCATCACACATTTTGTTTTTTCTTATGGGTATTGTGTCGAGCGCTTCTGCTGTCTGAGATGTAATACATTGTGTTGGATTTACTGCTAGATGTAATACAAAAGAAATTTCTTTAGAAAATGCATGCAAAATGCAGAGCCTCTCAAAAACACAATCAGTCAGTGACTCCCCCCGCCAAGCACATTTTTGTTAAAAAAGCACTCCGGAGTTTGAGAGTGATTTATTGACATGTTGGGAACTTATGACCCGAGGTAGGTGCCTCCATGTCACAAATACTTTGACAAGGTCGCCTTGCTTTAGCTGTAAAACTCTAAATGAGAAAAATCGGGAGAAAGCTGGCAACAATAAACACCAGCCTAGTTATGAAAAGAATTTCTGAATTTTCGCTGATGAGAAGCAGCAGTAAATAAGGATGCAGACTGCTTACAAGAGCTTCTCACACCAGCCACGCAGCTAGCATACACATATATGCCACAGTGCCTACCAACAACCAGTTCCAGCTTCTCCCCGGGGTCTCCCTCGGTGTAGAGCTTGGGGTGACATCGGTAGCCAATCTGGCTGATGAGGCTGGCGGGCAGAGCCACCAGATCCCGACGGATCAGTACACAGTTGCGGTTCTCCAAGGCCAGTGGCACGGCCGCCATCTCGGGCTTGTCCGGCACTGAGGAAGAGTGACAGGGGAGTTTAAAGTTTGACAATACTGCTGCTTTTCCAAGAAATGCAGCACACGGGATTTACGAAATGTTAAATAACGCAATCAAAACATGTGTCTTTGAGCAGCTAATACTGCGCGCCCCAAGAAAATCTCTGAGCTTTGCGGTGATGTCGATCTCCAGTCTTTCTGCAAGTCATGCTCAATTTTTCATTGAAATTTGGCGAGACATCAAATACATTTCCTGCATCGGGCACGGGCCAAAGTCAACGGGAGAAAAAAAAATACTGCACTTAGCCAAAGCCCACACAGACTGTATACTAATGAATGTGTCTTATTAGCCACTGATGGATGACGCACTAGCCGAGTCTCCGGGACATACAGTGAGACTAACTGGTGCTTAAACAGGGCTTAAAGTGGAGAACAAACTGCTAGAAACTTTTGGGCAGCAAAGAGCAGCAACCAGACTGGTTGCTAAAAGAGACAAATACAATGCTAACATGTCAGTCTCAGGCTTCAAAATTGTTAATAATATTTAAGCGCAAGTTCAATCTTGCTAATGGGAGTCATCCAACAGCTAAATGGTTTTAAACAGAGCTAAAGGTGGTTTTAAAATAGCTAGCAGTGGATTAAAGACCGTTAACAGTGGCTATCAAACAGTTAAGAGACTACTTGCAACGGCCGGGTTGCTAATCGAGGTCATATAATTCTAACACGTTCACAGTCTCAAGATTCAACACAGTGGACAACAGCTAGCAGACAGCTCACACTACCATAAATGTAGCGGCAAGCTGAAAGCTAACAAGTTGTATCATAAGTTGCACGCAATTCGGATCTAAAAGTGGACGTTCCAAAATCTGCTCAAGGTCATCAGAAAATAATCACGACTGGATCTTTTCGGGGGGGTAACAATACTCACTGCCATAGGGGTTGCCTGGACGTGCATAGAGGTGACTGAAGCTGTCCTCCACCATTCCGTCATAGGGCTCTTCCTCAAACTCCTCATCCTCATTCTGGTACGACGTGGGACTGTCGGTGGTGGGTAAACTGGATTCACCGGGACTTGAACGCTCACCCGTTGCTCCGCCCCCTGCCCCACCTCCCCCGGCACCAAGAAGGTGGTAAGGAGGTACACCGGGGATGGTGGTGCCTCCGGCTGTGGTGTAGAAGAGCGAACTGGCCCTTGCCAACCGACTGCCCAGCTCAGAGGAGGAGATTTTGCCTTGCGTGGTTGCGATGCTGAGGGGCGTGGGCTCGCCACCTTCTAGCTTAATCTTACGGGGCGGCATAAGAAGGGACGGGGACCAGCCGGGGTTCGCCAAGAGAGTGGCGACCGCCAGGCCGTTGCCATTGTTGCACGGACTCTGTGGCTCCGAGCCCGTCTCCTCCAAGGTGCCGGCCGTCTGTGAATCGCAGTGCGGTGAGTTGGCCTTGAACATCAGGTCCATGCCGCGCTCCACGATGTGCTGGATCTGCAGGTAGCCCGCCGTGTACATGACCACCAGCTGCTCACTCGCCGCCATGGTCAGCTTACCCGTATAGCAGAAGGAGAGGATCTGCTCAAAGCATGCCGGCGTGACTGAGGAGGGCAACTCGAACTGGGTCTTGGTGGACGTGCTGAAGAGGTCACGAAAGTACAGGCTGCTGGCGGCCAGCACTGCCCGGTGGGCTTTGAAGGCCTGGCCTGCAATTAAGAAACAATATAGAGGATGAGACCATCAGGCCGTCTGACTGAATCCAAATTCAGCCACAACGATATAACCCAAAAGGGGCAGAAAAAAAAAAATCAAGAAATAAGATTACGAGAATTTTGGAATAAACATGTCTTTTGTTTTTAAATAGTGGAAATATCATGATTTTTTAAAAGTTATAAAATTCCAGGATTTTTTTTTTTTTTTTGGTTTAAATAAAGAATGAAATGAGGAGGGGACTCAATACGCGATAATGAAAAAAGTGTGACTGAGGCAATACTGTGCAGATACGCTGTAAAATCGCACAGCTCGATTGCAGTCTCACGGAGAGGTTTAAAAATAAATAAATAAATAAAAGTAACGCACCTTTGACCAGGATGGAGACATCGCAGTAGTGCCCCAACAAACGCTGCTCATTCAAGGAGCCCAGCACCGTGGCTCCAAAATTTGGGATCTCCACATGGAGCAGCTGCGACATATTTGGACCAGGAGACTTCTGCTATGAACCGCAGAACGCGCCAGTGAGGGGAGCAATCTGTAAACAAACAAAATAAAAATAAGGAGCACCGCAGTGAACCGGCGACTCGTCAAGGGTGTATCCACTCCGCCTCTCGCCCAAAGTCAGCCCGACTTGGCTTCAGCTCACCCCGCTGCCCTCAAGAGGGCAATCTCTCAGGAAAATGGATGGATGTCCAAGAAGGACGAGGTACGGACAAAAGCGCTGTGAGACGGAGCGGTCGATGCCAGCGGGTTTGAGAGTGGCGAGGCCACAAGCGACAAAAGGAGGGCTGAAGTCAGTCCACTAAATATAAACACAGCCGAGCCGTGTGTATATGAGGCCAATGTCAAATGCGTGACTGTATATGACACTTGGACTCCGAGACAGCGTGGCCTCATTCCATGGGCTGTCCGTCATGGCCACAACGCACGGCATCGGGAGCGTACATTCAGTGGAAGTATTGGAAGTTGGGAATTGACCGATTCCAGGGTCACACTTTTGCCATGTAGGGGGGGCAAACAAGAAACTATGTTACGGTTCGTACAGCAGAGCAGTAATTGGTGTCAAGGAGGTATGCTCAAGTGATATATCTCAACAGAGAGGGGAACTTCTTTGCATGTCACGAAGGAGCGATGTTTATTTAGCCTGGGTTCTTTCTTAGTCTAAGTTGCAGAGTTCTCGCCGCATGTGCACGCAACCCCCCCAAATCAAACAATCTGGAAGCCATTTATTTGTAAAATGTGTTTGAAATGACATAAAACGGTTTTGAGATTGTAATTGGTGCTATATTGATGGTTCAAACAACATCTGTCAAAGTCAAAAGCCCCGGGGGCCACATGCGGCCTGGGACCGGCAAATAATTTTTCATGTTGCCCGCTTAAAGCAAATCGTGCATCGACTTCATGTTCCTTCCTGAACAAATCGGCCAAAAATAACAAATTGCCTTTACTTTTAGTAATTCTAACATAAATTCACCAAATTCTCCTTCTGAGTTTCAAAACTGGTTAGCCATCGATGCGGCCCGGGACCAGCAAATAATTTTTCATGTAGCCCGCTTCAAGCAAATCGTGCATCGACTTCATGTTCCTTCCTGAACAAATCGGCCAAAAATAACAAATTGCCTTTACTTTTATTAATTGTAACATAAATTCACCAAATAATTCTCCTTCTGAGTTTCAAAACTGGTTAGCCATCAATTTGTTGCGTATGTGTCATGTGAGGCAATTATGTATTTCACACATGAAAACAAGTTTTGCATTTGCTGCTTTAAACTATGAATAAAGGCAACTGATCTCTGGTGTCACACGGGACCAAGATTAAAAATGTGAAAGATGCCGAGGTGTTTTTCCATCAAGCGATCACCACAGTTTGTGCTTGGACACTTACCCGACTTGACCAGATGTCTACTGTAAATTACATCATCGCTATATATCTGACCATGGTACACAGTGGGTAGTTTTACGCAACTTAAGGCAAAAGTTTCCCCAAATGGATCACGTTTCTATTACATTTATTCCATTACGTCTTGTCAGCTACGTTAACGGCTTCGAATTTTACAAGGTGGAGTATGGGGTGTTCGACTTCTGTGTAACCACTTTTATATAAATTTACAGCTCCTTGTCTGGCATGTTGCCCACGCATGTCCTCGCCAGTCTTTCCCCACATGAACTTTGAATTCCCCCCCCCCCCCCAGATGTGAAATCCCCCCCCCCCCCACACACACACACATAGTCACAGACATATACAGTATACACAAAGGTGTGTGTGTACACACACACACACACACACAAACACACACACAAACATATCTACACATTCATACCAGTTTCATTATTGAGCAATGCTGCAGAGCAGTTTCCAGGAATACAAAGTGAAAAAAAAAATGTCACCGCCTCTCTCACGTACTCCCTCTCTTTCCCACTTCATGCACACATACTCGCATGCACTCTGCCTTACTTACATAAAAGTATGCACGCCTAAACGCGCACACACACGCAGTCTCTCACAGTGCAGGCTGCATAGGGAAATGAGTGTGTATTCTGGCACGTAAGTGCCAACTCACCTGGGGAAAGCAGCACATAACAGTGTCATGCACTAATGCGGAGAAATGTGCTCAAGACGGCCTTCGCGGGCGACGTGCAAAGAACGCGGCGGCTTGGCGGACTGCTTGGCGGACTGCTTGGCGGCGGCGAGGTCCCAAAAGCGGAGTTTGACGTGCACTCTTAGAGTGTCACCCCGACTACATCCCATTCAAAAAAAGACAGGGTTCCCGTTTGCTCTGCGGCATGACTGACTTTTCCGTCTCCTATCCGTCTTCTATGTCGGTATTCCATTCTGTGCTGTAAAGACTTTCCCTGCCTGCCTGTCAAGATCTTTCTGCTGTTCTCCCATCTCTCCCGTCTTCCTCCCCAGGCTGAGATTCAACAAGTGCCAGTGCAGAAAGAGAGACAGTGAGAATGTGTGATATACAGAGGGAGAGAGAGGGGAGAGAGAGAAGGAGAGAGAGAGAAGGAGAGAGAGAGAGAGAGAGAGAGAGCAGTGTGGATCAATGATGAAAGGAGTGGGAGGCTCACTTGTGTTTGCGTGTGTGTGTGTGTGTGTGTGTGTGTGTGTGTGTGTGCGCGCACGCGCCGGATCAATGCAGTATCTATACGTCGCAGGGAGTGGGAGGGAGAGGAAAAAAACAGGCTACAGTTACAGACGGAGTCAGAAAGTGGGCAGAGCTGAAGAGAGAGTCAAGATGGAGGGGGGTGGGGAGGGAGAGGGTGCAGAGGGAAGGTGGGGAGTCGCTGAGACAGACGGAGAAAGTCATTCGAGGACAGTACGAGCAGAGAAAGACAATTAGGTTGAGGCATGTAGCGCCGCTCGCCCTCTGGAAGAAGCGGCGTCGATCCGCATGGGATCGTTTACATGGCTGCTCATGCAAGGGGGGCTATAAGTTACCGTGGCGTAGCTCCAGCCACAGTCCTTTCCTGTCAACAGTGAGAAAACCGAGCGCTCTTATCGTCATGGCAATCACGGTAGAGCGGTTCCATGACTTCAGAGTTTTATTCGGTCCAGGACCATGCTCGTAACTCAAAACACTCGTATCACCAATCGAGCAATCAATCAATTCAACAGAATTCAAGAATGAAACCGTTTGTGCTGCATGATAATGGGCATTGTGCTGCTCTTTCTTGCATTCACACCTTGGCCACCAGAGAGCCGATTGATATACCGTATCGGCATTTTTCGTGTAGAACACAGAAGACGGAGCTCGACCAACGTGACGTTTTAGAGCAAGATTCATGATACAAGATTCAGTCGATGCTAATATGAGTGTTCTCGTTTGAAGTTTTTTTTTAGCGCTGCAACTCCGTAAAGCGATTGTTGATACAGTCCTGATTGTTTCCTGTCACCAACATGAAATGTTTTGTGTCCGATCGTGCTACTTGCTACTGTAGACACAATTGTGATATTTTTGTTGTTGTTGTTGGCAACAAGAAATGTTGTAGGGTTGTAACATGGTATCTGCTACCACAGTATGCAGTAGCTATGACAGATTAATTTACTGTCAAGACTATTATCATAATTTGGTAGTCTAAGATTAAGTTGATACTGTTTTGCTGTCAAAAACAAAAGCAGTTTTAGCAAAGTATCATGCTATAAGCGGCTATGCCACAGGTATCGCGGCATGAGCCAGTGAGTCCCGAACCACTGTGCCTCGTTCTTTATTCAGTTACAGTGACCACCGATTTGGGGGAAATACAGAGGAAATACACTACACGTTAATGCTGACAACAGTAGTGACATACTCAGCGTGGTTTACCACAGACGGGGGTAGGATGACTAAAATAAAAAGAGAAATGACTTTATATGAGGCAAGACTCTGGACATCCAGTGATGTAACTCCCGAAATCCCGGCTTGACACATACACGCCTGGGAAAAAAAAAAAAAAAGCGAGCGACACCTCTTCTTACTTGGTGTACAACACCGATAATTGTGTTTTCATTTTCATTGCTAACTTAGCCAAAGTTGTTTGGGGTGTCTTTGGCGGACATTTTTTTTTTTGGCTTGAGTAAGTGTTTTGTGTTTTACAGTGAATCATGGAGACCTTTCCAGTGAACACCTACACGCACATGCAGAGAAAACTCTTGTCAACAAGCCACACGGAGCTTGGATTTATGCCCAAATTTTGACATGATTATGGCTATGCCTCGTTGGATGATGCACGAGTCGTCGGATTTGCCGAAAGGTTGGTCGCAAAGGGCAAGAGAAGAATATTACAAACAGCTCTCAGTAGCCCCTTTTAAACTGCACTTTTAATGCCTTATTTTTCCTCAGTCGACGCTGTGACCAGTTTCACAGTAAGTTCATTCAGTTGTTTAAATTTGTAGAAAAAAAAGTAGATCACAGACGTGACACAAAACTCAAGTCAGTTCAAATGACTTTAAGAAACACTAAATGATATCGACCATGTCAATTTCAAATGTCCAAAACTAACACCGGCATCAGATTAGAGCTGCTCCTTAGTCTGCAGTTTAGCATTAAAAAAAAAAAAAAAAAAAGAACCATTTTTTAAACAAAGTTACAAGTATAACATTCCAATTTTTTGGGGGGAAGGAAAAAGAGTTAATTTATGAGACTACACGCAGAGTAAAAAAAAAAGAAATAACAGTATTCAGTCAAAAAAAAAGTTGACTGCTGATATGAAGTCTCTGAAGTTGCGCTCCTCCTCCCTGCATCAATTAAGAGCCCCCTATTTTCTTTTCTTTTTTTTTTTTTTTTATGACACGTGCCAGATAAGAATGTTAAAATGTGCTAAAGGGTTAATGATAGCCATAGTTTGACCCTGCAACAAATTAACTTCCAAAGACTTAAATCCCTAAGACTCAGTGTTCTATTGGTTTTACGTTTTGATTTTAACACTGGCCAACTTTTTTTTTTTTTTTTTTTGTAAACACATGCCCCAAATAAGAACGTTAAAACAACCACTAAAGAGTTGATGATGGGACAGTTTGACCTTGAACGGATGTATGGCTTGTTTTTATAAATGTGTGTGCTAGACAAGATTGGTATGTTACGTTAAAACAGTCAATTGAAGGGTTTATGATTGAACATGCTTGATCTGGAATTTGGACAGTTTTTTTTTTTTTTTTTTTTAATAGTGGTTCGCTATAGTGTGCACCAGAAAAGAATGTTCAAACGTGACTTAAAGCCGTCGATAAAGGGTTGACGGTGGCCACAGTTGGACCCTGTAACAGATTTATTCTAGTTCCTCTGGGAGAAATTGTGTCGATGGAACAAACCGCTTTCGGCGTTGCCATTTGGATGGACTGCATTGTGTTCACCTGAAAAGGAGGAGAAACTTGTGCTCAACTTTACCTCCTCGGCTGTGGCTGGGGGAAAAAAAAAAAAAAGGTTCTCACACACACAAAAGCAGCAGCAGTGACTGCGGCTTTAAAAGAGATTGGGCCCGGCACTGTGATATCTGCACTGCACATATAGGCTCACATGAGCGAGCAGGCACAAAAGGCAAGAGACGCAAATCCGCTAATACAATCGGACATATACAACACACACATACACACACTCCCCTCCTCCCTCGCTGTGTTCTTTTATAGACACAGTCACGTCATCTCCCAGTACACACTCAGGAATGCACACTCTTGTTTGTTGGCGTGTGTCGCCATGAACCTGCTCGTCCATCCATCAGTTACCGTGACGATTGTCCTCATGTTACCCCCCCCTCCCCATCCCACCCGTCCCTCCCTCTCTACACTCTCCTTCCTCGCCTGCACAGCACGTAGCCGCTGTCTCGCTGCCAATTAATGCACAGAGGGCTGCATTGCAGTGAAGTTGGCGCGCTACGGAGTCTACAGACATGCATGTTCGTGCCAGCCAAGTGAGAGAGAGGAGAGAGGGGGGGTGGGTGGGTTTCATGGAGGGGAGGGATGGAGAATATGTTGAGTCAGGCAGACAGGACGGGCCGAGAATGTGCACACATTCTCACACATTCACACACACACAGCCGCATATTCACTGTAATATATGCAAGGAGTGAATAGCGGGGCACGTATGCATGCGCCAACATAAACTCCCCACCCCTCTGCATTAAATATAAATTCTGCACATGCCTGATGAAAAATAAAAAAGCCCCCCCCACCACCCTCCGCCGCCTTTCTTTCGTGTCCTCATTTTCCCGCCCTGCATTTGCACCTCAAACTTTTCCCAGAGTTAACAGCCCCCCCACCCCACCCCAACCCCCCGCCTCTTCAGTCGTCTCGCCATCACGAGTCGCGGCAATGTCATCCCTTCTTTTGGTGGATTTTAATCAAGAATTTCATACCTACGCACGGCGTCATTTGCTCGAGCAGCAGGTCCAGGCATATTTGAATAAAATCAAGACGGAGAGACAATTGGCCAGATGGCATTCACATACGCACGCACACTAGATATACACAATACATGCACATTTTTAATAACCCTCCAAAAGACAGCATTGGAACATAAAAGAGCAGTTTTAGCTACTTTAGATGGAAGCAGTTCTTGTTCTAAGATCAGAGATGAAAGTGGACTTTACTGAAAATACAATATTATATACAGTATATGATTTTAACTGACTCACCAGATTTGTCGACCTTTCTAATGTAGTCGGACAAAAAATCTCCGTTCAAGTCCTTTTCCTCAAGCCATGACCACTTGAACGTGTTCCCTAACACTCGCGTCAAATGCACATATGTCAGCTTGCCTGTCTACATGTTTGAACATTGCGCTGGGGCCGTACCTGGCCGATCACGCATGAATTAGTTTACACAAAACGCTATTCAAATACTCGACATTCAATGATTAATCTACCTTTTGTGTGCACACGTGCACACAAAAGGTGGCTTCCGTTCTCACCGAAATTTCAAAATCTCCGAGACATGGCGAGGCCATGAGAATGCGAGGTGAGCACAATGCAGTCCATCCAAATGGCAACGCCGAAAGCGGTTTGTTCCATCGACATCATTTCTCTTGCTAGTCCTGTCCCATAGTTTTTAAAATATGTTTCAGCCATCAAATTAAAAATGAGAGGACATCTGGAAAAATATCCCCCCCCCACCAAAACAAAACAATTACATTCATTAGTTAGAACATTGAATATAATCTTGTCGTTGAAGTGTATTCACTTTTCCTCACCGGTGTAGTCCTGAAAATAAATCTGCAGTTTTTGATTGACAGATGTGTTACTCCAGCACTGACTGTACTATTGTGGTTCGCTAAATATGTTCACCAAAAAGAAACAACTTCTGGTCTGATGCGGTGCAGTTGTACAAAAGTGCTGACATGGAGAAACTTGAACCGTTTGCAGTTAAACAGCGTTTAAAAGTCAAAACGGCTGCTGTTTATTTCCACCTATACAATGTCAATGTGAACAATGGCCGCATTATAAATATTCAAATCCTGCAGTTGTTCCCATGTCTAAAGTGTACCAGACAACAGATTCTATCCACGTTGAGACGGCAACGCTCCCTGGCAACAATTCTACCAATGGGGACCGAGCGGGTGTCTGCCTGTCTGAGTATCATTATGGGATGTCGAGAGAGAGCGAGCGAAAGAGAGCTTGCTCATAATGCAACATCACTATGGTGAGTATAGACCTCGCTGGGTGAAGTTGTCTGCGCACACCAAGGATCAAAAATCATTTTCTTTATACAAAAAAAAAGAAAAAAAAAAAGAAAATTCTGTGATTCACGCAGTTATGTAACGGACAGACAGCAATGAAATTATCTGTAGTAGGCCCGTTTGTGTGTGGTATCTTTCCATTGCAAAACGCACCGCTAATCTAACAAGGAAAATGAGCGGGGGGAAAAAATGCTAAATTCCAAGTTGAAAAACGGAGCGTAAAATTCATATAGCAGCTGCCTTAGATCATGTGGAACCTTAAACTTTTGTCATCCGTTAAACGCTCTCGTAAATATTAACGGGGCTGTAGAAAAAGGAGTTTAGGTTTTGGTCGCTTCTTTGCACTCACGCAGCACTCGGGTTTTGGCTGTTGAGGACACACGGAACCAAAGAGGGGGGGAAAAAAAAGTTATGCACCATCTGGGAACAAGATGCTGCCTTTTGGTCACTTTCAAGACAGTTGGTAGACACTAACCTTTCCACTGGTGTGATCAAATTCAGCAAAGGTGTTTTAGTGGATATCTCTGAGAGGCTATTTTGAGGTTTGGGGAGTGTTAAGAGAGATTTTTACCCCGCCAGGCTGTTCGGAAAGGGTCATAGCCAACAATCATAAATGTTCAATCGGTTCAAAATTTACGATCACAAATCCTTAAATTGGGCCGAGCTGAGGACTCCATGGCTGTGCATTGTTGTCAGACAACGACGGTACAAGTCTTGAGCATTTCTATCATTCGTTTCCCAAGTCAACTTTCAACGTCTTTGCAGATACCATAGAAGGTAACAGTCCTGGTGCCCTTTGAAAATGTGCTGCCTCTTGCAGGTCAGTCTTGGTACTACAACTAAAACAAACATCTGATTTGGGTGCAGACTTGAGAACATCAAAACAATGACGCCAAAAAAAGCATGACCGTGTTGACACAAGCTGACGTTGAGGCCATTTTTGTAGCAATACAAACTATAGTATAGAATGGACTTGGTTGTCTTTGCAAAATTGCAACTGTTTTTTGCATTTTCACGGCATCGTGCCCAAGTATTTTAGTCTGCATCAGAGGAGTGTAAACTACAACTGTTAACACTTCACATAAAATGTTATAAAAAACCCACATAGGCTGATAATATGTCAAGCGCGATGAATTCGATCATTAAATCATCTCATCCACTTTCTATAGCGCTGGTCCTGATTAGGGTGCCGGGGGGCCAGCTGAAGCCTATCCCAGCTGACTTTGGACAGGAGGCATGTACACCCTGAACTTGTCACCAGCCAATCGCAGGCTACACAATCAACGAGTCACCAACAAAACCCAAGCAAGCACGGCAAAGACGTTCTAACTCCGCGCATGAAGGCCGAAGCCGAGACTTGAACCCAAGACCTCAACTGTGAGGCAGATGTTCTTACCACTAGGCCCACCAGCCTCATTAAATCATACTTTTTCACAAGTTTCATATGGTCCTCGGAGGACTAATAAAGCATCAAAACTACAATGGGCCACATTCTCCGAGGCCTGATCCAGAGCCACACAGCGTGGCTGCCATAATGAAACCTGAGACGGACCGATGAATGTTGTTGTCTTTGCGCGTGCATCAGTGTGTGTGTGTGTGTGTGTGTGTGTGTGTGTGTGTGTGTGTGTGTGTGTGTGTGTGTGTGTGTGTGTGTGTGATCCCTTGAGGCAAAGGCAAATGGACTCCAAGTGGATGCGGGAGGTAAACAAACAAACAAACAAACAAACAAACAAACAAACAAACAGCGACAGCAGCGAATGCCTCAAGAAGCACACAAGCATCTAAAGCCACCTCCATTATACATCTACGTACGACAGTCGTAGTCCCCAAGCTCAAGAGACAGAAAAATTAACTGAACAGCCGTGAGAGCAAATACATGAACAAAAGGAGCGAGGAGCGACAGTGTGCGTGCGTGCGTGCGTGCGTGTGTGTGTGTGTGTGAAAAACGCAAACAGAACAAGTATGAAGTTGCAAAATCACAGTCGTGCAGAGAGAGGGGGGGGGCGTAACAATTAGACACTTGAGGAAGAGGAGGATGAGGAGGAGGGAGTGTGACAAAGAAAGGTGAAGCTGGCAAAGACGAGCCTGCAGGGAAGATATGGATATGCTTTGGAAACATTCTCCATTCACGACAAAGAAAAGCATCGACAGTATTGCGGACATCGGAAAGCCTATCAGGCAGGGAAGGCTCGTGGCTCATAAATAACATTCTAATTCTATTCTGAAGTAATGCAATATACTGCGTGACACAGGGTTGACGCCCGAGTCTTTGCAATTACAACACTTTTTTAAAAAGCGTATTTCCCCACAAGGAAATGTTGTCAAATTCATGAATTACACTTTACAAAAAGTAACACGAGTCACCCTTTCAAGACTGCTGAGTCATTGTCATGCTACTAATTAGCCTTGGGCTTTCCGCTACATGCTATTTACACAAGTATCTGCTCTAAAAAAATAATAATTAACAATTTCCAATTCAACAAGGTCTCCAAATGATTAAGCGATGATCAAAAATAATTGCAGATGAATTTGATGATCAATTTGTTGTCAATTAAATAAAGCAAATCTTTTGTTGTATTGTTTATCATATGGAGTAATCACAGTTTGCAAAAAAATAAATCAATAATAAGAACATTACGCTAAAGCTTTAGACGCTGGCAGATCTGAAGTCTGTCAACATTTCCAGACATCACACATAAATGACCGATTTCTGTCTTTTGATCGGGCGGTGTTCTGTCGGGTAGCTGACGCGGGAGGTGACGACAACACATCAAATGTGCTGACGCACCACTGCGTCAGCAAAAAGAAAAATTATTTCCTATCTCGCAGCAACAAACTTGTCGCCGGCCCAACATAATAGGTTTCTGTGTGACAATATGGATTACCATCACCAAAAAACACCACGCAGTTTTTGTTGGGTCATATCCAATTCTTACGCACGCACGCACGCACGCACACACACACACACAGACACACGCAAAGTGACAAAAATCAGCCGGCTAACAAATGAAGAAACAAATCAACACCGGCTACAAGCTGAGGTACAACCAAGAAATGTATATTCAGCACATCCTCAAGTTCTTAGAAAGTGCTACTTGTGGGCCAGATCAGAATGACTTGCTTACAACAACAACTCTATATGTGCTAACTTAATGAATAAAACATTTTCAGCCAATAAGGAAATCCGTTAAAAGGGACCGAAAAGTAACTATGATCTTAATGAGAGAGGGTAATCATTGATTAATCATGTCTGGCGAGGATAAAACTGCTGCCGACAGAGTCGTTATTTTTTTTATTTTTATTTTTTTTGCAATTTCTTATCACCGATCCTCAGAGGTGATGGCGACTATCACACACACATGCCAACCGCTGTTTCACCGTGTTGCTTTCTGGAAATATTTGTATGCAAAACAATTCTGGACCACATATATAAAGCGAAGTAGGGCTGGGCTGCAAATGAGTGATCCTTTCTTTGCGTCGTCGCACGACAGCGTATTCTTGCGTTCTCGTTCAATGTCAAATCTAGTTCACGACCTCAAAGTGTCATATGTCAGGATCACCGGAAACTCAAGACGCCTTGTAATCAACAAAATACGGTCCAAACTCCGTTCTGTGCTTTGTCTCTTCGGCAAATCACATCTGTGCTGGTCAGCTTCGCATTTCACGCCGATTCGTAGCATTTTCTCTCAGCGTCTCACGCGCTGCGAAAATCAAATCACGTTTGGAACAAATACATGGCACGCGTCAAAGATGGAGACGTCCTGTGAAATCTAATTGAATTGTCTCAACGTGTGTGACAACGAGTGACGCTCCGCAGGCCGCCGTTGTCCTCAAAATCAAGGTCACGTGCCTCACAATGGATGAGCAAAGACTGCTTTGCCAACGCGCACAACGTTTTGGACTTTTTCATTGTAATAACCTGCAAGAATGAATTATCGAAGCAAACAAGCGCAGCCGATTAGGTTCTAAAAAAATAGTAATAAAAAAAAAAGGGTAGTCTCTGTCACAGCACATTTAAGAAAACTATCAAGAGCATCTTCCCAATCTATCTATCAAGTGATGTCCTTGTCAAAAGTGGAGTCACGCGGCAGTAGAACAACGCTTATTAATACCCACCCAAGAAAATGAGACCTGCTTCGTGGGGAGTTCACTTCTCACCCGTATTTAACACTATCACCGGTACTTTTAACACTACTGTCCTCTGTTACATTTCACTTCGCAAACTATTGAGAATAATTAACAGTGTTCTCTGTTGGTTCACGCTAAATAACAAGATGAATGTTTACGACGTCCTATCCAAATAAATAAATACAATTTAAAAAGACAGACACTTTGGGGTGTCACAAAAAAAAAAAAACTTGATATGAATCAGAAATTGCTTTTGAGGTTTTCATGTGCCTCTGAAATAATGGCAACAAAATACGTAACAGCATTTGCACAATGACAACACTTAAGTCAGGTTAGCAGTTTGCTAGCCGAGAACCTCCACTCGTGTAGCTAACGTAGCACCACAGCGTTGTCCTTAAACAACCGATTTCTTCTTCATCTTTTCACAGGCGGTGAGAAGAATGGAAAAAAGAAAAAAAAGAAAAGAAAATAAACCTCCAGCTTTTTTTATTCGTTCATCCCATCAAATCAATGATCTGCTGACTCTTGCTAGTGTGAAATTAAGACCCTTAGGCCAGTGGAAAAAATGTACAGCCCTGTGTTATGTTTTGGACACAGGCGATGTCACATGGCATCTATGTTCGGATGCCGGTGAAACAGATTTATTGCGTGACTGTTGCTGTGCTATCACATGCTGTACATTACATGCATTTCACATGGACGTATTGACGTTTGTTGTTGTTGTTTTTTAACTCCGCAAGCGCTCACACTGAGTTTTGCTTTGCGGGTGTCAGAATATCAAACATGCCCAAAAAGGTGAGGAGTCCTCCAAGACTTGCTTCTCAGACCAAGATAATTTGTACAAGTCAAGCGAGAATCTTGAATGGAAAATCATGACACAGTTTCTAATTAACACTATTTGCACAATATTTAAGTAACCACACAAAGCGAAACGGTTTTACAGCTTGAGATATTTTCATTCTGCTAATAGCATTCAGCTAACAGCTGAACGCTGCTGACTGCTGGTGAATGCTGATCACCAAGAGATTTTTGGACAATTCCATGCTCCCAATATTGTGGGAACAGTTTTGAGTGGGCCCCTTCCTCTTCCTACATGACTGCACCAGTGCACAAAGAAAGGTCCATAAAGACATGGATGACAGAGTCTGGTGTGGATGAACTTGACTGGCCCACAGCGTCCTGATCTCCATCCAAAACTTTTGGGATGAATTAGGCTACGTTCACACTCCAGGGCATGTGATGCCTAATTCGGATTTTTTTATTCTCTTTTTATGTCGTCATTCACACTACAAGAACAAATGACAACGGAACGCGCACGACGCCAAGGGACACGCACAAAAGACAACGGCAGTATTTAGGTTCGTAAATACGGTGACTTTTTGATCAATTAAACGCATCAACTGGTCATCTTGGTCCATTTGTTCAACCACCCCCGACCCCGACTTGGAGTACAACTGCAGCACATTTTCAAATCGACGCCTGTGGGTGCGCAAGAGTGTAAAGGCAACCTGCGTGCAGCATTGCTGCAGTGACGTCCTCGTGGTCCTCGCCCGCGGGAATATCAAAAAAGCCTTTCGAGCGGAGACTGAGCCAGGCTTTCTCATCCAACATGAGTGTTTGACCTCACCTCTACGCTTCCGTCTGTCAAAAAATGATCGGAAACGTACTCCTAAACCTTGTGGACAGCCTTCAGTGAAGAGTTGAAACTGTGATAGCTGCTAAGCATGGACCGAAATCATATTGAATCCTGTTGATGAGGAATGGGATGTCACATCAATTCATATGTGCGGCAAGGCGAGTGAGCGAAGACATTTGGCAATATAGTCCAGACTTGAAGGAAGGGCCGCGTGTAATTTACTGAAAAGTTCACTCACCCTGTAAAATGACAACAAGAAAGTCATTGCATCATAGCCTCTCAAACTGAGGCTGTTCCATATCGAATCGAAATCGCGCTGAAACGAACCGAATCGATCAACCTTAAAATAAAACAAAAGTCTTATTGGAGCAATCCACGCCCATATGTATAAATGTGTCTTTATACACACACACTTGCACGCACACAGGGGTAATACTGACATCATGGTGCCGTTTCAGAGCTGACACACATGCGTGACATGTCAGCGGCTCAACACAGCCACCAGAGGAGCGTACCAAATGAGGACACCTCTTTCAGCATCAGTGCCCTACTGTCTAGTGAGTCAGGCCAAACACCCACACATACACATACATGCAGTCACGCAGATAAGGACAGTGCTCGGCTTTGGGTGGAGAAATAAAAACAAAAAACAAAAAAAAGAAATCATGTTGTGTCGCAAGGTGAATTAAAAAAAAAAAACATCTCATGAGGTCAAAAACTCACAATGGGCTCAAGTGTCAAGATAACATAACAGGCCGTCACTGTTCGAGAACATACATACATAAACACTTATTTTCAGAGCGCACCCTCCCCTTAAGCGGCCGCCCACTTGCACTCGCACGCGCACATGACTGTGAACTAAGCCCAGCGTACATGCGCTCAAATGACATGTCACCTTGGATAACCTCAGCGCAACGGCAAAGAACCCCAAACGACCTGGGTAAACACTGCTTGTTTGTCCCGGTCAGACTTAATCAAGCAGTCAAAATAGGCCACTTTCTTAGCATGGCTTAATACCGTCGACTCCCCTCGCCGCCCTGTGCATTATCGTTCTCCACAAACATACCATCAGCTCAATTATGTTCCAGTTTTGTGGAGCAAAACGCTCACACAGAGCTAACAAATACTGTACGTCGACCAAGGGGTTCACCATCTTGCCACAGAGTTGACACGCCAGTAGAGAGCAAGACAGTACTGCATCGAGGTCTGGCAGGCTTTCTTTTGAGAGTGATTTCGAACGATCTTGTCCAAAAACAGGTCATGGTAATTCATAAGTTCTCGGGGCGATGTTTACGGCTCAACCTTTGTCCATTTTGAGCTTAGGGGCTTTACCAAAAAAAGGCTTGGCCAATGTTCCTGGCCTTTCATACGCATGGATTTTTGGATCAAATCAGGTCAGCACATCTACATTTTCCTCTTTTTTTTTTTGCACACTTACAATGGCCTTCCAGGAGTGTTTATGAAAAATGAATGAATGAATGTAACAGACTTCCTTTTATCTCATTTTTAGCATGCAAATGAAAAAAACAGGCATATTCTGTCTTCACGCATCAGAAAGACACATGGAAATGAGATTAGCATCACAGGAGGATGTTGAGAAAGGGACAGGCGTGGCCTGTTGAGTGTTCACGTTGATAAAAAACAGGAAAAAAAATAAATAAATCACCCCACATGCTATGTTCAAGTGTCCTGAGGCTTCCATTAACTCAAGTAACTGCTCCGAATTATGACTGTACCCTTTGGAAGTTCAGCCTAAATATCAAATCACGGGTTCGGAGTGCTTCAAAAGAGTCCCTTGAGTTGGTTACATACAATGCAAAAACGTTAAGCGAAGATCAAACAACTTGAATGTGGCCAAAGATATGACAAAATAACTCAAGCTCTGTCACGACTTAAAAAAAAAAAAAAAAAAACATTCCAGAGGATATGTTTTATGAGAAATGATCACGATGGACATCCTTATTTATTTTAATGCCAGTGATAGTGATGCAAAAATAGTCCATTTTAAGTGCAATTGCCTTTCAATTCTTAATATTGAACATTTGCAATGAAATGTAGATCCCCCCATAAATTGTAGTCATCAGAAATATCTCTCTGTGTATTTATGTACATGTAATGATTTCAAGCGAGCTGCAATCTCTCAATCGCAAGATAATGCAGTAGACAGTTTGCATCGAGAGATCCAAACTTGATCTGCTGATCTCGTTGTCAATTCTGGCAGTCGAAACGAGTATCTGATGCCGGTGGTTCGTCTCTATAAATTCCTTGCAGACGTAGCAAATGTCCGCATAAACAAGAAATTAAATAGCACAAAAAGAGCACCGGCGTGAGAGGATTGCTGTTAGCTGAAGTGCATCGTTGCGCCAGCAAGCATTAGCGCGGGTGTACATTGCTACGCCTCATTAATGAATGAGAGCGTGCCGATGAACCGACGGGACACATGCAAATCGAACGAAAACATTCAGAGCAAACCATTTAAACGGTCTCAGGGTGCGCTAAGCTAACTTCATGTACTGGTTAAACGAGTGCACCCAACTTTTTTTCCTTGGTGGCATCAGCACTTCATTTAGTGACATTTTTGACCACATCACGTTCACACAGCTGACAAACCAGAGAAATTCAGTACCTGAACAATTTATCTAAATGTCCTTATTTTTAGAATTCTGTCAGGGACATTACAGCAGAAGTCAAGTCAACGTTATTGCCAAAATGTGCGACATGCGCAACATACAGCACAGATGAAATTACATTCTCAGGAGAGAGAGGAGCATATGCTCACAGTTTTACGGTCATATATGCTTCACATGTGCTTCTTTTGGAACCACTTGCTTACCTTGTACACACCCGCTCTACTACGCTTTGCTCGCAAAGCTGTTCTGTATAAAGTAGGTCTGGGACCATACAGAAAGGTGTCCGGGTGCGCATCCTAACTGAGGAAGCACTGATGCGGAGCATTTGGATTACCGGTACCAGTCTGTGTATATCAACAAAGGTCATGCTGACAGAAAGGACTTGACAGAAAGACGTCATCAATGCATCGGCTTTCTTGACTCCAGTATGCAAATGACAATGTCGACTGTCCAACTGCGAAAAGCTGCCTTTTGATTTCCTGACACTATCCACAGGGCTGCTCCCAGCAGGAGCACATACAGTATATAGGAAGCATCTTTGCCAATTAGCCTCCCGCGCTTATTACTTTACACGCTAATTTGCAGGCTCTGTTTACCAGCACAAGCCTTGAGTGAGGCTCTAAGTTTGCGGCAATTTAATTATGCACGGCGCGCAGCACAAGAGCCCGGAAAATTGAGGTGGGCTGCAAGGAAAAATGCCGTTCGCGCAAGCTAATTCTTGCTGCCTACTTAATGTCCTGGTGACTAAGGCCAGGGTTTTTATTTTTTTCTTGCTTTTCTTTGTGCGCATCCGCGGGCATTTCATTCCAAATTATAGGTTTTACTTTCATTGAGAGTCGCCTCACTGCAGCTGAAAAGATGCAAAGAAATGTGCAGAGTCAGGCATCTTACCGTCTGCTGCCAGGACTACCAAGACAATACTTGGACAAGATAGAGATGGATCGAAGGAGACGGATCTTCAGTTACACGTGTGACAATTATCTTTGATGTATCGTGATGCCAACGACATCATGGATATCGTGTACGTGACAATGTATGGTGAGTCGCAATGTGATTTCAAACGGGGGGTGGGAGATAATCAAACTCAAATATGGATTGTGACATCAATGGGAAAAAAAAAATGCAGAGTCCAAGAAATATGGCAAATTTGCGAATTCACCTGGTCCGGATTTATATGAACGCCCTGTCTCGTGTAGTTTTGCGCGCAATTTGGTGCCAACGAACTATGGTGAAGTGAGGGTTGGAGCTTCATTTAGTCAGGCCTTAGCCCAACTAGAAAAGGAGTGCATTGCCACCAACCTCTGGCATAAATGGGCAATCATAAACTTTTTAAGGGGTGTAAATTGCTCGCTCATGGTCTTTGTTTGCAGCAGGGTTGTATAAACATTTAGATCGACATTTTATGTATAACATGCATGGCATAACCAATCGCTGAAGATTTATTAAGGATCACAAGACAACAAAATTAGGCTATATGAGATTGATGACTTTTTTTTTTTTTTTTTTTAATGCGCTTCAAATTAAATGGCACATTTTTTGGACTTTCAAGTGTCATTAAGTGGCAAAATTCAATTTTCCGTTCCGTTTGAGGACAATCTCATGACTTGTTTTGGACTAAACGCATGCTACATGCTGTCTATTCATGCTGAAAATACTTATAACAATCAACCCCATGCGCACAATCACACAGCAGGCAACACGCTCCCCCTCCTCCGCCGCTTCTCTCCTGTTCTTTTTCCTCTCCCCATCCTTTCATTCCCCCAGCCAGCCGCGAACGCCCGGACATGCGGCATCACAAGAACGCAAAACACAAACGCAGGCACGCCATTTCATGCCATGTGATTGCGCTAGCTTGGCATCACGCCAATGGCCAAACATGTCACTTAGCAGAGAGCTGACACGCACACGCAAAAAACGCTCGCACTGAGCGGATGCATTTGTCGAGACTTTCTTGCCGGATGACATTTAGCTGTGAGGATTCTCTAACATTTCCATGACCAAAAAAAATAAACCAAACAAAAACCATAAAAACTTTGCATTTCACTTTTTGTTTACCGTTTCATTGTCTGTCATCTTGGAATGCTTCCTGAAAGGAGCACACCATGGCAAGAAAAGCCAAACGGGCCACATTTCAAGAAGCCTCATAGCTTTTTTTGCTGAGCCTGTTTTTCTAAAATTCAACAAAACGCAAAAAAATAAATAACAATAAAAAATGATAATAAACCCTAAGTGAATTGCAGACCAGAGTGTCTGAGGATTGAAAAATGAGTACTCCTGCTTTCAGGAATCCCAATCAATAGCAATTTTATTATCCCACATACGTGTAGGACTGCTTGATGATCTTGCGAAATACATGGCCGCCAGAAGTGTGTGTCTACTGTCTTTCCTCTTTAAAAAAGAAAAAAAAAAAGTAGCGCGTGTAATAAAGTTCCGAGAATACAAACTACGCCACCTGGACTAGAGATTCAAAGAAGAGAGCAACTGCTGTGGTTTTGGTAATGGGACGCTCGCTATGAGCACAGTTTGAGAGTTCAAGGCAATGCTATCATGGGAGATGCATCTTCTGGTCACCATTTTTATTCAAGGAGACTTAAAGAATCTTAGAAGTGTTCCCGGGTATCTTACTAGCATGTCAAATGTGTTGTAATGTATTGTCAAAATACACCAAGGATCAAGAATTACAGTTAAACTTGTCACCATCTTATCCCAGCCTGATTTGCAGTGTTGGCCTTGTCTCACGCAATTCAGACGGGTCTCACCTGGCAGCCCTCGACTTGGGGGGGGGGCAACACTGACTGTGCATTGGTTACCATGCCATCTGATGAGCTTTTGGCTCAAGGCCACATCATTGTGTAGCGCAGCTGTCACTTGAAAAAGGCTAATCTTGACTCAGTCTAGCTGCCAAGACATGAGCAGAGGAAATCGGTGTGGGGGGGTGGGCAGTCTTACGCAAATTAGTAAAACTTCACTCAAAACCGGCAAACTTCAGAAGGGCTTGCTCAAACTTTTTTTTTTTTTTAAATAGGCAGCTCATCAAAGATTTTAGGGCAGCCCGGTGGCCTTCTGGATAGCACATCAGAGTTCAAGGCTCGGCTTTAGCCTCCTGTTGGGAGTTGGCATGTTATCCCGTTGCGAGAGGCTTCCTCCCACATTCCAAAAACATGAAACTTGGGCTGAACTGTGCATACATTTGGACATGGGTGGGAATGTCTTGATGTGCCCTGCGATTAGCTCGCCACCTGTCCAGGGTACGCCCCGTCTCTCGCCCAAAGTCTGCAGGGTTCGGCTCCTGCTTTTCAGAAAACGTATTTTGGATTCTCTTAAACCGTACTCAAACCCTAAAGGTTTTTAGACTTTTGTTTGGTTGAGCAGGTAGAAATTCCCTTGAGCTTGGCTTCACATTCATCATGGGGAAAAAACTGTTTCAAAAGCTGGCATTGACCACATGGTGGAGGGGGCGGGGTCAGCAGTGACTCGTTTACATGTGGCTCACCTTTTCGAAAAAGAAACGCATTCATCCATGAATATATATTTTTTAAATGGTGTCAGAGAATTGGGCACTGTTTTAAATTGTAAAAAGAAGGCCCTGCAAGCCAACAAGCAGATATTACAAGTACCTTAAGACAATTTCCCTCTTAAATCATTAGCATCCTTCCATGCCACACCGAGACAGCAACAACATTTTAATTAAACAGACTCACGGGTGGCTTCACTGGGTACACTTGCACATTCTCATGAGATGCCATTGTGACAGAAACCTTGAGGGGCCTGGAAAGAATAGATGCAGTGGAAACACACGTTTCAGCCGACACCTACACAGTAGATTCGTAGCTATACTGTATGTACGCTGTGACTCTGAGTGAAAACAAAGACGAGTGGGAAGACTTTGCAGTTGACTCGCAGCCAGCGACAAGCCCTAACACACACACACATGCATGTGTGCATGCATCCACGCACGCACACACCTTATACTGGCACCAACTGACAAACACACAACACGAACACACACACACAAGCGCGCACACACACACGTGGCAAGGAAATATACAAGACCATTGTATGAGAACATGACGTCCGCCCGCTGCAGCATATCGCATGCCATCCACGGTGAGTCAGCACTGCGTCTCAAGAAGGGAAAATGGCTGATGCATAAACATACACATAAATCAAGGAGGGCCACATTAAGTTAATGAAAAAATGTGCTGCTACAATTGATGTGCAGTAAAATCCTCCACCATCGCGGGTTCCTAGTTCAGAGTCCCGCTATTTTGTCAACTTCAGGGGTGCAGTTAATTACGCTTGTTGTTCTAGATCAAGGGTGTCAAACTCATTTTTGTCAGGGGGGTGGGGGGCACACCGTAGTGATGGTTATATAACTCGGGAACGTCTATGCTGTGGATTTCACTGACTGCGGGGGTGGTCTATAATGTAATCCTCGCAGTTTGGAATTTTGCACTTTAATCAAAGTGTAACTTTTTGTTGCCAGGCAGATAAGACAGCCGGAATTTTTTGCAACAGATTTTTCCTGTGCTTCTCACGAGCACTTTCAAGCCTCAAATGGGATCGAAAAGTGCTGTCGTTCTCGCTCCTTGACACTCCCCCCTTTGCACCCTCCTCCTCCTCCTCCTCCTTGTCCTCCTCCTCTCCCTGGGCCCCCTCGTGGAATGCTGTATAGTACAAGGCCTATGGAGGAAGGGCATCCCGGGACACAGCTAGCGCACACACGCACGCACACACACAAACACACACGCACACATAAATACAGCTGCCGAGAGTTTGAGCCGTCACGACCCTCTGGAGGAGCGCCAAGGCACTGAAAGGTTTAGCGAGAAAGGAGACAAGAAAGCACATGAACTTATTCACGTGTGTGTGCTTGTGTGTGTGTGTTAATCATAAACATGAAAGTCGTCTCTGTGTCTGCCTTATACAGTAATCCCTCGCAATAACATGGTTCATCTTTCACGGCTCTGCTGTTTCACGTTTTTTTTTAACACAGTGCATTCTGTTCTGCAACCTGATTGGCGAACGGACTGTAGACTAATGTCAACAGTCTTCACACCTCATCGCTGTACAACTTGCCAAATTTTCTCCATGACAAAAGCGACAATGTCAACGAAACGTTCTGTACAGTATATCCCAAAACTGCCAGTTGTTAGAAAATCTTTATATTTTTGTTTTTTACATGTTTGGGCCTGAAAAAAAGGCTTCATCTTTGGTTTCATTCAATACAGTATTGTATTGTTTATGCAATAATTGCAAAAAATGAAAATGACTACTTCACGGATTTGACTTATGACAGGTTCTTTTTGGAACGTAACCTCTGCAATAAATGATTGATTACTGTACAGTCTAAAAAATAAAAAATAAAAAAATAAAAAAGATTCCTGGGCTCAGAATTCCTATAGCGCCTCAATATGTGTTTGTCTTAACAGTAGCTGTGTTATTTTATATTTTTTAACACACTGTGACTTTAGGGTTGTGTGTAAAATACTGACATCCGGGCCAATGCCTTGCACAATTTGCAAGTCGGGCGATTAATTGGTCCGGCCCTAAATAAAAATCGCAAGAGTCTGCACTTTTGTTACTTTTGGCTGTGCTTAACTCTACGCCAGTCAGAAAACCTACAAATGTAAAGACACTCAGGTGACTATACTGTATGGAGCCACAATAAACTTGGAAAAAAAACATGGTCCACTTGACATTGTTCTCACTAATAAATTAGGTGATTGATTTAAAAAAAAAATTTAAAAAACCCTTTGGGGGAGGACAGGAAAGCCACACGCTGCCTAATATTGTGACATTTTCTCCGTAAGAATGTCTCTTGAGAAACGTCCCCAGGGTGAAGGTACAATGTTAGTGGCTGTGAGACGCACACACTCTTTATGACCTCAGGGTTCAAGCAAGGTGAAAGCAGCCACAAAAAGTGACATTTAAGACCTCCTTTTCATCCCAAATACACTTGCACAGTTCGAGTGCAAAAAGGAGCCATTCAAAGAGATGGTGTGTTTACTGCAGTGGGAAAAATGGGGAAAAGCAGAGATCCTGTGCATTGCAGGGACTCCCAAGTCACAATCGGTTCACTGTGGGTGGAGATTTGGGTTTTGTTTTGACTTCAACGTGACGCAACCTTGTTTTTTTTTTTGTTGTTGTTGTTTATTTTGTTTTTGGTCAAAAGGCACTTTCCCCTCGTATGGTCGCGTACGGTTAAAAGTATGACTACAGCTTAACAAAAATAATAGAACTCGGGGCAACCATTTTGAAATGACTTTTGAAACTCGAACGCAGCACTGCAGTGTCATGTCAGCACATTCAAACGAAGACACACAACCAATGCGTCACAGACATAAAGCAAAACGATAGTGTAGTTACAACATACACATTCAGGATATATTTACCCGAATATATGTGGCTAGTCCATGGACTGTCAGCCGGCGACGACGACCAATGAAGTTAGATTAAAAAATGGAGCGCCCGCCGGTTCTTCCTTCCTTCCGTCCTCTCTATCGGTTCTTGTTGCTCCTCCGTAGACGTCCGTCGCGCACCTCCCTCGGCCACGCTCGCCTTCCGAGTGCCCGCTGCCTGGCCGCCTGCGCAGGAAGTGGAAGTCGGCTCACGCGAGCAGTTGACGGGGCAGCCTGACATCATGGCCCGTTTCACGAACGGAGCTTCGCTTTAAAGACGCAGACATCTCTTGTTTGGGGTGGGGGTTAGTCAATGGGGCTATATAGCTCGGTTTGTGCGGAAGATAGCGAACGCGACGGGAGAGGTGTATTCGTCGGTCCGCCTTTTACGGACACATGAACTCGGTGCACTCAGGAGCGTGAAAAGAAGCCGGTGAACCACCCCTCCCCCTTCCCCTCACTTCACTTCTCAACCCTGTCATGACAGCGCGGAAAGTGGCCTTTCGTTGGGCCAAGTATGTCTTCGTTATGCTTTCGTGAAAAGATGAATAAATGACACCGCACAGGGACTCCTTGTGCGCGAGAATAACGTGGACATGTGTAGCCACCTCACGTGTCCTCAGATGACAGCTGCGAACGACTCTCTGCGCATGCGTCTTTTTTCTTCTTCTTCTTTGGCAAAAGTGGTAGCGCCCGCTGCTGGTGGCGTGGCTCACTGCAGCCAGGGACAAAGAAATGGATGATGGATAGATAGATAGCGAGATACTGTAGATAGATAGATTCATTTTCTAATCATCTTAATCCGTTTCATAGGTCAGAACATTGAATATGTGTACTTACCTAAATTATTTCAATTTAGACTAAACATTGGAATGTTTTACTTGTAACAATTTAATATTTGTGTACATTCCACAAAGTTTGAACTCTTGTAACTGTATTTTGTTTGCTTTTATTTATTTATTTATTTTTATTAAATGTGACTTGATTTTATATTTCAGAACACGTTAACATTTCACTTGTAACAATGATAAACATAAGCTTTTGGCACGACCACTTTTGCTTTATAATCGTATTTTCTGACTCGTGAACCAGTAGGCCATATTCACCAACCTTTACGCAGCATTCCCATGCAATTGGTAAACTAGTTATGACAAATAAGTGAAATAGTTATGACACAGCATGAAACAAAGCATTCTGAGAGGTCAACTTCTGTTTTTCGGGAAAAAGAAGAAATGAAAACAAAAGTAGCATGACTTCATGATCACCAACTGTGGTTGCTTTTGAGTTCATGTAGGCTACGGTGTACAGTGAGTACAGACGGCATAACGGCAAACAACATGATTATCCATCTTATGTCTGACAGGGACGTTTTCATCATTTCAGACTTGTGTGGACAAATTGTTTTATATTCTTATAGTCTTATAATACTAAGACAACATTTATTAGCAAAAATCTAGCTCATGCAATGATTTGCTCGCTAAGAAACGGCAGTATAGGCAGAGGTGGGCGTTTACACCTGTCATTACCTGTCCGTCAGTACCGACCGGAGATCCTGTTTTTGCTGACGGCTGATGCTAACTTTGAAATATTGACAGAGTAAGCGCCGATGGAAGTGATTTTTGTCAGGCCCCCGGACTGCCTTGCACCCGAAAAGCAAAGATGAGGGAGGGGCAGGAGGACGAGCAGAAATGGTATATGAATTTATATATTTTTTTTTTATGTGAAATGATCCAAACCGTTTATAAATGAACACAACTGTGAAATGTTACCCTTTCTGTGCCTTCGGCTAATTGCTTACATGGCATCACATGATGACACATACACATCAACCACATGCTTCACGGCTGTCCACACAAAGACGGCCTTTGGCTTTCAAAGCATGTGACATGAGGCGCCACAAAGCATGTAAAACAGACCTGAGATACATGTCCAAGTATGTTTCTGTGGCGATGTAGGCATTACATTATTTTGAACAAAATATGCATTGGAGTGGATGATGTACAATCAAACTTGTTATTCATAACAAAGGAAATGACATTCATTCGGTCACCATCATTAAGACATTTTACACGCAAGACTTAAGCACTGTGCAATAAATTTACCAACCCTTCAAAACAGAGCGATACTGTCACCAAGTGGCATTTAGCAGGTGTTGCTGCAATAAACAAGCGTATGCAGGTTAGCACAAGCTTAGGCAAAATCATTTGCATATGTCGTATTTGAAACAGGCAGATACTATACCATTTCCGAAAAGTTCCATTTCCCGTTTTCATTAGTTCTCCTCTGTGATGACATCATAAAAAATCTTTGTGCTTTTGGCACTCACAGGGCTGAAGTCTTGCAAGATTCGCAGAAATCTTGACACTTTAACTCCAATATAATTTTCTCTAATTTGATTGCTTACTTCATACTGAACAGCCAGATGGTTTCCTATGATGCAAAACACTCAACTTCCTGTTCTATGGTCATCACTAAACATTTTTTATGCTCACTGGGCTGAATGAACCCGTGTACACTATAAGACACAAACGACAGACACTTGGAAGTTTTAATTCCAGTTAAGAGTCCATTTTAATGCACGTAAAATCTTTTTTTCCATTTGACATTCAGTGGGTGCACTGGTGAACAACTTCAGGCTACATATGGCCCTTGAGAGCATTTGAGCAGTCCAACATGCAATTCCAAAAACCTCAGAGGAACTGTTACAAAAATCTTCAAAACATGTAATCCACAAACTCGTTAAAGTGACATAAGTGGTACTTTTTGACACTCAAACAACTGGCGAAAAACCACCAAACTTTGCGATGCTGAAAATTTCCAGCTGCACCCAAAGTATCTGGATTGGACCGTTTCAAGTTCTCGCAGCCTCGCCTTCATCCCAGCTACATGTCCACAAAGACCATGAAGCACCATCCAAGCCCACCCACCATGAACATGGTGATCTGCATGCTGTAGATGAACAGGTCATTGACGACGCCGAAGTCCAGGCGTCTGTGGCCGAGCAGGAAGAGGATAACGGACAGCTTGTACTGCAGACGCAGGAGGGCACGCACGCCTACGTACTGCGTGAGGAAGAGTGCCAACAGCGCCACCCAGAGGAGGGATGTGAGCAGGCTGCAGCCGAAGTAGAGCAGGAAGCGCAGGAAACTGTAGATGCAGCGTGAGCGACCGTAAAGCTCAAAGTTGTTGTACTTGCTGCGCACCAGCTTGGTGGCGTGCGCCGCTCCGCACGCCGAGTGCATGCAGGTGGTGTGGGGGCCATGGAAGCTGCGCACCCGCCGAGGGATGGGGATCACAGGCATGGGTGGGCTACAGGAGCCCCCTGTCAGACGACGTCTTGTCTGTCGTGTTGGCTGCCCCTGTTTGCATCATGTGGTGACTGGATGTCTTGTTAGCAGAATCCACAGACTGAAAACATAAACATTACATTTACTGTAATTACGATTTTGCCTTGTCGTCGGTTAGATTACGGTTCGCTCCCATTTAAATGCAAATTACATCCGACACTTTGGTGAGCAAAAGGCTAGCCTGGTTAGTCAAATGCAACTAAATCACAGTCGAAAAACAGAAGCTTTATTGTCATTGTCATATAACTCACTTGCAGGCTAATATATTGTATTAGCAGTCCTGTCATTTTAACTATAGAGCAAGCTATCGAGGTTACTTACATGCGACACCCCGGCGCCCTTTTCCACCTTCAAAAATATGTTTGTGACATACAGTCTACGTGTCACGTTATTAACTGTCGTTTTTGTATGTGTTCAACCATATGCGGATGCTTTCGCTCACAGATATAACATGCCGAAAATCACATGGTGTCGCAAAGTAATGCACGACAATTGGGTTGACGGCACTGTGCATTTAAAGAGCCAGGACGCGAATTTGGAGTTTTTCTCTTGCGCCCACAAATACGCTCACACACACTTTGAAAGAAATACCGTGATGATTACAGTAGATGTATTTTTATATACTATTAATTTTACAGTATAATAAAAAAAAAATCGGATTTTTAAAAATCCTAATAACCAACATAAATCAGTTTAAAATGATTTAAATAACTGTGAACTGTTTTTTGTCAGTATTAATCAAATAGTTATAAAATCATATTAATCATAAATATATGTATTAATGTTTGTTAATAAATAATAGTGACTAATACGAGAAATAAAATCCGACTAAATTGCAAGTGAATATTAAGACGGGTAAAAAAAGGAAATGTAAATGAATATATATATATATACACACACACACACACACGCACACACACACACACACACACACACACACACACACACACACACACACACACATACACACTACTCGTGTGTACAAGCACGATAAAATAGCGCAAAATCAAAACACAGATTTATGTGCGTGTGTGTCACATATCTTTCAGCGAGCCAGGTAACAACAGGTGCACACAACTCCCATAAATAAGGGGTTTATTAAACATATAAAGAGCTGTTGAGGATTTAAGGGCTGGCGCAAAATTAGAAAAACAAACATTGCTGTGATGTTTAATCAAACGCACATAAAACTGTCATGGTTGGACTAAATATATGAAGTCGTTCGCTATGGGATGATGACTGGATTTAGTAATGGCATTCACAGTTTGAAAAGCAGCCAATTTCTCAGTAAGAGGCGATTGGGGAATGTGCATTTTGTATCCAAAAGGGGACGCTCTTACCTTACGTTGGGTGAGGAAACACATTGGTTCCAGGAGGCATTTCAGTATTGTCGTCAGAGGTCCATTCTTAAATTAACAAGTAGAACGGCCACACAGACAGGTGACTTATCTCTCTTTCTCTTTCACACACACACACACACACACACACACACACACACACACACACACCCGCACGCGCGCACAAGCACACGAGCACGTGCGCGCGCAAACGCTCAATCAATTAATTCATTAACTAAGTGGTGAGAGCAGGGAGTTGGTGTGCGACAAATTAAATCAATTATTCAAGCTAATAAGATGAGGGAGTCTTTAATGATGGAAAGTTTTAATCAAAAAGTCTGTTTGTTTGGTGCATTCTGAAGCAGAGGGATGAGCCAGTGTGCCTTGATATTACTTCACTTCCAAATGAAAACTGGCTTTCTCACATGAAGAGGATGACATAATGGAGTCAGCTAATTAAAAATACATTTAAAACCTGTATTTTGATTCTTTGCTGCAAGACGGAGTCACTGAAATCCACTTCTGTCAGTGCAGAGCCCGTCTTTTTTTTCTTCCTTTTTTAAGTTTCCCATCATTCGCCAATTGTTAGCAAAACGGGTGTGATACGAACTGACGGACAGGATAGAATTCTCACTGTTGTGAACCACGTTATGTTTGAAAATATTTTAAAACAGGCTCATTCATTGATATTGTGCCAAATAATACAGTCCACCCAATGGTCTGAAAAATATGGTCCGGGAGATTACAGATCTTCATTAGGGTGTAAACATGATCGAGGAAGAACTACATTTTGGTGGTTTTAAATTGTCTCATTTAGCGGGTTTGTTTTTTCGTGTGTATTGTCACAAGCATGTGGTGCATGTGAGGTCACAAGAAAAGATGCGGGTGAGGTCACTACTAACGAGAGCAGCATTGCGAAGGCACGTTCCCATATAAGCTGTTAAAACTGAGGTTAGAAACCTTGCGATGGAAAAGTCTGCATGTCATGTATGCTCGCGCGGCTAGCCACCATTAGCCAGATTGGCCTGAGCGGTCAGCGGCGGTCAATTGAGCGGTCACTCACCTTGTCGATCGCGTGACCCGGTGGTCGGACTGGACGCCCGGATCACTCGCTTTGCCTTCCATTGTGCCTGAATTATTGCATGCGTTCCGACGCTAGCATACATTAACAGAGAGAGGGTTAAAAAAAAAAAATCTATGCGATCACTTATGCTGATTTACACAGCGACCCTCTCGACCGACTCTCGATGGAATGTTTTTAACACCGCGTGATTTATGCAGCAAATTACATCACAGTAGTAAAAAAATAAGAGCCCATGAGATGTTTTTTGTCGCATAGCTTTTGAAGTTCTGACGTGTCTCTCGCCTCTCTTGTCAATTAATAATAAATAATACAAGGACATTAAGGAGTGACGCTGTTCCTGGCTTACTCTCTCTTGACTATTATAACCATTCAAAAGCAGAAGGCCTGTACAAACAACCAGGAGCTATCCTCATTAGCCTAGTGCCACAGGTCCTAACTAACTGATTAACATTTTGAGCTAACAATAGCATCACATTCTTTTTCAGAAATGCACTCCATTTTGCCTAATTTGCTCCAAGACACGATTCATATACAGTATCTTCCACATAATTGACAGAATTCTTAACCATCAATTATGTGTGTTTTTGGACAAAATAATCTAGGGGGCGGCACGGTGATCGACTGGTTAACACGTCCGCCTCGATTCTGGCTTCGGCCTTCCTGTGTGTTGTTTTTGCATGTTCTCCTCGTGCCTGCGTGGGTTTTCTCTGGGTACTCCAGTTTCCTCCCACATTCCAAAAATATGCATGGCAAGTTCATGGAACACTTAAACTTAAATTGTCCCTCGGTGTGTGAACCAATTCAGGGTGTACCCCGCCTACTGGATGGAAAAAAAATGTAACATCAAATTATTGGAATGAACAGGTATGTATGTTTATAGTTTGTATGTTTGTACCGGTATGTATGCATCCATCCATCCATCCTCAGTAAAGACAGAGATGTGCCTGCCAGTCTTTCTTCAGAATGAAACAAAGAAAATACCAGCACACTCCATTCTTGTGGTGTGTATGATGTCAGGGGTGAAAGGGGTACTGAGGGGGTCATGGAGACAGGTGAACCCGATGACATCATTCCTAAGAACACGGTGATGAAAGGATTAGAGGCGGTTCTGTGTGACAGAAGCCACAACTCCACCTTCAAGGGCCTGATATGTGTTATGTTGGCGAGTTTACATGATGACTGCCAGTCACAGCGCACATACAGACAAAACCATTCGAATCTCTTGATTCTGCCGCATTGAATTCTATGATGTATTTTTTTTTTTTCTGTTTTCATGCTGTGGCCAAAGGCCTGTCTAATATAAAAGTATTGCTTTGGCACCCTCTTGTGTCATTTTAATGCCAAGGAACTATGGTGTATTTTGAAGATAGGGGATGGGCTTCATTTACACAGGCCATGGCGCTGTTTAGTATAAAAGTAGTGCTTTGTTGCCATCTTGTGGCATCTATAGGTGATTTGTAAGGCTTTTTGGAGCGGCGCGAATGGCTCACAGATTGTCACGGTTCGCGGCAAAGCTCGTTGTCTATTCCGTACAAATAGAGGGTGAACACCGTCAATCGTACAAAATCCAAGAAAAAGAAAAACTGAAAACTCAAAATTGTTCGAAGGTGGGAGTGAGTGGTTGTCGGTCAAAATGCGCCCTGCAATTGGCTGTTAGTCTCGCCAGTCTTTTGTTGTTGTTGTTTTTGAACATATGTTGGATGCATGTAACAGAAAGACAAAGCATAACATGCAATTCAATCCCCCGATGCTCGCTGAACTACGGTCCATAGTGATGTTTGACTGCATTTGCTGTATTGCTGTGTGACAAACGAGCTCACACACATGCAATCTTGCACTTTTTTTCTGCATTTATTTTCTGCACATTTGCCACCTAAACAAAACACACGACCGCACACTCGCCTGTCGAGCAATCACAATTACCGTGTACCCCGAACACATCGCCAGCTAACTTATCGCTCACGGTCGGGCTTAATCTTTCTGGGCAGAGAAGGCATCCATCATCTTAAAACACCATCTATTCCGCTCTGGCTCCACTTCAAGGAGTGTGTATGCTGAACCCCCTTGTGTGTCCGTGTGAGCGTCAAACACAACTTATGGGCTGTCAACACAAAGTGCGCAGCCTTGCCGGAAACTGACAAGCACAGAATGACTGACAGTGACTTTGCGCCATTACGCTCTCTACTCGTGGGTGTGTGCGTGTGTGTGCGCGCGCTTGTGTCTGATTAAAGCTGCACTCAGTAATATTTCTCCCTTGCCCTCAAAGGATGCGCACGGCACAGCCACTTGTCAGCGTGATGGGACCATCGCTGTCAACGCCACATGCGACTGCTCCGAATTACAACCTAATGTGCCTCTTCCCTTCTTCTTTTTTTTTTTACATATTAATGTGCAGTGAACCCCCACCAGTTCACCACTTTCAAAATTTTCTGACGAACGTAACAACTTTTTTGCTTTAGAACTCACCGGTTTTCGCCTTATTCATGTGCTCTTTTCTGCAGGATGCCGACAGTGAACACAAGGGCGGTTCCTTGAGGGATTGACGCCAGTTGGTAAACTTGTCAAGAGAGAAAAGTCCTCACGGCGTCTTGCATCAGCGCGCTGCGAGAGGTCAACAGGAGCAAGGCTGTGATAGTTGACAAAAACCAACGATGCACTTCAAATGCAATGAAACGAAAATGCTTTAAAAATGGCACTGAAACTACATCTTACGTTTATTCACTAAAACTAACAATGTTTATGGTGAAAATGCCATTCCTATTTGTTTTTGCCAATTAATTTCATGCATAGTTTTCAGAGTTCATTTTAGATGTATTTATTTTAGTATTATTGTTTTGGTATTATAAGAAGGGAGGTCAAAGAGTCGTTTGAGAGTTGCAGTTTATTTGATTGCACAATATGGTTTTTTTTTTTTTGTTTTTTTTTTTAATTGACACCCAACAAATACTCAATTTATTTTCCTCGCTCCATGCTCTCGAACCGGCATGCACGCTCCTTGGGGTGAGCAGAAAACGCTTACAGTCGAGCTCACTGTTACATGACATACTGCGGTATATCGTGGTACGTTGTACAACGCAGATGTAGCCTAATTGCATTGGCAAATTTTAACTTTTTAACCAAAACTGTGCAAATAGCAAAGGTTTACCGCATACAATTTTACCCTCCCTGCCTAAACATGGCAGGCGTCCGCTTTTTTTTTTTCCTCTCGCTTTTCCTTGTTTTTTTTTCGGCCTCCATGCAATCTCTCCTCCTCCTCCTCCGCCTCCTCCTCCTCTTCCCCTGCTTGATGAATGCGTGGCCTCCTATTGATCGCGATGGGTGATGGATGATGCCCGGGAGATGAGTGATGGGGTGCAGGCAAAGGTGCCAATAAGAGGGCAGGCGGAGGGCGGGGTCTCCGCCGCTGGCGCTAATGGGAGAAGACTTGGGGGTGGGAGGGCGAGCGGGTGGTTGGTGGAAGGGGGGGGGCGTTTGACGGCAGGGAGGTGGGCGGCCTCCCTGGCAACCCACGCCAAGCCGTAGCCCTGCCGTGTTTCCTTCCCACGCGCGGTACCTACGGGTCACCCACTCATCCGGGTGCCCAAAAAGATGATGAATGGTGGTCCAGGAGGGGGAGACTGCCGCCGCAGTTCCAAATTGATATCCCAGCAAATGTTTTTGTCTGCTGTGAAAAATGGCGCCGCAACTCTCATCTCCCCAGCCCACCTCCCCTCATCTTCTCTCTTCTAGCTTTTCTTCCGACCACCTCCCGTTTCCCGTGACAGACGCCGATCACTTCCTGACCTCTGGTCGGAACCCCTCCTCAAGTGCTCTTGTTGTCGGAGAAACCCGCCCTGCCCGTTGCCGGTCACCCCTCTCCCCCCTTCTTTATTTTCAAGTGTTTACCTTGCGAAAACTACCTAGCACAATGGAAGATTGATTGTTGACTCTCGCGAGCAGCGGGGTGGTTGGATCAAGAAAAGTCCCACTTGGAGAGACAAGTTGTTTTTTAATGGAGGGAGAGAAAGCTTTTAAGTTTCGTAACCAAAGAATTTCGCTTGACTGTACTTTGACCGAAGGATCGTCTTCATTTTGAGAAGAAATATCCAAATTGATTGGGTTCTTGCATGTGAGATTTGTCACTATTTTCTAAAAATCTATCTTTGATGTAATCCTGATCATGTATTCAGTACAAGAATCAGCAAAAGGGTCTAATTTCAAGGAAAATGACAGGGTTGTGGACACAATTTGTAAAAGGAAAATGGCACACAAATGCTAAACTTTCCAACAAAACACTTCATTTTGCTCTATATACAAAATATTATCATTTTATTTTTATTCATTATCATATTTTTGGAATGGTGGGAGGAAACCGGAGAACCCGGAGAAAACCCACACAGGGAGGCCGGAGTCGAAATCGAACCCTGCACCTCTGCGTGGGGAAAAACAAGTCATACTAAAGCTTAGTTGTGGACCTTCTCTGCCTCTTATTGCTATTAATCACACTGCATGTCTTCCAGCAGACCAAGTAAATGAAAGAACATTTCAGTTGAGCTCCATTTGAATTGATGCTTTTAATTTAAAGAAAAGCTAGAGTGTGAGGCTGACAAGGTAAAATAGTTGTCGTTCTGGGAAACAGGGGAAGAGGAAAAAAACAACAACCCCAGAATCTTCTGGATGAGAAATGAGGGACTAATGTTGGGCGAAAGGGATGCGGGGGGACTTGACGGATAACGTGAGGATAACGGGAAAGGGATGAGATGGGGATGAGCTCACTTCTTTGGCGGTGCTTAAAGGAGTGGAGCCAGCTGCAGCGGGGATTGTGCCTGCGATTAGGAGGCAAAAGGAAAGCTCCAGAGGAAGGGGATTAAGGCGGGAGACACAGGAGCAAACACTGAGAGAGGACAATCCATCTGACGTGTAACACTGCGTGGCCATTAAAAGCGGTTAGTATGCTCAGGACGGCCGGCCGCCACCAGGCAAGGCGCCAAAAGCAATATTTGGAATGACGATAAATACAAGCGATAAATATTTATCTGTGCCCACTTCATAAATCAACCTCATTATTCCACCGCCTGACGTTTCTCTACCTGGTGCACCTTGTTAATTTGTCTTTTATGCCCGCGACACTGCCGCCATCCGTCAGCACGGCCACTCGTTGGATTTAAGCGCTCGTCGATAGCTTTTTATAGCAAAGATGAGGCTGAACGGGGGGCGGGGCTACCGGGTTTGGCTCCTGGATATGTCATAACTCTTAATCCGCTAACTGGACGGTGAAGGGGCCAAGAAGCCGACTACCCATAAGACCAATATCCCTGACATCTGTGGCTTTGCCTTTCTCCGGGGCTGCAGGCAGATGCTGCCCGGCGTTCACTCGGATAAACAAAGCGCATCAAAGGCTTTTGAGAGGAAAATCACAAAAGAAAAGCGACGGAAGCGCAACTCCCAAATGTTCTTGACATTCATATGTTCAAAGCGGTTCATGGATATAGGGAGATGCGCCCCCCCACTCGTGTAAACACCGCATTCGGATTCATGTTGTGTTCATGGTGGTGAACTGGTTAGCATGCCCGTCTCACAGTGTAGAGGTGCAAGGTTTGATTCCAGCTTCGGCCTTCCTGTGTGGTTTGCATGTTGCATGTTTGGCTCACAGCGAATTTAACCGTAGTGGAGAGCCAACCTCGTCAAGCCCCGATTATAAGATCCTATAGTAAACACTGATTACCTCGTAATATCCAGTTGTCTGTCCATCATGGCGGTGATGTAGTTTGATTGGTGGATTAAACACTTATCCCTCCCCTTAGTCTACTTTATCGATTTCTCCATCTTCCCCCTGTCCCCTCCGCCTTCCTCCCTTCCCCAACGGTGAGTGGGCGCCCGGCCTGATAAATGGCGGCCGATTGATTTGTATTTAATTAACAATTTGCCGCAGACTCTCACTCTCTCCTTCCCTGCCTGCTTCCCAACTACCCCTTTTCATCTCTATAAGGTCCCCGAAGGCGAGGAGGGGTGATGCATTGGTAATTTATAGGCTGATCAATAAGTCCTGGCCTAACATGCACGCTGCCAGGATGTCAGGGCCGGGACTGCTGTCGGGGTGCACAAACAAGGCGGGAAGGTGAATAAGGGGGAATTAAAAGAGTGACAGCTGGGGATAAAAGGGAGACGGTCTCATGTGGATGGGCAGTTTTTACTCTCTCGGAATAGAGAAAAAAGGTTGTATTTAAAATGAACATTGGTGTCTATTTACCCGTGGAACTTAAATGGACAAGATTTGTAAAGTACTTTTGTTTTTTTGTTTGTTTTCCTTCAACCGGTTTGGTTCCGCTGCTTGAAGTTCGCTTTTCCATGCTCCCACTGTGGTTTAAATTTTTCACAGCTCACCATTCATGATCTCAACTTATTGCATTTTTTTCCCTTGCGGAACCCAACTCAAAGTCATTCATTGAAACCTCACCTATTCATATTTTTTTTTTCTTGTATCAAAAGATACCAAATTTCCAATGCTAGCAAAGGAATAGCTAGCAGTAGCCAATAGCCAATAGCTGGCTAGTCAATGGACGGCTAGCTTGACAAAAGACACAGGATTCTTTTTCTAGGGACTAGGTTGACTAATACAAAGAGGGGCTGAGAAAATTATTTCCAAATGCACTTTAGAATATCAAAAAAAATGCTGAAGGGGCTTAACAAGGGCTACACAGATTCCTGACAGGCCGATAGCACCCCCTAGCATAGTAGAAGGTCACACCGATTTAGATTATTTTCCCGTTTTGTAATTTATTTGAAAGTTTCTCTACAGATGAGTCCAGTTTGCAAATGCTGCACTATTCCTTGTCTGCTTTTGCAATCAGTGGTAGTTTGAACAGATAAACAAGTTATATTGCACTGAAATGAGCATTGCATTATTCCCATAGCCATAACATTTGTGTTTGTGTGACATTTACTAACCTGGATCAAGGTGACAACAAAGGCACTCCTCCTTTTGAACCCATCCGCCGATGGAGCTCTTATTCTGGACACCCCCAGAAAATGGGCATGGGTGTGCGTCGTGACTCTGCGGCATTTGCAGCCCTCTCTATAAAAGTGTTTTATCACATGTCTTGTAATGCAACACATTAAGGCTTGCTGTTGTTATTTCCGCACAAGGTCGTTCGTTTGCAGTCCCCCCCGTTTACTGCTCGCCGCTACGCCGTTACCCACTTTTCCGCTGTCAAACACATAAAAAAAATAATAAATAAATAATAATTTAATGCCCACACATTTAGCAAAAGCACAGGGCTGCATTTTTAGTTTGTATAGAAATTAGTTGAACAATCATGGCTGTTTTCAGGGAATCATACTGGAGAGGTGTTTGATATGAAATCAAGATTCACAGCTGCAGAGGGTACGAGGCATCTATAAGTAAGGCAATCCTTTGTTTGTGCCATTTTTTTAAATTGATGACAGTGATATCAAACATTGGCTGTCCATTTCAAATACTTTTCCGTTTGTGTTCATATAAATACATGGAACATGCAATCAAATGATCAGAATTATCGTTAAAGCACCAGTATTGGGCAAAAAAGGTGTACCTAATGTTGTGGCCCACATTTTGTATTGTTTGTCTACTTTTGTCGGCTTACCTATGTGCACATTTCTTGGTCACTCAGTTTACGCGTGTGCAATCAAGCGAGTCTTGTTTCCGAATGCTTTCCAGAATCATCCTGGGATTATCACTCTTGTGTCAGACCTACTTTTTACCTGTTTTTTTTTTTTTTTTTACTGTTCTGGCATCATCCACATGAAAGTATGTATTTAAAGAAGTAAATTATTATTATTCCTCTGTTCAATTTTTAAATCCTGGGGCTTTTTCTGGTAATCCTGTCATTCGGGCCTCAGCCCTATAACCTCTCTGTGATTTTCCACCAGCGCCAGTAATAAAAGAAAAGCATAATCCAGTATTGTAAAAATATAAAGTCATATATTACAAAAGATTTTCCCAGTTGGAATCTGGATTAAGGATGGAGGATGCAACTGTGGTTGTGTGCAAAACAATAGATGTGAAAATATGGGTTCGTGTAGGGGAGGATATTCCAGTTAGATTCTGTCAACATTTCCCAGTGAGATCAATTATATTTCAAGTCAGTAAACTTTATGAACCGTACAACCACTTTGAAGTAACATTTTGACATGTTAATTATCATACAAGTATAGGTAGAAGCTAAACATTGCATTTAAAACAATACACTCTTTAAAGGGGAGGTTTTAAAGGGGAAAGTTGTTCTATGCACCGTCACTGCATTCTGATTCATATTGCGTTTGTGGAATATGAGTGAAGGTCACTGATGGTGTAGTGGGCAATGTGGGATCGGTTCCCACTCTGTCACAGTGTGGATGTGGGTGTGAAAGATTGTTCATCTCTCTATATATGCTCTGCGACTGACTGGCGACCAGTTCAGGGTGTAGTCAGTTGGCACCGATCCCCCGTGACCCTGTTCAGGATAAGCAGAGTTGAAAATGGATGGATGGAATAGGAGTTGAGCAGCAAAATCCACCTGTTTTTAGCGATCTCAGGTGGCGGCCATTTTGCAACTTGCTGTCGGCTGAAAATGACATCACAATTGCTCAGGGCTCAGGTCACAAGTAATCACAGCTCACCTGTTTTCTGAAGCTGAGCCGTGATTGAAGAAGAAGAAGCAGCAGATGCAGACGACAAGCATTTATTGACAGGAATGGGTGTGCAAGCTACTTGGATTGGACGTTCCCCTTGGCCACAATGTGAAGCTGCATTCTGGTTAAGGTAAGTCATTGTACACTTTCAATTAAAACTTTATTTTATTTATTTATTTATTTTTTGCGTTTTATGAATTAAAATAGCTGCTCCCAACCACCAGTTCAATAAGTTGGAAAATATGTGTGTGTGCTTTTTAAGTTTTTTGCAGGGAGGCTTGGGGGACTGACATATGGACTGACTGACGAATTGCTGGAACGGTGAAATTTACAGACGGAAACAATGACAGAAACGTCGTTAAAATAACATGACTGACTGACTGAGTGATGATAACAGTTTGGCTTGGCCTGAAAAAAAAAAGATGGGCTGACGATGACGGATGATGAATGAAGATTTTGTAAAATGCCCGTCTCTGGTAAAATTAGTCAGTGGTGGCTTTGGGCAAGGTAAACATGACTGCATGGAATTTTGCTGACTGTTAGCTAACAACATTCGCTTCCGATAAGCAGCGCTGTCTTGATTGCTTGATGCAGTTGGGCACAATGCCAGGGTATTTGTGTTTGGTGATGTCTCTATATGCACCACATACACAGAGTATAGTCTATAGACTGCTGCCTCTTTGAGTTTTCATGGGTTTTATGTTTGCTTTTTTTTTTTTTTTTTTGGCATGGAATGAGTGCTGACTCACTGTTTGAAAAGGGCTGATTTCAGCAAGACAAGAAAGAATGTGTATAATGAAGTGTGCTATCAGTCTTGACCCCAGGGGTATTTTGACAAAAGCATGTCACTGTTTTAAAGAGGGGGGGGGGCAGGGGGGGGTGGATACAGTATGCTCCTTTTAAATGAATATCACGGTAACTGTTATTGCATCTTTCGATGCTGGCTGAAATGAAGACAAACGAGGTTTGCCTTTTCTCTCCAAATAGTACGCGCTATAAGGTGTTTGACTTCGGAGGTGCTAAAATTACATTTTTGCAGTGTGTTTCAGTAAAACGGCCTATCAAGGGAGTGTTTGTGTGTGCGTGTGTGTGTGTGTTTTTATTTATGGCTGCCAGGATTTGAGCTGATAGAACAGGAAATTGGGACGGGTTTTTTTTCCCCTTCTTTTTCTCCCCCTCTGCCCCTCGCCCACGACCCTATTTTACCGCATCTCGCTCATTTCTTTAATAAAATGTAAATCCGTATGCACACATGCATCCCCCTCCCACCCCAACCCCTTCCCTACCTTCGATGTGAATTTTATGTAAACCCCCCTCCCCATAACTCAAGTTGACGACGTAACATATGACTCTGTGTAATTTCATTATGTAAAAGGGTTTTGTGTGTGTGTGTGTGTGTGTGTGTGTGTGTCTGTTTAGACGATAGAAGATGTGATTGTCATGAAAGCCTTAAGCGATGTCAAACCATCTGACGGCAACCCTTATGATAAAACCCCAAAATGAAGAATATAAAGCAGCTCGATCAAAGTGTTTTTGTATTTGACAAAGTACTGCCATCAACATTTTTGTGTCTTTTCATTTAATCATTGGCGTCTCCCTTTTGGTTCACACCGTCAGGGTGTGTATTGATTTCATAATATGTTGATGATTGGGTGCGTGGGAGTTTGCGGCCGTCTGGAGCTGCACGGTTTCATACCGGGGACTGGTTAGATGAAACAGGAAATTCTAAAGCCATTCGAAAATATTCAAAAATATCCGTCTTTGCTGTAGACACATATTCTAAAAGACTTTGTTTCTCATCTTGATTATATGTGCAGCGCAGATTTGGCGTATAGATCAGATGATGGTGACCATACTGCTGTTGAATTGGGTCCAGAACTACTTTATGCCCACTTATGAAAGGGGACCGGGTAGGATTTGAAAAAAAAAAAAAAAATCTGAATTGTACTGTTCATGCTGCATGGAAAAAAAAAATCACATTTGGTCAGAAAAAAAAAGACCTGCAATCTGAACGTAGCCTGTGTCAAGATGCATCCCTTCACCTTACTTCCTTGATACCAATTACTACTTTCCTATTAGCCAGGACCTCAACATCTTGTGCTATCATAGGGCATTTGAAAAAAGAAGACAAAAATGGTGTATGGTGAGCACTTTGGCAAATAGCTGTGGATAGTTTCACAGGGAAAAAAAAAAAAAAGGTAAAAAGGTAATTTGTGAAAAGCTAACCGCAAATAGGCAGGCGGTTCACTTCACTGTACATCAACAGCTGTGTAATTTTTTTTTTTTTTTTTTTTATGAAGGCCGTACCAATCTATAATGTGGAAATCATCACCGGCGGTATTGATCGGCGGAGCCCGGGTCGGCGCTTTCCCACGTGAGTGCAGGAGTGTATCCGAGCACATATATTTGCGTGGCGCCAGTGCGCACGCTGTTGCAGACACTCCAGTCTATTGGATTGAGATTCATTCGCTATTTAAGGGTCAGGGGTTCGGACCGGTGCGCGAGCGGCATGCCTTGCTGATCAATACCGCTCCCGCATACCCTGCCTGACCCCGGCATTTTGTCACCGTAAATCCCTTGAGTTCCCCCTCCCGCTCCCCGGCCCCCCTGCCTCCTAATCGTCCTTGTTTTGCTTCTTGAGTCATTTAAAAGAAGAGATGGAGTCAAGAGGGGAGCACTTTGTTAGATATTAGACAAGGGCTTGGAATATGGCTGTTTGATGGCTCATGCTCCGCATTTACCAGAAAGGCCGCATTTACGCTTCATCGTACAAGTGACTCAATTCTCCAGGCCCGACTTTGGACCCCCATCATATGATTTGTAAAGCATGGCTAACTTTGCTAAGTATAATTCCATCTATCCATTTGTACAACTCGACTCTAAAAGACACCTTTGCCTTCATTTGAGTGAATAAACAACCGCTGGCCAGTATTTGCGCAAATATTGATCATTGAAGTATGTGAAGACGCACCGATACACTAAGGCACACATGCAAATGTGCAAAGTGTCGTGCTAGCGTGCCTCGTTTGCATATGTCCTTCAGTCATCCTCCTTTGCCGCTCCTCATTCCAAACAGGATGCAAAGCGCCCACGCCGCCGCTGCCCCTTCACCTCCCATCGCTTCTGCCGCGGCCGCCCCCCATCCTCCATCTTAGGTCCACCGGCGTCAAGAGCGGTGCGGACGGCGTGCTCCCCGTCCCCTCGGCCGTGATATAGTGGCGCCGGGTTCACCTGATCGCTAAGGTCAGGGACGAACAATCTATTCAATCCACTCATTCTTATTAGGGAAATAAACACATTTGGTTGGCAGACCGCACCTTGAACTTTGAACCCGTACACTTTGAGCAAATTCATCTTTTGTCATCTTTTTTTTTTTCCCCGCCCCCCTCCGCCTCCAAAAAGTGTCTCGCACCGGTTGTTACGGTCCAGGCGTCAAACACATCCATTAAATGAATGAGATGGATGCTGCCATTCTACATATGCAATATTTCTGAAATGCGGTCAAAATAATTGAAATTATACTGATGTATGTGTGCACCGATATTGATTCGGATCACATAAATCAGTCGTGTTTGCGCTGTACGTCGAGAGAAATGGCTTTTTCAAAAACAAAGAGCTCTCGAAGAATGCAAATAAGATATGGTCATTTTATGAAATGACCCTGATTGTCAACATACGCGCCTCGAGCCAATTTTGGTGCGGGTACCTCCAAAGTGAATCTCAGCAGCCCTAAACTTTGAGAAATTGAATGTTTATTTTATGAAATGTATTGTCCTTGCATAGTTATTGGGGTACCATTTCAAAGACTAACGAATTTACATGAAAGCAACATTTTTTGACTGTTTAACAGCAGAGGAAATCTACCAATTTTTGGCCAATGTCTTAAAAACAGAAACTGACCAAATATTGCAGCCATTGTCATTAATTAATTCCAATCATTATGTAAAATCTCCGCATAACAAAATCTTTATCAATGGAAAACTACGATGCATATTAAATTGTCTATGGAATATTTTTTCTATTGATTACAGGGTCCAGTGTTTACCCAAATCTACCTCATTTATACTCAACAAAATTGACACATTTTTGTGCAATGTGGCATTTTTAAAACCTTTGAACGGTGGATTTACTGAAAGCGTATTTTTAAGGATAATTCGGGTGATTTCTTTTTTTTTTTCACTGACAACATGCTCGTAAAAGTTTTGTTTTGTTCTTGTACTGGATCTCATTTACCTGCGCAACAGATGTCAATTTTAGGATGAAAACAAAAACTGCTTCCCCGAATCATGCGCAGAAATAGAAAACATGTCATGTTGATGGCAAGTTTAGAATACGTTCAAAATAGACACTTGAAAAGAAAATCCCTCGGGGGTCATGCTGCTTCCTGTGTGGAAGCTCACTGGACTACGATTCTTAACGCTGTAAACAATAGTTCTGCCTTGGGTCTTTTGTCCCTGACCCCCCCCCCCCCCCCCCCCCCCCCCCCCTAAACTGCTTCCCCGAATCATGCGCAGAAATAGAAAACATGTCATGTTGATGGCAAGTTTAGAATACGTTCAAAATAGACACTTGAAAAGAAAATCCCTCGGGGGTCATGCTGCTTCCTGTGTGGAAGCTCACTGGACTACGATTCTTAACGCTGTAAACAATAGTTCTGCCTTGGGTCTTTTGTCCCTGACCCCCCCCCCCCCCTCCTCTCTCCACTCCCCAGAAACCAAATTATAAAATCATCGAGAGCATGATGAGATTGCTGCTCGGGTTATTAATCTTCAATAAATACATCTTGACCCAGGGATTAAGTGTGTGCCCTTGCCGCCCCTTGTACCCCCCTCCCCCTCCCTTCCAAACCACACACACACACACACACACACACCCCTCACGAATCTCTCCAGCGATGCTTTGACATGAATTATGACATAAAATGGGGAAAGAAAACAACAAATCTGTGGGTAGAGGAAGGAGAGAAAGGGAGACTGGAACAAACGTTCCAAAGGGGATTGGGCCTTAGCGACTGATGGCAGTGCCCTTGTTAGGGAGGGCCGGCATGGTGGGGATTGCTCTCCAGGTTGAGGCGGGATTGCCTCTTCTCATCGAGGCTGAAGACGAATAGGAACGCTGGGGAGCGCGGTCACCTCAGAGATGTTAGAATGCTAAATTCAGGTTTGTCGTGGCTCACTCTGAAAAAACTTCATTCTAAGGACTTGTCTTGGGGACGAGTGTCACATCCCCGCTCCACCAGTCTCCGGCCGGCCCTCAGAGTGACCATGAGGTCAAAGTAAAATGTAAACTATGCGGTGCTTTGATTTTGAAAGTTTGCTTTTATTTTAATTCCATCGGTGTGGTTGCTGGTACAAGCGAGCAAGAGATTCAACTTGTGTCTGCACTGTTGCCAATTTCGAGAACTTTTGCTATATTTGGCAACTTTTACGGCCCCTCTAGCAACGATTAAAAAAAATATTTTATCGATATTTATAACTATAAATATACCATATCTACTACCCATGTAGCAATTTCTTCAAACAAGACAATGCACATTTTCAAAATACATAAAAAATAATACAAAGTTGACGTTAGCTTTTTGGAATAGCCCTCGGCAAGGGTTCCAGGATGGCATTTCGCCCCTTTGCAAAATAATTAATTGACCCCCCCCCCCGCCCCCAAATGCCAATAACTTAAATTCTCCCTCAAGTGAAAGATGACCCCTTGAAGCCAGAACAAAAGAAACGTGGCAACAAGG
>NW_017804969.1:275676-282255 GCF_001891065.2 Hippocampus comes
GAGAGGCAGGCGGCCATTAGCGGCCGAGGAACGGCAGCTGGCCACCCAGAGCTTTATTTGTTTTATTCATGCGCTTCAAAATGTCCCACGTCGACATTATGGTGCTGTCATTTAACATGAGCACACTTTTTTTTTGTTTTGTTTGTGTTGATGCTAAATATGAGCAAAACTGACAAAGGAAACATGGTCACCCTTTAGCACACTTGAGACAGAACAAAGAGCGACAGATACGATTTCGATAAGAATATGGGGGTCCCTTGCTTTTGGGTGTCGTCGTTCTCATGCAACTGCTCGCTCCTTCCCTCTGCGGTTGAGTAAATAAAAGTCCCTTAAAATCCGGGAACTGAATGACTGCAGTAACGTTATCCACCCCTAAAAGATGGCGCGCGCTTCCACGTAACCAAATTATAAAATCATCGAGAGCATGATGAGATTGCTGCTCGGGTTATTAATCTTCAATAAATACATCTTGACCCAGGGATTAAGTGTGTGCCCTTGCCGCCCCTTGTACCCCCCTCCCCCTCCCTTCCAAACCACACACACACACACACACACACACCACCCTCACGAATCTCTCCAGCGATGCTTTGACATGAATTATGACATAAAATGGGGAAAGAAAACAACAAATCTGTGGGTAGAGGAAGGAGAGAAAGGGAGACTGGAACAAACGTTCCAAAGGGGATTGGGCCTTAGCGACTGATGGCAGTGCCCTTGTTAGGGAGGGCCGGCATGGTGGGGATTGCTCTCCAGGTTGAGGCGGGATTGCCTCTTCTCATCGAGGCTGAAGACGAATAGGAACGCTGGGGAGCGCGGTCACCTCAGGGATGTTAGAATGCTAAATTCAGGTTTGTCGTGGCTCACTCTGAAAAAACTTCATTCTAAGGACTTGTCTTGGGGACGAGTGTCACATCCCCGCTCCACCAGTCTCCGGCCGGCCCTCAGAGTGACCATGAGGTCAAAGTAAAATGTAAACTATGCGGTGCTTTGATTTTGAAAGTTTGCTTTTATTTTAATTCCATCGGTGTGGTTGCTGGTACAAGCGAGCGAGAGATTCAACTTGTGTCTGCACTGTTACCAATTTCGAGAACTTTTGCTATATTTGGCAACTTTTCCGGCCCCTCTAGCAACGATAAAAAAAATATTTTATCGATATTTCTAACTATACATATACCATATCTATTACCCATGTAGCAATTTCTTGAAACAAGACAATGCACATTTTCAAAATACATAAAAAATAATACAAAGTTGACGTTAGCTTTTTGGAATAGCCCTCGGCAAGGGTTCCAGGATGGCATTTCGCCCCTTTGCAAAATAATTAATTGACCCCCCCCCCCGCCCCCAAATGCCAATAACTTAAATTCTCCCTCAAGTGAAAGATGACCCCTTGAAGCCAGAACAAAAGCAACGTGGCAACAAGGAAGATGCTCCCAGGAGCTTGGAGTAAGAAGGCGCTTCGCGCTGGGTTGGGCATGCAGGAATTCGGCATCCGCCATCCATCCCGCTGACAGCTGAGCGATGACCTTCCCTCCGGCTCGGGCCGGTAATTGAAAAGCACGACAGGCCGGCTGCTTGTGTTGCAACCATCTGTGAGTCTGAGTGCTCTGTTGAGTGTCTCTCCCCATGGGCGGGGGTCGGGGGGGGGGGGGGTCGGCGAGTGATGCAAGAGCCAGACAGCCTTCCGTGGGGAGCAGTTAACACCTCATAGCCACAGCCGCACCCCCTCCCTCCCCGAGATGGCCCTTTGCACGTCCAAGAGCCCTAATGAGAAAACGGGTGATTATCACGCCGTGAATTTAAGCGTGTGTACCATTATGAATCCTGACAACGGTAACAAGGACGCAGAGTTAAACATTCCGAGAGTGCGGAAGAGTGGAGGGAAGATTTATGACCCATTAAAATGACTAATTTATTCACGGAGGATTAATTGAAACCTGATTCACTAATTATTTATTGTGGTCGTTCATCAAAGGCTTGCTTGAAATGAGCAATTTGGTGTTTTAAAATTTTCATCATGACCACTCAAATCTTTTTTTTTTTTTTTTTTTATTGTAGTGGCAACAACATGTCAAGTTAATATAAAGTGAAAGAACGAGTCGAACACTGAATTGAATAGTAATATTGACACAAGTAATAAAACTAATAACTAATAATAAATCACTAGAAATCGAACGTGAGAAAGAAAATTGTCAAGATAAAATGGTAAATTTATACTTTTGCTTAGTTAACATACTTTTGACTAAAACGTCATAATGATTGGACTAAAAGGAAGCTTAATACAAGGAAATCTCTTCAAACCATTAATATGAGAAAAAGATTATCATGATGTGTCATTAAAAAAAAAGTCTTAATTCTCTTGAGTGATGTGAAATAGACATAATTATACAATGTCCTACAATATGGGCTAAAATAAAGCATTGCTTATATCTTTCATTTTGGATGTGTCAAAATGTGGTAGTTTTGACAAAAATAAAGCATCACATTGATCGTCAAGTAGTTGAGACGATTTGCAAATCAGAATGTTGCTCTCGCATCAACACACTCCCGACATGCTTATGAAGTGCCGTGAGGGTTGCATAAAAAATGACTTCACACCTTCGACCGCGCCGCCTTGCGAAGAGGACGCAAGTGATACATGGCTGATCTGTTTCTAATATGAATGTCCCAGAATGCATTTCAATCAGGCCACGCCGACGCATTACCGCATATTGCATTCCCGTCTCGGGGGCGGAATGAAGAGATAATTATGCAGACGGAGGTGTAATGGCGAGGCCTAGCCGAGGCCCGTGATGGATTTGATTAAGGTTGTCAGTGACAACACGCGCTAATGACCGTCTTGATTAGTTGGACGGCGTGAATGCCGCCGACATTAATCTCAGGCATAAACAATAAACTGAAGCCACGTTGTCCGCTGCTGTCGGCAGCTTGTGTGGATGCCGAAGGTTGCTTCTGCGCGGCACCTTCTCCGCAAGCCTGCAAGAATTTCCGCCATCCCATCTGGTAGAAGGCTTTGTGTTCAAGTTTTGGGTGAACAGAAAAGAACTTTTTTTGACAATGAGCAAGTATTACAATCAAACTCTGAGTGGACCGTGCTTGGAAAGCCTCTAGAAACCAGCCATAAGACGATGTTCTGCTCCAAATTAGGTCCGTTTTTGATTTAATACCCTTCATACTTGGACATAGGCCTCAACCATTTTGCTCCTTTTATGCACCTTGGAGTAGAGGCGGTCAGTGTGCGTATTGGGCTGTGTCAAGCAACACGGGATTTCTCCCGCTGAGCTCAGGGTGTCTATGCGTCAATAAAAATCACTTTTTAATGTTATAATTTCAAGATTTCACCATCCATGGCGTCCTATCTCTTTATTATCCTCTCAATTCGATGCAAAAGCAATTCTAGTTGAGTTAATATTTGACCAGCTATTGATGAGCTAAAGTGTCACGCTAACCCAGCTAGCTTAGCTTCACAGGTCACGCAGCTAGCTCACCTGCATCTGACAGAAAAAAGTAAACATTATCGATGTTGTGTCTCTTATCTTTCAGTCCAAACATCGCATGTCGCTATGGTCTTTTTCCCCCGGATTCATTAAAGCGATAATCCTCCAATGCAAATATTCCAAACTTTAGTGACGTTCGCTCAACAAGTCGGCCTCAGCGCTTTGCTGTGGCCGGAGCATATTGGTGGTGGTCTTGCATGCACAACACAAAAAATAAAATTTCTTGAAAAAAAAAGGTCACACTATGTTTGAAAAAAAAGAAATCAAATGGAATGACTTGTCACAGAAAACCGGAGCCTTTCAAAAACTTCTTTGCTTTTGCCTCAATGCGGTCGTGGTGTACATCCCTTACGGTTGTGCCAACGTATGAGCACAACTGTCGTTGTTCGAGACGTCTGAAGTTGAAACGGAGCTTAACTCACCGCTAAACTAAAACAACCAATGACATTCATGCCTGCATATTGATCAGATGCCGCATGCCAAAATGCAAAACAGCATTTAATACACACACACACACACACACACACACACGCTTACAAGCGCGTGCATCCCCTCCGTCCACCGCTCCATTAGGTCTGAATTGTAGCCGTGACGTGTGGGACCCCAGGGAGGTGTTATTGTCACAACTGATTTACTCGCCACCATCTGACACGGGTCGTGAGGCCTTGGGTATGATGTGTGTGTGTGTGTGTGTGTGTGTGTGTGTGTGTGTGTGTGTGTGTGTGAGAGAGAGACACACACACAACAGGCCTAGAGTCCTTCACAGAAAGCACCATTAAAGATTGTTAACTGCATCCTCATATCAAGAGGATTGGTCGCCGGGAGAAAATTAATTTCTGCTTCATAATCATTCAATTTATAGTCACACGATTCTTAATTATACCTCAAGAATGCACATTCGAAATTCTGTTTAGTCCTAACGAAACCCAACAACAAAAGATCACTGAAATTGAAATGGATTTGTCAAGTTTAATTTATCCATCATTTTCAAAAGTTCTGATTAAGGTCGCGAGGAGCGAGTGAGTTCGGGTCTATCGCAGCTGACCACGCATCATGGGGACAACACTCAACGCTAACTCCGCCCAGTGAGATTTGAACACAAAACCTGTGTCGGATTTTCACTTTCCCACCTGCACAACACCTGTTGCGACTTCCTGCCATTTTGTGTCGCAAGTCATCCGACAAATTGCAAAACCGACGTAATCTAATTTTTCACTCGCGAAAGTGTCGGGATTTGCAACTCAATCTAAAAGAGTGGATTGGAATAATCCCCCATTATTTGAGCCGGGGTTCAGCTCTTGGCCACCAAAATCTCACACCTGCTAAGACGTTAAAGGTGGTGGTGGGGGCGGGTCAACGTTTGTCCAACTGGATTTCCGAAAGCCATACTGAATAAATTCTTGTTTGGATGATTCCGTGAAACCCTTGAGTGAGTCAAACGGAACTTTCATGACAACTGTCGTTCCCAGACTCCTTCAGGGTCAGGTTTCGCACCCGCCGCTTCAGCCGCGACAGTGTTCACCTGCTGCTTGGCCAAAGAGATTCGAACCAATATCCTGCCTGTCCCACCTATTGTCCCGGCAACCTGAGAGGGGAAGCAGGCGGCCATTAGCGGCCGAGGAACGGCAGCTGGCCACCCAGAGCTTTATTTGTTTTATTCATGCGCTTCAAAATGTCCCACGTCGACATTATGGTGCTGTCATTTAACATGAGCACACTTTTTTTTTGTTTTGTTTGTGTTGATGCTAAATATGAGCAAAACTGACAAAGGAAACATGGTCACCCTTTAGCACACTTGAGACAGAACAAAGAGCGACAGATACGATTTCGATAAGAATATGGGGGTCCCTTGCTTTTGGGTGTCGTCGTTCTCATGCAACTGCTCGCTCCTTGCCTCTACGGTTGAGTAAATAAAAGTCCTATAAAATCCGGGAACTGAATGACTGCAGTTACCTTATCCACCCCTAAAAGATGGCGCGCGCTTCCACGTCATTTCAAAGCTTGGCAACCGGCAATGCAGGAGGTTATCTGATCTCCATATTTCAAAAGGGCTCATTAACAATTAAACAGGTCAGGTTGGTGCGGAAACGCTCCGCTCATTATTTATGGTAACGAGGGGCAACTACGACACACAGCGTATAGCCGATATATATATATTTAAAAAAAAAAAAAAAAAAGCTAATGAATCGAATATCACTTGTATCTTCAAGCAAGTATGTGAGCGGCATAGCCACACACACACACACACACACACACACCTACCTTCCAGTTTTAATCCACTTAATTGAACCTGACTTTGAATGTCTAAACAAATGGGAGGAATTCACAGGGGGTATCTGATCCCTCCCAGCCTAATGGATTGCAGATTCCTTTCCCGTAAGGGCAGTTGAGCGCAAACAAGGCCAAGTCATCTCCCAATTGATGAGCGCACTCGTCGTCTTTATCACATTTCCCCTTTTAAAGGGGCTCTTCCAAGCACCCGATGCAGTGCCGGTTGGGATAGACGGAGACTAGTTTGGGGGAGTTGATCTCAAGTGTTGTTCTTTTTGTATATATATATATATATATATATATATATATACACTGTATGTATTGTGTAACCACACACAATTTCAAGGCACTTCAAATCAAACACTGTCCTCCTGTGTTCCACAAAAAAAAAACAAAACTCCTTATGCATTAATCCGATTCAATCAAAGGAAGTCAATGAAGTGACAAATGTATTCATTTATTAAAGCCCCGCATCATTCCTCAGGAATCGTCGTCATCATCATCAACACGGTCATCACCATAAAGGAATAAATTAGACATAAAACATTTTCCCACATAAACAAACATATACATCACAGCCCCCCGGGTTGCTGCAGCGAGCACCTCTTGGGTTTGTTTTTTTTTCTTTTGTTTTTTAAGTAGAACAAGACACACAAATGCATAGATGTAACTGGAACCTTAGGAACCGTCGTTATGATGACATCTAGCCATAGGTTTGAAGAATGTACAAAGTCCTCAGTCACTGGAAATTTCTTTTATGGTCCTCGTATAAAAATAAAGTCTCCACAATGATAAAACATATTATATATAT
>NW_017804969.1:282287-410644 GCF_001891065.2 Hippocampus comes
TGACATTTGGCAACAACCAGACGTTTACAGACTTTTGCACCTGAACGCACTGCAGACAACAACAACTTAAAAGCAGTAGGAGGAGTCAAGAGATGCTTAATTCTCAGTCTTCATATTGTCCCTAAGACATCGATACCTGGAAATGAACACTACATACAATATCAGGCCAAGTGCTTTTTACGAAGGATTTTTCTCCTCCATCCAAACGAAAGTGATGATGAGATCCTGCTGATTTCCAAGTTCCCAAGTTCCCACCGGTCTGCCATACAAACCAAGTCTTATTTATTGAGTCCATAGTTCAAACAGAAGACAAAAAAAAAACCAAGATCATCAAAGTAAGTCCCGTTTCTTAGAATCAAGCGATCAGAACTGTCCGTGGTCGACTTCGTCCAACCAGGAGGCGGGACTTGCGGGGAAATCCGGGTATCCGCCGCTGCTGCCGGTGGAGAGGTCCGAGCTTGGGCCGTTGGCAGAACCGATGGAAACCCTGACGGCGGGGTTTATCCCCCCACCTTGGGTCATGATGGATAGGCCCGACTCAGGGTAGACAAGGCCGGTGATGAGCGGCTGGTGCCGAGGTAGCGCCGGGTGGGACCCCGGCGACTGGGCTAGGCCGTAGGGGCTGTTGGAACGCATGTCGTGAAATTGCTCTTGCGAGGGCAAGGCGGCGTGCTCCAAAGGGAAGGAGGCGTGGTTGTTGCCCCCTTGGCGGGCCCCCATGGCTGGGGAGTTGCTGCCGTACATGCCGTTGCTGTGGCCGAGCTCAGACATGGGAGGTTCATCTGTTTCAGGTACCCGAAAAGACAAGATGTGGTTTGGTTCTTGCAACGTCTTCCCTGGAGTGAAACTGAGCAATTGAGTCGTACCTGTGAAGGACACCTCGGCGTCGCTGTCCATGCCTTCCTCTTGGATGCTGTCTTTGTCTGACTTGGAGCTACCACGCGACCTCTTCATGTTCCTGAAATATTGACCCCACCTCTGGCGCCCAGCGTCTTTTTTTAGCCTCTTCTCTTTGGCCCGCCGGTTCTGGAACCAAACCTGTGGAGGAAAAAAAAAATGGCTTTTAACGTTATATTTCATGGGATGCATGGCCAGGGTCTGCTCTTCTTTGTTTGAGAATTGACAGTTGAGCGGGACATGGTTTCCATGCAGCGGAGGAAACTGCTTGACTTTTTGTTCACAACAGTCGTCTCTGCATTTGGTGAATATAGAAGATATGTTTATTTTTACTTTTCATGGGATTGAACGTTTTGCGATCCTATTACATATTACTAACACAGACCTAAGTTCTGCTGCGCCAAACTTTCCTTCAACATTACACTAACAGAAAAAAAGCACGGGCGTCTCAGTTACAAGGTTTAGAGGTCCGATCATATGTTACTCCTACTGCAGACAAAATATCTCCTTGTTCCTGTTTGATTATTCTTCAAGTGTTTCGCGACAAGAACGAAAGCGTCAAAATCAGTCTCTGTCAGTTGCTCTGACATCATTTCCGAGGACTGTTACTGCAGACAAACCTCCTTCTCCTCTCGTTACAGTTCCTCTTGCTACTTTTGCTGCTCTGATCATGACACGAGCAAAAAAAAAAAAAAAGGCTCTCAATGCGATCTAAATCGGAAGTGCTTTTAAGAGTAAAAAAAAAAACGAGGGTGAAACATCTCCATTTTTTTTTCACTACCGCACACGCAAAACGCAACAAGGCGTTTTGCATGCGCCTTAATGAGATTCCGCCCCGGGTTGAACCCTCCTCGCCTCCTTTCCTTTCACGGGATAATGAGTAGCATTTTAGTGGCTTCCGTCCCCCCACGTTCGTCCTTGCAAATAAAACAATATATACGGCCGCCGGCGTGGGGGCTCCTTAGCCCGAGCGACAATAGAAGAGTGGGCCTGGCTCTCGCCATTGTTAACGAGCTTGCACTTAAACCACGCTGACTTTGATGTGGACTTCATTTTGCTCCATCTCACCGTAAATTCACCCGAGCGTTCGGCCGGGCAGAGTGCTGCGGTGCCGACTCGGCCGCCCGTTGTCCCGCTGTAATGAACTCGGGACACTAATGGATGGGCTTCCTAATGGATCATAATAAACCTTACCTGCACGACCCTCATGTCCAGGCCCGTCTCGGAGGAGAGTTGCTCACGCACGTGGCGGGCCGGCTTGGGAGAATTATTGTAGGCGTTTTTCAGGGTCTCCAGCTGCTTGGCCGTAATGGTCGTTCGGGGCCTTTTTGCAGTTGAGTCGGCTTCTGAAGGGCAGAGGAGGAGACACACAATGGGAGTCAATCAAAGGACGGGACAGTGGGACAAAAGGCGTCTTGAAAGAAACTGAGGATTTGCTGACATGACAATTTGGAAGTTCCACTCTGGGGTTTCCACCGTACCTTTTGAGGGTATCACGCCAGGTGTAAGTTATTCCACGCCTTCAGCTGTATGTTGCTCTTTCAAATGCAACCAATTAGATATAAATGATATAAAAACAAGTTGGCCCAAACTGTGACGCTGAGACAAGTTTAACAGTTAAAATGACCTCGGGATGCCCCATTAAGTAAAACCCGGCGTCTTGTTAATTGCATCGCATGTGTTGGCAAAACATCCTCGAAATGGCTATTCCCCCTCCACCCCCTTCCCTTAAGTAATTGCACCCTTTCATTAGTAAAATAAACGTGTGTGTTTTTGGGGGCGAAAAGTTGAGATGAGCACTTGGGCGCATGTTCAAACAAACAGATGGGGGAGATAAAATGGGGACTTGAAATTTAGTGCGCCGCAATTTAATGTGGCTCTTTTGGGCCTCTTATAGCTGAGTGCATCGTGTGGCTTAATTGTATTAAAAGGAGTAGTAAACAATACGACACACATACACACGCACGCACACACCTCTCTGTTTGGCGGTCTCGTAGTCAGCCTTGCACACCAGCCGGCTGTCCTCCATCAGGTAGTACTCGTCTCCCGTGGCCAGCTGCCGCTTGCACACGATGCAGGCGAAGCAGTGCAGGTGGTAAACGAAGTCCTGGGCCCGCCTCACCACCTGCGTGGGCGGGATGCCCTGCTGACACGCCGCGCATTTGGTGCCAAATCTCCTTTCAGGACACGGGTGCGGACAAGGTGGATCATCACTTCACGTCTCGTAGATTCAATATTAAGACTATAACATAAGCTGCAACTGAATCGGAGCCAGGATGACAGCTCAAGTGATCTATTGTGAGCAGTTAATTCAATTAAGTCCCATTTGTTTTGAGAAATGGGCACTTTTTGGTCCATGAGCCGGAGGTTGCCCATCCACATAAGGAGGTTCTGGCATAGTCACGTCATCAAATGATTTAATAGCAAAAACCTCTGCCGACTACTCACTACCTTGCGTAAAATTGTGTCATCATCATGTGGGAAAACCGTATCAGCATTTCAGACTGAATCCAATAAAATAGGTCAGTATTAAACTCAGTACTGTGCGGGCGAGTGCTCACTTGAAGAAGTCATCCTTGCAGTAGACGCTGTCTCCCCGGCTGAAGCACTTGTCAGCCAGCTGAGTGTGGCAGTCTGCGCATTTCAGGCACTTGCTGTGCCAGTGGCGCTCCAGCACTTTGAGGATGAAGCGGTCCACGATGTGCTGGTTGCAGCCTGCACACACTGGGATGTCTGGGCAGGGAGAGGGTGTTAAAAAAAAAAAATAATAATCAATCGCAACCAGTTCAGGTATGATGCATAGGCCTACACACACACACACACACACACACACACACACACACACACACAATATTTTACAGTTCAAGAGATTTTTTTTAACCCTTACAAACACGTGACAAAAATTAATTCGTGATAAAAGCCCATTATCCGGTGTACCATCAAATGAGCATGCATGAAGATAATACAATAATATCTGAGCAATTTGAGAAAATTAAGAAGGAACTGCAACAGAGAGGACAGAATGACATTCGCGCAACCGCCTTATTATTTATTAAAACTAAGGCTGCAATGGATCAGATCGTGGCCGTTGTGGATGGTGCTCGAGGCCATGCAACTTGCATGAAGCCTTTCTGGAGGTTGAGAGCGCATAAGGGTGACGCCATGAGACAGGTACTCGTTTAGCCATTCAAGCGAGAAGACCTGCCAACATCTAATTTGCTCGCTTTTGGAACTCCACATTGAATATTAAAACATTAAAAGAGGCAGTACTGGAACCCCCTCAAAGTTGAATTAATTCAGTGTGGAACAAGTTGAAGAAAGTATATTCCAAGAAAACTAAAAATAAATACAAAACCGTCAAATGCGTATATTTGTAATTTTATTGACACTCTAAATCGATAACAATTCGTTTTAAAATGTGTATATTTTTTTGTTGACCTAATCGGAAAAAAAAACGGTCGACGTCCATCTGTGTGAATTAAAACGTAGAAGAAGAATTAAGAAGCAAACGTAATGGTAGAAGAATTACGAGGAAACGGCAAAAGTACGATAGAAGAATATCAATGCGGAATATATTACAATTTTAACAATTTACATTCATACACACGCCAAATTCTAACAGATAAAAAAGAAGCACATATTTCTATATGTTAACATCCCAGTACCAAACGATTTGTCAAAGTCCAGGCGAGTGTGTGGACTAATTTCCACGTAGGTGTCACCTGTTATGACCCATAATTAAAAAAGATGTCGCAATATTTTCTACTTAAAATTCTCTTTCTCTGCTTCCACGCGGTTTTAGTAGCAACACATTTACACATTCATATTTTATGTTTACACGCGTTGTCTTTAAAAGTGTAAGCATTATCGCGGGGCGTGGAGACCTCGCTTGTGATTGGAAAGCATCGTTTTGTGCAGTTCGTAATATTTTGCTCCCTTTTTTTAACATCATTGTCTATATAGTAACATCATATTTCAGGTGTGTTCAGATCGTAGCCTAACGGTATATTCACACCTGCAGCGCAAATGTCACAACTCTACTGTACCTAATACTGCATTTTGGAATGATCTACCCGGGGTAAATAGTTGAGGTTTGAAATGAATTACGTGGAAAATGAGTCGAATTCATTTAGTGGAAAACACTTTTTTTGTAAATTATCTTAATGGATTACGATGACACGATTTTTCATGCAAAAAAAAAAAAGTTTGTAAATTATCTTAATGGATGACGATGACACGATTTTTCATGCAAAAAAAAAAAAAAAAGAAAAAGCCTTGAAAAACAAAAAAAAAAAAGAAAAACGGCTGTAGCTTTGTTTGTAAATTAAATTAAGATAGTTGGCAGTATCTATTCAATAATTAGCATGTAATATTTCGTACCGGGAAGTATCAAGCCCGATGAAGCATTGTATCAAAAATGAACGTCTTTGACAATTAATATGCACGTCTGTATAAAATGTCATACAAACGTTTTCCAGTCAACATTAAAAGGAAAAAAAAAAAGAATTTGACTTAGTTCTCACTCCCTCGAGTCTTTCCCGTCGCTTGTTGTGGAGTCCTGCGAGACTGGTGTTTATTTAGGGCCGATGCGTAATGTTCAATAGCAATGTTGAGCGGGCCAGCACCCCAATGAATTTTATTGAAGCTCATCTTTGGCACAAAATGGCGCCTGGGGAAATCAGGCGGAGTGCAGGCGTGCTGAGGAATCGAAAATCAATTGCGCCATTTGTCCACATTTCGGACGCTGTGCTTATATGTGAACGAGGGCAAATTTGTTTATTTTCGAGGTTTTTTTTTTTTTTTTTTTTGCAGCGTTGGACATTTTTCGTTCGTAATCGACTGTGGATTGTTCATTTTATTTATGTATTTATTTTGCAGCAAGGGCCTCCCTGAAAATCAAATAAAGCCACGTAGAAACCCCGAAAATGGAAAGGATGATTGCTCCCAATAATAATTTATGAGACGATACCTCTAGCATTAATTTAGTATGTGCCATGTATAAAAAAATGTAAATTGAGCACGGTAGAAAAAAAAGTTGCTCTGTCCTGTTTTACGGGCTTAAAATAACGTGTTACAATCACATAAAAATATGAACAAAAACGAAATAATTGCTCTCATTTTACATGTACGCTTTAATTATTAAAACAAATATGGGAAGAACATATTAAATTAATGGTATTTAAAAAAAATGTTACATTATCAGATCGTAGGCCCATGTGATTAATATTAATATTTCTGTTTAAAAATAATTAACAAAATATATAATTGAAATTGAAATAGTTTTTAAATGAATCTTTTGTTATGGTTCTGTGAGTGTGCGTGTCACTGTGAATATTTTTGTCCTTAACACAACTCTCATCATTTTTGAAATTGTTGAAAATTATTGTAAAATATGTAGAGGTGTGTAAGAAAGTTGGACTTGAAATTCATAGTTTTTATTTAGAATTCATCCCAACCTTCTTTTTTCCCCCCACCTGGCCTGCAAGCGTGCGAGGATGTTTAAATCGGTTTATGTTTAGAGGAAACCAAGTATTTAAAAACAGATTTTGAAATCGTTTTGTTATTCATATTAACATCTTTGTTTTTAAATGTGGATTAAGATCATCTTTCCTATATTGCATGGCATTATTATTGTTTGTTATATTTACTTAATAATTTTGGAAGACGACAAATTGTTTTACTTTTTAAATATATTTTTTTATGTTTCACAAATTTCAATGTCATCGTATTTTGTTTTGAACGTTCTACGTATTTGCGGTTGCGTGGTAATGTGTTTAAGTACCAACTCATTTCATGCAACAAAGTGCTGTGCTTATTATTTGTGTGTGTGTGTGTGTGTGCGTGTGTTTAACAAATTAATTTTGTTTGGAAAATTCAAGATTGCATCGTTTGGGGAGTGCAGTACCATTTCATAAGCAATTTCGACCCCTTCGGTTGTCCCACCTGTCTGCACGGCAGCGGGAACGTGACACCTGTTGCAGTTTCCTTTGTGTCGCCTGTAGCTGAGACTTGCACCTTTTTTTTTCGTTCCGGTGCAAGTTGTGTGTTGGGGGTTCGGTGGGGGGTGAGGGGGGCGTTCTCGTGACAACAACATGACGGCGGCAGCGCTTGCGGAATGACAGAACGCGCATAACATCTGTTGCGGCCATTTGCGCGACAATGGGAGCTCATTACGCATTCGTAACGTCTCCCGCACGCACGCAGCGCACCCAAACGTGACAAGAGTGCGCATGTGCAGGGTAGAATGCCTACAACACATGGAAAAGAGATGTTGGTGCAGTTTTGGTTTTTCACGAAAAAGAATTTTTCATCCTCGTGATGCGTTCAGGAACTCTGGTGAAACGGAAAGTTAGAAATGTCCGCAAAAGGCTTCACGTGCAGCGTGACATGACTGACATTGAACATCTTCGAAGTTCAACACCTTTCATTCCTATTCAATCAACGTTCGCTTCAGAAATAGCAGGATAATCTTCCCAATTTAACCGCCAGACGTTTTTTTTTTGCTTCAGCACTCCTCTCACACTTTGAGATTCTTGCAAAACTGCGAAGTCGTTTTTTAAGTGAAAAGTTGCTGACAAACAAACACGCACTTTTTGACTGCACTCTCATATCGTTTTTTTTTTAAGCAGCAGCTTTCATCACTTCTACAACCACCCAAAGAAATCAAATCAATCAAAAGCGAGCATTTTTGATCTTTGTCAGTGCAGATGAAAAACCACCATAGATTAATCAATCAAAATAATGATAATAATTATTTGTGATAAGACTCTTACCTTGGCCTGCGCTGTAGCGGGGAAAATTGGCGTTATTCTGACAACTTGATCCCGGGTGTTCGAGCAACATTTTGCACTTCTGTTGCTATATCCTCCTCCTCCCCACCCAAAAAATGCGATGCACTTGGTTTGTTTAACACAAACACACATACATAAAAAAAAGGAAAAAACAAAACAAAACAAAAGTGCAGGTGTCTCCCGTGTGTTGTCACCCAGAAGAGGGAGAAGTCAGCAAATGTGCATGTGTTGCTTCCGTGTAGCAGTAGATGATGCTTCGGAGGAAGGAGGAGGAGGAGGGCGGTACTCGTGTGCGGTCAGCTGATCTGGACTAAACTAGGGTGGGATGTAACTGTCCACGGTCCTGAATATAAGCCCCCCCCACACACACACACAAACACACACTCACACACACCCCCACACACACTTTTAGAGGACATTGCATTGTATAAACAGATTTATGCCCCCCCCCCTTTATATAGATGCTGAGATGCACGTGTCTGTCTTTTCAGGCCCCACAATAGGCCAAGTTGCAGGAGGACATTGATGGTGCATCATTTAATTGTTTTGTGCACCACACAGAGTTATATACTTCAAAAAAATGCCTGAAAATTCTTTTATCCAACTATAAAGGGCTAAATGTGTGACGTGCACATATAAATACATTATATATATATATATATATATATATATATATATATATATATACATACAATTTAATGCATTTAGGATAATTGTAGTTGTACGATTCCATTTGTAAGTGAGAGAAGTTCAGTTTTATTGTAGTGATACAGTTCTCCTGTGCCGCAACATATTCACCTCTTATATTCAACATTTTAATGTGTGAGATACATTTACATTGTTTTTGATAATATGATACTTAAAATTGTGTATTACAGGCCTACTATTTTTTTATTTTAAGTTTGACTCATTTTAAGTTGATACTTAAGATGATTGTGGTGCGTTCACTCTCTAAATCAGAGTAGAATGTTCCTCCAGCTCATCCGCAGCCATAACAATAATAAGGACAAGTGCTATATGAATGTATAAGTGAAGTTGTACTATAGAGCAATGAACATATTCTTTCATTTTTCTGACAGCTAGTGATGTCAAAAAGTATGACCATGAAGTCGAGTGCCTTCAGGTCGCATGCCTCTATCTGAGATGGGCTGGCGACCAGTCCAGGGTGCACCAACCTCTCGCCCAAAGACAGCTGGGATTAGGACAAAAGAAAATGATGGTTGACTGTATAAGAGTGAACTTCCTGCAACAGTTTCCATCATTTCCTTTTTTGGATAATTTTTATTTTATTTTTTTTTCCCCTGAGCACTCCATCATAGATTTGTAACCCTTTGTCGGCACGAAGCCAGTTGAGTCATGCACATGCCCTCCTTCTTGGCTGAGTGCCATGTCGCCGTCCCCAATTGACAATGTGGCAATTATCAGCACACTGCTCCATACATACAGCCTTGATTCAATTTGACTCCAATTAGACCTATCGCCTTTGGGGCCAATTAGCCTGCATCATTAAAAGAAATCTTCTGGTTCCTAGTACCACAATGCCTGTGATTCGAATTGGTGCAGGTTTGTTTTTGTTTCTTTTTTCCTAGTGTGTTTTTATTTTCTACGGTATTGGCGCTAATCTCCCGTCAACAAGTCAGTGTGCATCTCTGCGCAGATTAAGGTTTGTAAATCTGTAAGGAGGCGCACACAGTAACGGGCAGGCTAAAGCTTGCCACAGCGTCAAAGGAGCTTAGAAGGCACAACACAGTGTAGCACAACAACAGGGGAGGACAGTGAGGCAGGGGGCCGGGGGGGTGGCAGCATCTTATGACCTAGCACCTCCATGCATGCGGGTCAGAAAATTGCTAGAACATGTTGAAAATATCGTTCATGGAATGTTGGAAGTTTTTTTATGTGCTTTACTTTACTAACCTTAACATTTACAGCACTTAAAGTTTACAAAACAAATAATAAGTCACTGTTATTTTTCATGTTTTTTATTTTTGCTGGGAGTGGGGGGGCTAACCTTTGAACTATAAAAGCTTTGCGCAAAATTTATGCAAATCTTGTGAGAACTCATCACATCTCGACAGCACTGAAACTTATTTCGACTTGGGGTAAAATAATGGTTGATGGTAAAATATTTATTTGTTTTGTTCATTTTGATTCTTGTTTACCTGTGATGTCATTGAGGGGGGGGGAAGACATGTTTTCCATGTATTATATATTTTACAAGTATATTAACCTACAGCATGCTGTGGTATCATCTTCTCATTTACAACCATTTTTTTTCCAATGAATATGATGATGCTTTTCCCCCTCTTCCCAAACCTGAAGCATCATCGCACCTAATTGCCAAAGATGGCCACACAGCTGAGGTCCCACTCGAGAAAGCAAGCAGCTGCGAGCCGCCCCCCGACGGTCTTCCAGCGAGGCTCTTGTCCTCTGGCATATTTCACAGTGCTCTCGCTGCTTGATTTTTTTGACCCTCGAGCCTGTTTCTTCAAGGGCCGCTTCAAAAGAACAAATAAAAACGGCACGATTGGAGCCCCTCTGAGGTGCAGCACAAATATTTGGTGTGGTTTCTTATGGAAAATTTCTATCCTGAAAAAGACAATGCTGACGGAGGCATTCATTGAAGCTTGTTGTTTGTAATGGTGGTGAACTGCACTAAAGTAGGCAAGTGCATTAGGAAAGGAAACAAAAGATGCCCAGTGGGGTATGTTGTTGTTGTCAGCGACAAGCAGGCATTCCTAGTGGTGTTGGTTATTTTTTCTATTTGGGTTATGGTGATTTAAATATTTTTTTTTCTTCAAAAATTGCCATTCATTACATTGGGGTTGAGGTCTGGTGACTGAAATAGACATGGGAGGAGCTTGATTCAGTTTCTGGTGAACCATTTCTCTGACTTTCAATATGCAAGTATTTTTCTACATTAAAAACAAAAACAGCAATTCATTGAATTATTATAGGTGGTGGTTGACTGGTTAGCACGTCCAGCTCACCGTGCAGAGGTCATGGGTTTGTATCCTTCCTGTGTGGAGTTTGCCTGAGTGGGTTTTCTCCGGGTATTCCCATTTCCCCCCCACATTCCCAATAAGTGCATGGCAAATTGATTCGACACTCCAAATTGTCCACAGGTGTGACTGTGAGCGTGAGAGGTTGTTTGTCTATGCATGCCCTGCGATTGGCTAGCAACCAGTTGAGGGTGTATCCCACCTACCACACAACGACAACTGGGAGAGGGTCCAGCACACCTGCAACCCTTAGGATAAGTGGTTCAGAAAATGCATGGATGAGTGATTATATTAAAAGAAACAGTATGAGTCACTGTTCATAAATATAGAATATAGATACTGTATTGACCTGTATGAATATAATGTATGTTGAGTGAAACGCAAAATGTACCTTGTGTGTGGAGTGCATACACAGGTGACTCGAGAATGTGTGTCAAAAAAACTCTGCAAAAAATACAACTTGAACAGAAGCGAGCAAAGAGGTGGGTGAGCGAGTATTGCAGCGGGGGTGCTCAGCGCACCCATGCCACCGTCCTGACACCAGGCCGCTATTGTGCTGCTGTCACGATCCATCATGTCCCCCACCCCGAAAAAAAAAAAAAAAAAAAGAAGGGCCTTGTCCGTGAGGGAGGGGACCAATCACACGCTTCATTAGCCAGGCTTGGTTACTCCCAAGCAAAGTGGTCCCAAGACACCTCGGCCTGTTGCACATGGAGCAGACAGCCAGTGTGTGCAAAGCAGCGGGAATGCCGCCATTAAAAATGATATCATTGTCTCAGAGATGGCGGCCAATGTTTATTCCGGGAATTTTTTGGGGAGTTCTGATCCAAACCAACAAGTCATGACCAGGCTCGCGGTCATCTACTGTAGATGAAGTTCCTATCTGCTCTCATTGTTTGGAAAACGGCTCCATCTGGCGAGGTTTCACTGACCGGCCCGGGCGGCGCTGCTGTGCTCCCCCGGCAGCTGGCTAAACTGCCCAACCGCTTTCCCGCTTGGCCCTTGCAGCAACCGACACTCCTGTACCACCAACCCACACACACACACACATACACACACACACACACACACACACACACACACAAAAGCATACACAGTTTTAACTGCCTGACGGTCCGGCCCGGCCTGGATAGTCATATGGCATGAGTCAAGCAAAGGCGCTTGGCGGGGTGGTGTCGGCATCTCGGGCCCTGTTTTGTTTTTCACCAGAGGAGATTAAATAGGTCAGAAGTACAGTGATGGGCACACGTTTTGTTGTTTTAATGAGCCTTTGCGGTAGTCATTTTGGACATATAGTTCAAGGTAAATAGTAGAGCAAGTACAGGATACAGTGAAAATGTGTCATGTGAACTGTAAAAAAAATAAATAAAATAAGGACGCCCTATGTCATGGGTCACCAACCTTTTTGACGCCGAGAGCTACTTCTTACGTACTCATCTAACGTATCAGATACACACTCTTGAAATGACACACCACCTCGGCTGTAAGCTAATGCTACGCTACTTTGAAGTCCGCTCTGTCAAGCCTTTTCGGCGGCCATCTTGAGTCACCAGCTGCTTCCTCAGAGAGTCATAGCACGAGGGTGCACTCAAGGCTAAAAAGGCTGCCACCTCTGCCCGCCGTCATCCCCCTTTGAATATTGAGATGCTAATGGTGAACAACATGGGTGACAAAAGGCGCACGGTGACTACTGGAAAGCGATACAAAGGCCCTTCAGTGGGGCCCTGACACTTTTACTAGGCAACATGTCCCTTGCTTTTACACGCACACAATGAAAGGCCCAGCAACTGTGCCGGTCCATTTAGTGCCAGGATGGTCCGACGCTCCCGTCTGGGGACCCCCGGCTGCTTGTGTTGTCTTTTCCTGGCCTTTGTCGGCGGGTGGGAAATATCAGCTTCAGACGGCAATGGTGAAACACCCCCAGAGGCTCGGCATAAAGCCACCGAGGTCAGAGTTCAAAGCTTTCAGGCAGCGCTGAGGCTTGACCTCGCTTGTCATTACAGATGTTGCTGGCCTGCTGTGAGGTCCACGTAGTGTGTACGGGGAAAACCTTAGTGGTGGTCCGAACTAAGCTTTACATCCACTGAAAGTCGGCTTTAGGTGTATTTAGTAAGATTTGGGACACCCCAAAAAATGGATAGCATTTCCTATAAAATAATAAGAAATGAAATTTCTGAAATTAGGAAACAACTGTAATTGGTGTGACTCAGAGTCAACATTTGTCATCCACACCAATAAAAATGGATAGCATTTCCTATAAAATAATAAATGAAATTTCTGAAATTAGGAAACAATTGTAATTGGTGTGACTCAGAGTCAACATTTGTCATCCTCAGGAGAATTTTGTAGAATTTTGTCAGACCACCTACCAAGGGAGCGTTTATTATTGTTATTTTGAGGAATCTGCTCACTCCACGTCGTGCCCCCGATTCAATTTACATCCGTCACTGTTGGGCTTTGGACACACTTTTGGCGACATGAGTTTGAGTGGGGGGTCACGCGTACCCCCTCTTGTCTTTAGCATGAAGGGGTGGGTGCGTTGGAACAGTATGGCTAAGTAAGAGGTGGCCTGGCACACGCCTGCCCTCCTAATCCTTCCGTCTCAGACTCATGACCCACTTTTCTTGGAGGAGCGGCACGGAGGAGCCACGGCCTCTAACCCAGGAGGAGCCTCCAGACGCATGGTGGTGGGGCGCAGGAAGACCCCCCCGCCACCTCCCACTTACTCAAGCAAGACAAAGGGAAAGACAACATTAAGGCAAATAAGAGGTCAGGTGGCACTTAAAGCCTCCAGCTGACGTTGTCAAATGGAATGAGGGCCACCAAAAGATTTCTTGCCTTCACCTTTTCATTTGGGCCAAGTACAGTATTTGAAGCTATGTTGCTAATGGAAACAGCAGCACCCAGTGACACGCGCAAAGAGTCTTTCAGGCGAATTGAAGAGCGCGGTCTTATTCTTAACGTGGATGATTTTACATTATGCGGAGACAGTCTCTGTGACGTGTCGCGTTCCAGTCGCTCCGCAATTTTGTGCGCCCACTTGTTTGTTCTTTGGTTAACATATGCTCGCATTGTCACCCAATTGTGACATTGCTGTCAGAAAATCGTGAAAAAAAAATACAGATTATTGATTCCACACCATTGGTGAATCATGATACACTTTTTTTTTAAATCATGATTTTGATAGACATCGTGTTTCATATATTATGGTACTACTCATCGGGAAAATATTTTTTTTCACAATTGATATTTCGTTGGTAATTTTTTTTCTTTCAATATATCGGTTATCTCACAATTGCAATATTGTGATACTATTGTTGACGAAACATTGTCATAGATATTGTCATGTCCTCATTTGTGTCTTCCAAATATTGCATTATGATACATCGCTATTGGCAAAATATGAAGCCTTTCATACATGCATTGTCGTTGTTTTCAATGTGGTACTCCCATTTTTTTTTTTTTTTTAAATAGCTATCAATGTGCATTCACTGTATGATGATACGATTATTACGGACTCCACGCGCCAGGGTCATTCATCCAACGAGGCCACCTTTGTTTGCTAAATAAGGAAGCTGTGAGGACTGCAATGACCCGAGCCATTTCCTAATTAAAGCAACGAATTAAGCCGAGATGAGCCACTAATACAAACAAAATCAAAAGAACAGCTTCTCCATTATTGTGTTTTATCCCTTGAAAACATACTGACCGACTTCATGGGCACGAGCCGTCTCCAAATAGGTCATATCATCATCTTATTACTATTATTTTTCTTCTTTTTTTTTATCACTGAACCCCTCCTCCTTGTTGTAAAAAACCACACGCACGCACGCACGCACGCACGCACGCACGCACACACACACACACACACACACACACACACACACACACACACACACACACACATCAGTCACAATACACGACGCTCTTACTTCTCTGCGTGTCTTAATCCCTGGCAGACTTTAAGTGTCTGGCATGAGGGCAAAATCCCAAACTGCAGAGGAGCATGTTTGGAGACCTAATCCCCTTACTCATAGACTCCACTTGCCCCCAATTCACCTCTGCCAAAGTAGGCCAAGAACAAGGAGCCACAACACACAGACACGCATGGACAGATGATGTATAAGCTGATGTACAGTAAACTATAGGCACGGCCCGATTGCTGCAAACAAGATCCCCCCGCATATGAGCAGTTTGCGTAAACGAGATGTGCATCTCTTGATTAGTTCAAAACTTTGAGTCCCTTTGAACAAGGATGAGCGTTGAATTCAGAGGGCCACGTTAGCGTCTTATGCAAGATTGCGTTTGGTTCTTTTTCTGCTTGTGTGATGATTAAAAATTCAGAGGGGTGGCATTTATGACCCATCCTCATTAGGTATTCAAGTTTAAAAAGAGAGTTTCTTTTTTTTTTTTAATCAATTAGAATTGTTGATTTCTCCTGACGCAAAATGATATGTTGGAATGTTACTTTCATTGAGCTGTTAAAATCTTGTTTTGAAACTAAAATGCAGTGGATATTTGACTGATCATTTGACTGACAACCACCCCCACCTCCCCAGGCCCCTCACATCCTCCACTGCTACCCAAAGAGGCTTGAGAGTTGTGCAAAAGATTACATTTGCCTTTGACATTATGCAAATTAGTTTGTCATTGCTGGCCCCCCCCCCCCCCCCCCACATCCCCCCTGTCCCAGCTCTCCCTTGTGGTCAATTAGTTTTATTGAGCGCTAGCTTTAGCCTTTAAAGAACAAAAGCCCAAAAGCAAACCGTCTGCTTTTGATCATGCACTTCACACTAATAAACTGTCCTTGTGCCTTGCTGTCCTACTGTCTACGCTTGTAGTTGCAGGTGAGCTGGAGCCCGTCCCAGCCAACAACAACAGTACATAGCCGTACATATTGCAATTTGTATTTTACATTTCCAGATTTATAATCTATTCTCGAACATAGTGAGTACATTGTAGGTCATTTATCGTGACCACTACATGCAATAATGATTATTAGTAGGGGCGGGAAAAAAACAAAACAATTTGAATCTAGTAATGGGTTCTGATTTGACAAAAAAAAAAAAAAAGACAATTCACATATCTCAATACGTCTGGTGCGATATGATTTTCTGGATGCAACAATTTAAAAATGGTTTGTTTCATGTTATTGCATGACAAAAGGTACAGCCGAATCATATCAAGTCCCATCGTGGTCCCTTTGAATCGAACGGTTGCATTTTAAAATGATTATATCCTTGAGTCGTATCGAATCGTCTTTTGAGAGATGCACACCTGCAGTAATCATGAGTGAAATACATTCATATTGCTCAAAAATGCCCCATAGTGCTAGAAAACCTGCATCTTTCTACTTTAAAGTACCATTTTTTTTCATAGACCACACACACACACACACACACACACACACACGCACACACACACACACACACACACACACACACACACACACACACAAGGAGGCAGATGGTTTTGTTTTTGTCAAACAGCGAGAGGCAAATTTAAGTTGCTCAGTTCAAATCTGAAATCAGCTTATACCTCCAATCTCATTTTGCTTTTGCTGCTCCACTCCGTAATGAGCTGCTGCCGCAGATATGTACCCCCCCCCCCGCATTATTATTACTATTATGACAAAAATATGAAAATGTAAGACAGGAGACTTGAAGAAGCGTATTAGTCACGAGGGTTATTCATTAAATTAAGAGGCTTCGCTGGAAATAATACACCATAACCTTGAATGGATGTTTGCGAGCCGGGATTATTTAGTTGCTATATCTTTACCAGGGTACTTTTACCCCCTTAATACTAAATTTTAAAGCAGGGCTGGCACATGAGCTACATACTTTATATTATTATTATTAAAACATCAAATCAAGCCTCAGAGGAACTGTTAAGGAAAACCCGAAAGATTGAGCCTAGACAGCAGAGTTGTTCGCGTCATGGCCTCAGAGGTTGAGATGTCATGGATTTGTATCCAGGCTGCGGCGTGGGTATCATGCGGGTACTTTCTGCCACATCCCATAAAAAAAATTAACAGACATTGAGTACTCTAAAATCTAAATTGTCCATAGGTGTAAATGAGAGCGTAAATGGTTGTGCCATGCCATTGGCTGGTGACCTGAATGAGGATAAGCACTATAGAAAGTGAGTGGATCCATCCCATCAATGCTCAGAATATATAATAATAAACAAACATAATATAAGATGATGAAATATAAATGGGTAACGCCATTATGTCCAGGTCTTTGATGCAGAATTTGTTATTTTACACAATCACTAATATTACTTCAGGGGGACTTAATTCAGGACAACCACTTATTTGACTTGATCATGGTTGGAAAATAGTTTTTTTTTTTTTTTTTTACACGCTCGGTTCTGAACGTAGGTCGGGCGTTTCAACAGAACACTGCTGACCTCTAGGGGGCTTTCTGAAGTATTGCACATCTGAGCAAAAAAAAAAAACTCCTGTAGCTTACGTCACCGGACAAATTCTGACTCTCGTCTCGGTATATTTATTTATTACCCATAAAAATGAAAATTTATTGTATTCCTTTAACATTATGGTAGTAAATAATAAGCGTTAAAATTACGACGCTAAAATAATTATTTTTGTCTAAACGTCACTATTGTGTACGTTTGTAATTGTGAGACCTGTTGCGTGACGTCAATTATTTTAGTTCGCAGGTGCTGTACGTCATGTTTGATGAGTCCACTGAAATGTGTTTGGGTGCCGTTGGATTTCCGCAAACCTTGTTCCTACTGTTCCTATTTTCTCCTTCGCCAAACATTTAATTTGGACACAACACAGGTAAACGTAATAGTGAGGCCTATTCGTAAGTAAAAACGACATAGTGTTTTGTGCCTATGCTCGCTTTCGTGTCGCTTTTTCAACCCAACAGGCGTTTTAGGCAATTTACCGCTCCTAGTGCTTCAATATGGGCTTTGCCGCCATATTATTTTAAGGAATATTCTAAATATCGACTATATTAAATATTAACTAGCCGTTCAATTAAACGTTTTCAAGAGTAAAAATGTCTAAAACCAAGGTAAAGTGGGTAAAAAAATATTAGCAAGTGCCACTTCCCCTGCTCGCGCTCAATTTCCTGGTACGTGACGTAAACTTGTGGGCCGGGCTACGAAACGCTGTAGCTTCCTTTCATAGCCCTTGCCAGTCCTGTGGTCCAAGAGTCGGGGGGGCGGGTGGGAAAGGGGGTGAAAGAGGCGAGCGGTTGAAGTGGGATAGGGGGGCTTCCAAAGAGCCAGTTCGCCGTGAAGGGGCCTCTTTTGGGGGCCGGGCGGAGCAGGTACGAGACGGCGAGATGGACCAGTCGCTAGCTAATGGAGTGCAGCAGGAGCTGGCTAGCAAGCGGCTACATTCAAGGTAAGCGAATTTCGCAGAAATATATCGTCAAACCCTCCAAATGATCGAAAATGGCCGCTCGAAGCTTGAAAATAGAAAGCGGACAGGCGGTGGTTTGCGACTCTCGAGGCCGGTTGACAGGCAGAGCTGCAGTTCCAAGTCTCAAGAGCACTGGCTCGACTGGAGTGTAGACTGAGAGGGGTGTACGCACTTCGAGACGTTTAGATTATGTCCATTTAAGAGAAATGAAAATAACATTTCGCGTCGAAAGTTATCACCACTGAAATACACTCACTGCACACTTTATTAGGTATACTTGCAAAATTTGAGATCCAGTACAAGCTTTGTTTGCCGATGTGTCCGCTGCATGCGACACATTTACAGATCAGCACGAGAATTGAGTTTTAGTGGGGACTTAGTCCGCATCTTTTTCACAAATTCCAACAGTTTGCAGGTGTCTTTGTAACATGTAATCCTTTTGTCAAACTACTCCAAGGAACAAGAGCTATAGTGCACTTTACACACCCTCTATTCTTGTCTTGCTGAAATCAGCCACTGTGTAGTCTGATGCCAGCGAGCCAGCTCTCAACCCATCCCAGACTTTCCTATATGGCAGTTGGCAACGCCGGCTGACAGAGGGCTGAGCCTGAGCTTTGGAACAAGATGGGCTTTGTATGCGGCCCCTCGTCATCTCGCCACCGAGTGAGTGCATAACAGAGGCTTGGATCCCGCCAGTGTTTGGCCATCTCCTTTTTTTATATTGCTCAGTGAGCTGCCTCTTGTCATTTTGCCAGCAAATGTGTGCTGTGGCAAAGCCCAGAGTCTGGAGAAAAAAAGGCGAGCACCCATAAAGACTCATGAGATTAATTTATTCCGTGACCAAGCTTGTGAATCTTGTGGGGGGGGGGGAAACATTTTTTTTTCATTTATTGGGGTAGGCTACAGCAAGCCCCCGACCCTTGTGAGGATAAGCAGCATTGTCTGAATTCTACAGTCCTCTGTGTCAGACCACAGGCAGGGTAATGTCGGAATGACAATTTCCCCCAAGCTGACCAATATGAATGATAATAGTGTGCTGTATTACACAGCAGCATTTTTTTGCCAACCACAAGGATGTCAAAAAGTAAAGTCACAGTGTAAAATGGAAAATCAATCATTGTTTTTCTTATGCGGTTGCTTTTCTCTTCTTTTTTCTCAGCATTCTTTCCATTAGTTTGACTCCAAGTCAAGATTTTTGTTATTGAGGTGATTTCTGATATTCCAACTCAAGAGGCTAGTTTACAACACCCAGTGCTTTTAGAAGTTGACTTCCTGCACACTTCAGTGTCTCTATGCATCTTTTTAACAATTCTGCCTCCACAATTAATGGCTGTCACGTAGCCGGGAATCCTCATCAAGGAGTCCTTTCTGTCTTTGGGCCGACAGGAGGCGAGACAGTCAGCGATGTTCGCAAAAGGCAGTCAGCAGGGTTCATTTCTTGCTCAAGGTCAGTTTGACACACTGTCTTTGGGGGAATAAAAGCTCAAATCTTGACGGCTGGCATCTCCTCTTCTGCTTGAATGTATCGGTCATTCACATAAGAATTGTCACGGCGTGCTGGCTTTTAGGGAAAATAATGACACACCATATTGACGGAAGTCCTTTTGGCACCTCTGTGCTCTGAATCTTTTGGGATGTCTGGCGACCTAATAAGGTTCCTGCTGGAGTAAGCAAATAGTTGGATTAGTCTGGGCCACTTACTGCGCTGTTTGGACACTTAAGAAGGTGCAGTAGCTGTCTCATCTCTCCGACTTTGTCGGGCTAACTGTGGAAAGGACTGTTGTTTTGTAGCAAGGCTTTTTTTTGTTTTTCTCTCTGTGTGTCGTGGAATTTTAATGAGTTGTCCAAGGCTGAGGACCATCAACGGAATAATGTGTGCATAGTAAAAAGAGAAGTAGCACAACAGCTGCTTGCCTGACAGACCTCAACAAGTCTTCTGATGACTTTGAAGTCAACATGCTTTTTTTTTTCCCCCCGTTTTTTTCCGAGAGGCAAAACTGGGTCGGCTCCATCTTGGAATCGTCTACTGGACGGTCTGTTTGTAGAACCTGAGAAGCAGATGTGATTCTTGGGACTCGAACTTGCACTTGGAATTCTCTCTCTTTTTTTGGGGGGGGGAGTAATAATCCCAAAGGCCAGTATGGGAGAGTTTTCTGTGCTTTATATCGTCTGACTCTGTCGTGTCAAATTGCTAAGACATCAAACGCCTCACTCTGATGGCGTCGGCGTCACGCCCTCTCACAGGGGCAGAACAGGCGGTGTGCAGGCTGGTGCACCGTGGCCCTCGGCCTCAGGCCATGCTTAAGCCCTTACGTTTGGAGTTGCAGGTGTTTGTGGACAAGACCCTTGCCAAGCAAAAGCACAGGTACTATGTTACTTAGCCCATGAATGCATGTCAGGCCTCTCGAAGGATACAGTGGCTTCTAGTCTAAGAATGCAGCGTTTATGTGGGAAGTTTTGACATGAAGTTGTAAAAGTTACAACTTCATTTTCAAACAGTTGCTCTCCAAAACATGCGACTTAACTGTCTAAGCATGATGTCTTTTTCTCTGTGGATTGATGTTGCACATTTCAGTTTCTTTTTTTTACATGGCTCAAATACTGCTTTGTAATGTCTTCAGTGAAATGTTCCAGATTTTTCTGAGCCCCCAAGCAAATCATTGAATTAGTTTTTTTCCGCTTGATTTACGTCCGTGATTCACTCCAACAGTGAAATGGCCCTTCGTGTTTTCCCCCACTAAACCTATTACCGAATCACAAATGGTACACGCCGTCTTTCCTATCGAGGCAGCATATGTAGATTAAATTAGATTGAGGGGTAATCCTTGACTAACTCCACATTCTATCCGGAATTCGGTTTTGCCATCAAATATGCTCCCCTTTAGTTCATCCTGGATTATGTTGACACACTTTTCATGGAATTTTCAGCTCAATTGACAATAACGCACTTGTGAACGGACACAAAGATGCCTTGTGCGTTGCCTCAAACAGTGCAATTGATCCAGTGGTTGTCATGGTAACCCAAGTATTGCGTTTGAGAAGCCTCCTGTTGAAAAGGCGTCTTGTACTGTACGTCTTGGTGCACCTGGGTTACACAGTCAACAGGTATCATTGCTCAAGAGACAATAAGACAGCCCTAGTTGTCATGGAGATGATGCAGATTCGAAAAGAGTTGTCAAAAGGTGTAACAAATACCCCAATGACCATCATCCAGGATGGAGGCGTCCTGCTTGGAGTTGGCCCTGGAAGGGGAGCGCCTGTGCAAGGCAGGGGACTGCAAAGGTGGCACGGCGTTCTTCGAGGCGGCTGTGCAGGTTGGCACGGATGACCTCAAGACCCTCAGCGCCATCTACAGCCAGCTGGGCAACGCCTACTTCTACCTGAAGGAGTATGGGAAAGCCCTGGAGTACCACAAGCACGACCTCACGCTGGCCAGGTGAGGAAAATTGCTGAAATTGCAGAACCCTCGGCGATGATTACAAATGCACGCGATCGTCACCTGCGTCCTCATTTTTCATTTCTCCTGCAACACAGTTTTTGGGTTAAAAAAAGTGCTAAGTCACGTTTTTAACTGGACAGCAATCAAGTCAAGTCATGCATCAACCTGGATTTTTGATACAAACATTTTGTTTCAGTAAATTGTAATCACGTTTTTTGCGTGTATGTAGGTGATGATTTGTGGTCGTGTTGTTCACACACGATGTGAATTGGGAAAAAGTGAGTGGACTTTGATTGAGGAGCTCGATGAGAAATCTGGCATCCCATTGTGAATCCAGGTGGTATTTCGTTAGCAGGGGAGTGATTAAAGACCCCCAGGGGCAGGATTTACCTCGTTACATTACTGACCCGGCAGGGCCGCGGGGAGCTGGTCCCGGTGAAGCTGCTCATTAAAAAGCACTTTACTGCCTCTTCTAATTAAATCAAGTTTAAGCGCTGCACTTTACCAGATAAACCAGGGCCAGTTAATTTAATCGAGAATAGCTTTATTAACACAAGCAGTAACGCGCACGCACTTTGCTCTGGCAGGACAATCGGCGATCGAATCGGAGAAGGAAAAGCCAGCGGTAACCTTGGCAACACGCTGAAAGTGTTGTGTCGCTTTGACGAAGCCGCCGTCTGTTGCCAAAGACATTTGGACATCTCTCAAGAGCAAGGCGACAAGGTCCGAAAAGCTTCTCTGGATGTCACAACCACAGCTATGTGTCTTTTTTGACTCTTAATTGTGCTTTAGGTGGGTGAGGCCCGTGCGCTTTACAACATGGGCAACGTGTTCCATGCCAAAGGCAAGCAGCAGTTGTGGGGTTGTACCCAGGAGCCTGGAGACCTTCCCCCTGACGTCAGAGACACGCTGCAACGAGCCACGAGCTTTTACGAGTTTGTATTCATCTTCACATTGAATGCCAATCAATGACACTATCGTAGAAATACAATACGGCTTCATTAAACGCGTTGGAAAAGAACTATTTCCACAGTAATGGTGGCACTCTATGGGAAACTGTAACAATAATGCCAGGTTGGGTGTTAACATTGCTTACATACTCAGTTGTGTGTTGTCTTTTCAGGATGAACTTGTGTTTGGTGAAAGAACTGGGCGATCGCGCTGCTCAGGGCAGAGCGTACGGCAACCTGGGCAACACGCACTACCTTCTGGGCAACTTTGTTGAAGCCATCAAGTTCCACAGGCAGGTCAGACATACTGAGAGTTTTCCTTCTCTCTTTGCTACTTTTGCACATGTATGAATTATTTTGTTGTTGTTATGCGAGCATAGGACCAGTCAGACTCGGAGCTTGAGTCATTAACTTGGCTGTCATTCGGTCTCATTGATATATAACAAGTTTGTCAGCTCGCTCTATGAGCGTGAGCATCTGCCACGTCACGCTTATTTGTTTTTCCACTTGAATTTGCACGCGCAGTGTTTTGGTGGGTTGAGTGCAATGCTATGCGGTTGGAGGGTCCCGGTCAACTGTCTCTGATCTGCTGTCACGTACACATCAGACAAAAGTGTGTGCTTTGCAAAAACTCCGAGATGGAGACAATTAGCACCATTTTACACTGTCAGGAAAAGGCATAATTTTTTTCCATGTCACTTTTCTGCATAAACAGCGCAAATAAGGAACGGTTGGAAACAGTCAAGCCAGCAGTTTTCAGACAGGTGGATCAGCATCTTAACAGAAGCTAAAAGATGATTACGTTTACGTAAAGCCCCTTTTATACTGCCTGTGTCATTTTCCCACCTATTTTTCATTTTACTGTTCTGCCTAAAAGCCTTGCCGTGAACGTAACGAGAATAAGCTGACCTGGCAATTTTCCGCCTTCAGAGGTAGCGTCCGTGGCGCACCTGGGACTGTGCCTGTGTGTAAATCCCCCTTTTATATCGCCCGTTAAAGCTCAGTTCTACCTTAACGGTGGCCTGGGGACACATCGCAACTGTGTCGACAACTGCAGATCACAGATGCTGGCCGCACTGGGCCAGTACAAATCATATAATTTTTTGTTTTGCCTATTTTTCTCCCATAAGAATGGCTTAAGAATTGAAACGTGTATTATTTCATGAATATACAAAGCCAGCACAATTTGTGTCTATGTAGAAAGACCATTCTGAAAATAAATGTGGCCAGCAAACATTTTCTCTGACTTCATGCTCATCACTCAAGTTTGCGTCCTGTCATCCACAGAGATTATCCATAGCAAAGGAGTTTGGCGACAAAGCGGCAGAGCGACGAGCCTACAGCAATTTGGGCAATGCTCTGATATTCCTGGGCCAGTTCAACACAGCCACAGACTACTATAGGTGAGGGAAAAGCCAGTCTGACCTCTAGCGGTGGTTGAAGGAAGTGACACAAGCCGAATCATGGAGCGCAGCAGTCCCCATGTTATTTTTTTTTTGTGCCACGCAAAGGTTTAGCGAACAGCAATATTTTGACACATGGTTATTGAAACAAATAATAGATGATTAAAAAATACAATGTGGCGATAAAATCCACATTTTAAGTTGGACTATAAGTATAGTACCGTTCCCATATTTAGGGAACGTTGACAATGGAGGACACGAATTACACAAAATGAAATTTTTTTCTCGGTCTTGTAGAAAAACTCTGCAGCTGTCACGGCAGCTGAGGGACCAGGTGATGGAGGCCCAGGCCTGTTATAGCCTTGGAAACACCTACACACTTTTGCAGCAATATGACAAAGCCATAGAGTACCACCTCAAGCACCTGTATATTGCTCAGGATCTCACAGACAGGTAAAGCAATGGTTTGTGATATGACATTTACACAAAACCCAGCATACAAGTGAAAATGTATTCTGAGAACTGGGCGTGTTTTGTCAGGGTTGGCGAAGGCCGAGCCTGCTGGAGTCTGGGAAACGCCTATGTGTCTTTAGCCAATCACAAACAAGCGCTCCACTACGCCCGGAAACATTTGGAGATCTCCAAAGAAGTGAGGGCTTTTTTCCATTAAAACAAATGCATTTTAACACATCGGTGCATTTTTTTTTACCTCTGCCTATTTCTCCATATGACAGATTGGGGACAGGAACGGCGAGCTGACGGCCAGGATGAATGTGGAGCAGCTGATGGAGGCATTGGGTGTTAGCGACAGTGACCTTTCACCTTCCAGTTCAGAGTTTGAGATGCAAGGTGACACAACAATTTTAGTTGCTTTCGCTTTCGTTAGCTTCTTATCCGATTTTGAGGCCTGATTTGGATGTGAAGCTGTCCGATTAATCTCATCACTTCCATCTTTTTTGGGTCACATGCACACACACAGGATGTGACGTTCCTGTCGGCCGAGAGCTCACATTTAAGTTGTCCATTTTCTCCACGGCATCCAAGCAGTCAAACAGACTCTTATTCATTTGTATCATAAAAGTCCGTGGCCGCTGGCAATGTGCTTCGTGTTGTCTCATGATGCTGTTTTTACGCTTCAAGGAGCGAGGCCCAAATTCACCAAGAGGAACAGCATGGACAGCGTTGAGCTGTGGAAGCTGTCTTCATATAAGGTAAAAATGCTTGTACACGGCGTCGCAAGTTGTCCCTAGCTCTCGGCGTCCAGGCATCACTCAATGACTTGCTTTCTCTAGGACGGTGAAAGTCACGAGACCGAAAGCATACCCAGAAGGTCTCCGAGTCAGACGCCGCAGACGGCCAAAAGGAAAGGCTATCCTGATAGCCGGTCGTCGGACGGAAGGCCCTGGCTGGACTCTCCCATGGATGCAGACGACATCAATCTGCAAGTCTTGCCTCCGCTGCCAGTGAGTAGACAACTCCAAGTCTCATCCCTCAGGTGTTGGCTTAACCTTAAGCTAATAAGCAACTGTCTGGAGCGTACCTCTGCCAAGAAGATTACATTTTCATTGCTATTGCCGTTGTCTTCAAATCAGTCCTTCTCAAATAGTAGAGTGGGCCCCCCTTGGGGCGATCGTGATGCATTCCTGGGTTTGGTTGGGAGGACGGGTGGGTTAACCTTCCTAAAATAAGTGTAATTGCCCATCCACTACAGTAGGTGTGAGTGGTGCCCTCATTGTCAGAATGTGCGCAGGGGAGTATTAGCTCTAAGTTAGGCATGTCCAGTTGCATGCAGTAACTCAAAATAATTGAGAAGCACTGGTTGAAATAATACTTTTGCGTTTACTCCCTGTCCAGCATGTCCTCAGCTCTCCTTTCATTTTTGTGACACAGTTAGCTAGTTAAATTGGGCATTCCTTTAATTTCCCATGAGCTAGCTCAACATGATATAATAGCCCTCCCACAGTGGACAAGTACTCATCCCTCATCACATTTGTCCTTTCAGCTGAATTCACATAACAGGTTTTTATAGCTGCCAATGCCTTCTACAAAGACCCTAGCAAAGCAAGGACAACTCCGAAACTATGTGCGCATCCACACAGCAACATTTGCTTTTAACACAACAGGCTAGTGTCAGTTGTTAAATGACATGGAGACGTTCCCTTGTACATTATACCAGTGTCCGGTACTGTCTTTAAAGGGAGAAGAGTTAGGGGTGGCCTTGTTCCTCCATTCCATGTTGGTGCTGTTTACACAGGAAAGCGACGCTGGGAAAAACGATGGGAAAAATGCCAGGTTTTACGTTGTTAGTGCACTCACCTGCTAGGTTGGTAAGCCTCACTCCATTCATTTCTCACCTATGTATCTGAGTTGCAGGTAAATTTGGTATTACATTGACAGCAACCTTTTATTTTTTTGTTTTGATTTTTGAAAGGGAAAATGCCAGCTCTATAAGAGGGACTGTTTAGACAGACATAATCAATAACAGCAAGGCGTAATATTGCAGGCTCGACGTTGACCTCCAGTTTCTTTTAGGTGCCAAACAGTGTCACGAAACAAAAAAAATGGTGATTTTATAGACAGCACTAATGGGGCTCTTGACATACTAACTTTAGCAGCCTAGAGAACTTCATTTCAGTCACTTTGCAGCTGTCACTGTTGGTGGAGTAAACAATATTGCAACATTAACAACTACCTTTTGTCTACTTTCTGCTCGGATGTAAATGGCAGCCCACAAAGGCATCAAATGAGTTGGGTCTGAAGTAATTGTAATTCAATTCTAAAAAACAAGTCTGTCAATATTGATTACACCTCATTCGTTATATTACTGTATCGTTGGCATGGAAACAATGCTCGCTTGACATCGTTGCCTCTAGTTGTCCAAGTGTGGCCAACGTTGGCATGCAATCTACTCATAACTGCGCCTCGCACCCGCCCTCTTCCCTCCCCCCACGAGCACTCTGATAATGTGACCTTGATCACAGAGGCACTTCCTACCCCCTCCTCACCGCCAACCCTTCCCATAATGACTTGTTTTCCCACAGTGGCTGAATGGCACAAAAACGGCTAGCAGGAGAGAGTGAGGGAGTGCGAAAGAGAGACGGGGAGGGAGGGAGAGCATGTGCTTGAAAGCTGCAATAGAAGGACACAATTGGGGAGCAGAGGGGCTTTGGGGGATGCAAGGTGGTTGGGGGGAACCGAAGGGGAGAGGCATGACAGAGGGTGAGTTGAGAAGAGGAAGCGCAGCAGCCGGTGAGTTGTTTCATTCATTTTCAAATGAACAAAGTTAGCCTTCACTCTCACCGATGTCTTGTTGCCCTTCCTCGCTACGTTGGTTCAAAGTTAAAATGCAAATGATGCAAAATGTGTCATTTTTGTCTGTCGCTGCCAGCGCTAAAGCGGACTCCTGCTGACCTACTTCACATCATGCCGTCAGGCATAGGGACCTTAGCTTTTATTTTAAGCTCGAACACCGAATACTATATATGTATTAGGTGCGGCAATATCATTGGCATTAACTGAGACTACTCGCAGGAATTGCGCATACTGAAGTTTGATGAAGGTCATGTCCACAAATGCTCATTATAGTTTCACATATTTTCCACGTGCTGGGTTGAAGAAAAAAAAAAAAAAAGAAGCATAAATCGTTAACAAAAGGTCACTGTCTGATGGCGTACTTTTCCACAACAGGAACTTTACCCCCGAGCTTGGAACGTTTGGAGGACAATGAGAACTTTTGTCTCCGTTTTGTACCGGGGTAATTTATCAATGCCAAAAGAAGGCTCTGCTGATCTGATTCTAACATTTTGAGGACTAAAACTCGTGTCTGCAAAATGTGTTAGAAATGCAGCCATATGGACACATAAAAGAAGACACTCACATTGCACTAATGGAGGTCTCTTGTGATTCCATCAAATTACTTCCCCATTTCACTCAATGGGAAAATCCTCATTATGCGTCATTATAATGGACATCCTGTTCGGCTATCTCGTGGGCAGGTTAGGTGTTTCCTAAAATGGCTGATTGTGTGTGCGCATGTCTGTGTGTTAGAAACTTGGCCGTGACCCTTCCGATGAGGACTGCTTTTTCGACCTGCTCAGCAAGTTCCAAAGCAGCCGCATGGACGATCAGCGCTGCCGCCTCGATGAAGCACACAACGGCGACGGCCAAGGCGGTGCCGCCCTGAGTGACATTATCGGTCGGTTTCTTGGTCTTCCCGCAATGAGGCGCTGTGAAACTGACACCTTGCACCGCTTCCCCCAAGATCCCGCAGTGACCACCTCCCCCCAGACGGAGGAGCTCTTTGATTTGATCGCCAGCTCTCAAAGTCGCCGCCTGGATGACCAGCGCGTCAACGTGGGCAACCTCCCGGGTCTCAGGATCACACAGAACAACCTGGGACACTTGGTGGGGGAGGGAGAGCAGGAGCCCGGCGACGACTTCTTCAACATGCTCATCAAGTGCCAGGTAACCGCTGACGCATGGACATAATCGAGTGAAGTACTCCGCCCGTGTGAAAGTAAACACATTATCTCTTTGCCAGTGGATGTTGATTATTTAACATTTTGCGTGTGACTGCAGTCCTCTCGGATCGACGACCAGCGGTGTTCCCCACCCGAAGCGGGCCCCCATGCTCCCACGGTGCCTGACGAGGACTTCTTCAGTTTAATCCAGCGGGTGCAGGCCAAGCGTATGGACGAGCAGCGTGTCCACCTGTCCAACGACGAGCAGGACAGTCCAGGAGAGGAGTCGCCCGATATCGAGCCACCTGGCGGGTTCCCCAGCTAGGGATGCGGGAGAAAGGGCCCCCCCGCCCCTCATCGCCCCGAGACGATAATAAATGCACGTCAGGACGGGCTGCTTGCTAGCAAAATTGTCCACGTGTGACAGGTGGTGCCATTAAATTCATATGTGTAAATATAATGGGGAAACATTCGCATTTTTGCACGACCATGGAATTTCTCAATATTTGACCGCCATCGCTCTCAATAACATAACTCGTGAACTCAGATCTGATGCCTTAATCAGCATTTTCGTTTCCCAGACTCAAGATTGTATTTGTAGAAGCACACCAACTGTTTAGGACTCATTTGAATTCTAGCGCTCAATGATTTTTGCACTGAAATCTAAAAACCAGTTTATGGACCTTAGTAACACATTTCGTCAATCATGTACATTTTCTTCCCCTGTTTTTATTTTGTAGGCAACATGTTGTATGACTTGTTAGCACAGCTGCCTCACAGTTCTGAGGTTGGGGATTTGAATGTCAGCTCTGGACTTCGTTTGTGGGGCTTGCATGTTTTCTCCCCGTGCTTGCGTGGGCTTCCTCCCATGTTCCAAAAACATGCATACTAGGTTCATTGAAGATTCGAAGTCTAGTCTGTCTATGAACCAGGTGACTGCCATTTGTTTTGTGCGGGGTGTATATGTTCTAAGATACAATGCCAAATCTTGTTTTCATGATTTTTGGGGCAAAAAAAAAAAATGCTTGAATCATTGCTGCTTGAAGCATTCAAACAAGACTGGTGTCACTGATGTTCAGTGATGGTATTACTGTAGTTAATACTATGCAGTGGTGAAATTTGAAAGCCTGTAATGCTTAATATTCAGAATACAATGCATCAAACCATAAGTGAGATTACTGAGCAAAAAGTGAAGTACAGTATTATGAAAGGCCACAGTTAATGTGGATGATATACTGCACCCTTGTGGTCAAAGCCCCGTATTACCTCTGTAATTCAATATATTGGGAGTACTATTACTGTTTAAACCCCCATCCACAGTGAGTGTCAAACTGTCGTGATGTTGAACTTGACCCATGCTGAAACTCTGCATTTTTGATAGATAACTACAAAGAAGGGCTGTGAGAAGTTTGCCGAGGAAACCCCTTGACGTGCAGACAAGTCAGCTAAAGACCCTTTTAAGCGGTTAGTAATGTGATATGTTTAATGGTACGAACATGTTTAATATGACCTATTATATATATATATATATATATATATGAGACACAATGGTGGCCACATACCTCATTTTTTGTACCTCAAAATATGACTCGAAGAGGTAAAAAAATAAATACATGTTGGGAGTTTGTGTGATTCAACTTACCAGGTATGCTTTCATTGGTCACTGCCATAATTTGTATATACACAGTATATAAATATATTTTGTATTTATGTTCCATTTGGGGGAAGCGAACAAGTCCGCTGTGCTTTTAATAAAAATGTTGCAGGTTACTTGTGGATCTGTGCTTGTCATACACAATTTTTTTTTCACACTCTGCACAAGTTTTCTGCTTAACTCGGCCGTCCGCAGCTGATATGATTGCAAAATGAAGGGAAATGTCAAAGACATTGCATTGAATAGATGCCATTTCACAATGCTATGCTGGAACCAAGCACAAAAGGCCTCTGAACAAAACCTGCCTGATTGTGTTGTAATGTGTACAGTTCATGCAAACAATGTGGACTGAACAACAGTACAAATTTGTGAAAAAAATATTTAATTGACCAAATTATGACATTGGAGTTTCAGGCCCGACGCCGGCCATACAGTCTATATTATTCATCCTCTGTAGAGAACAACTAATAGAGCATCTTCCTGAGCCGTTGTGTAGGTGCGTGTGATACTGTCCCCTAGTGGCAAAGGTACCCACAGCAGGAGTTGCACAATGAATTATGATGTACAAACTATTTCTTTACTCACTATTTAACTTATTAATGTATGTTTTTGATGAACAACGCAACAGAATAGTGAAACAAAAAAAAGGCAGAAAATTACAATTTAAAAAAAAAAAAAAGCATTTCGGCAGTGTAAAATGGCTTTGCACAAAGGCGCTGTTCCACAATTACAGCTCTACTCCTTCCGAAACCTGACAATTGCCAGGCCAGTGTCTGCTTTTAAAGGCAATGAGCAAGTGGCTTTTGGTACAGGTCCTGTCACGACTCTGAAAGCTGGTCTTCCCTCCATTCTCAATTAGTACCATTTATACAAAAGAGTACATGTATTTGTTCAATTGCCATCATTTCCAGGTGGTGTAAAAAGGTTCTGCCACACTCAACCTTCCTTTCTGTAATTTCACCCCTGCCTCCTCTCAACTATCCCCTCATACTCCCCCTCCCATCCTTATCTGCTCCGCTGCCCTCTTACCCAGAATGCAGTGCAGACCGTCGGTGCAGGCTCAGCTGAGCTATAAAAAGGCGTCGTGTGGGGGAGGGAGGGCTGCCGTTCAGCGGGAACCGTGCACGCTCACTCACTGGTGGGGAGATACACAGGGTCGGCGGCCAGCCCCTTGCACCAGGAGATCAGGAGACAGGAGACACAGGACAGGTTAGTACCAAGGATGTTGCACAATGAAGGAGAATGAGAAGGCAGAGGGAGTGACGTCATCTTTGTCAAACGGGAAGGGGAGGGTAGATTTCATCTGAATGTCACACTGAGGATGTGCAGCCAGGTTGACATCTTTTGACAGAGAAGGTGCATGCACGATCAACTAGAAGGCAGATTTAACCGACTTGGGTCACAGTGGCAGTGCGGGCAAGAAAAATCAAATGATAAGACTGAAGTAAGGTCCAAGCGGAGCAAACATGGCACGGTTGATTTCAAGTTCCATCACAGGGGAGGTACACACAGGAGAAACAATAGACAGGTTTGATAACGTGGCGAGAAGGTGCAGTGGAGGAAAAAAAAGGCTTCAAGGGTTGACTTCAACTTCTGTTTGGGGCGTTGGTAAACACATTCCTGTCAAGAGTGGAGTAACAGGAAGGACCAAACTGAAGGCAGGGTTGGCTTCAAAATGTCATTCACAAAATGATAAAAAGCAAGAGAATGACTGCATGGTTCACTCCAGCTTTTGACAAGGAGAGGGGGTGAAGAAGAAAGTGCGGTCTTAGACTTCTGTTACTCCAGTGAAAGAACAGACAGGACAAGTGAAGGCATGATTGGCTGACTGTCACAGACAATATGTACAGTTAGGAAAAAGGTGGGACTGCTTTAAAAAAAAAGTAAAAAAGTTTGATGTCTCGCTGTACTGGTGACTCAAAGGAAGGCCCAAAGTAAAGGCAAGGTTGACTTGACATTTTATGTTATAGTGACGGTGCAAACAAGAAGGCAGGATGGACTTGCAATGCTTGTCACAGAAAGTAGGCATAGGTGGAAGGAGGAGGCCTAGGGAGCACCTCGCCTTGTTATTTAGACTTTATCAGAGATAGGATGTACAGGAAAAAAGGAGCGACTTTGATCACAGGGAGGGGGTGAAGAAATCCTTGGCCAGAAATAAGCCTCAACCTTCTGTTGGGATGATAGGTAGTGAAGTGAAGGCAAGATTGACTTCAATTTTGGGTCACAGGGGAGGTGCAGACGAGGAGGATGCAGCTGGCACTACGTCTACTCGGGGTAGAGATTTGAGAAGGCTCGACGAGGTCCAGGAAGGTCAAAAGTGAAAGACTTTGTCATCAAGGTTAAGGAGGCAAGATGAATGAATCATTGAGAGGTACAGCCCGGTGTGAAAAAAAAAAATCTCTGATGCAAGACAAAGTCCAGAAAACATTAAAGTGAAGGCATTATTGACTTCATGTGTTTTGTCACAAAGTGGACAGGGCTGTTTTGGATGTTCGGTATTGCAGTAGCCTATTGTCAGTATGAATAGCATGCGTGGAAACATTTTCCATCTGTGTCCATTAGCCTCCATTTTGCAGCTATTTGTTGTATAATTGAAGCATGTCCGTAATGGCAATTTGACAGCAGGCAGCCTATTGATTCGAGGCAAGTGGGTTTTGTGGAAGCCAGGCTGCGTGCACTGACATGATCATCACCAGCAAACAACATCGCCCACTGCACTGACGTCAAAGGGTCCTCCACGCCGCCTGCCTGCCTGCCTTAAAGGGCTAGCAAGCGCTAGGTCCCATTGAATCACAAGAGCTTCTCTCCACAGCAACCAGAGGAGGAATGTGCCACTTGCCTTTTACACGCCTTGGGAGTCAATGAAGTCCTGGCCTGACTGACACACTATCCCTTCACTTAACAGCTGCGATGTGCTCTTTTTTTAGCACGTCAAAAAATAGGTTGCGTTGCATTGAAATGTGTACGCAGATTTACTCAATGATGCACGTTGATTTGTCACGTAAGGATTTTTTTTTTTTTCTGCAGTCAGCATCAGACATGAGCATGTCTGACCTGCCATATCTAAAAGGTCCCGCTCCCAAATAGGCAAGGTGCTGACTCAGATGCGGGCCTCCAAGTGACCTTTACCGGCACCACGGGGTCAACTGGCGAAAGCATAAAAATGGAGACCTTCGACGATTGACGTGCGTCACTAGCGAGAAGCTAACCTTGGCGATTCATTGCCTGTAGATTGCAGTGGTCATTTTCAAAACTTTTGACTCTGACACGACGCTCTTCCTATGTATAATGTACGTCACATTGTATTTATGTTTAGAAATGAAAAGACACTCCTGCTGGAAAATTGCAATTTTGTTGATTATTATTTTAGAAAAATCAGGTAGTCACTACTGATGACAGAATTGATTTAAAAAAAATATTTGAGAAAATATTGGACTCTGACAAATTAACAGCTTTTTTAGTGGTGTCAGTTAAAAAAATGAAAAAAAAAACAACTCACTAGTTGTGGCATTTAAAAGATTTTACATAGTAGTTTTTATAATTTTAGAAATTAGAGTCACTACTGAGATACTATTTTTATTTTTAGAGAAATATAGTCATTACTGGTGGCAAATTGTATTGTTTTTTTTGTTTCAAATTAACATTTTATCTTATAAATCCTGTGAGAAAAATAAAGTTATTAATTTGGGCTCATTTAGAAAAACTAACGATGTCACTAACGCTGGCAAATATGATTTTTAAACTTAATGCACGTCTTAAAAACATGCTCATTGGGCAGAATTGGACTTGTCCATATAAACGTTGGCCCTCCTCCTTCCTCATTCTTCTGGTGGGGAAACCCGCAGAACGAGGAAAACAAAACAATGGCTTTGTCGGCCTCTCTGGATTAACTTGGATTGGTGAACACGCAAATAAAGGGGAATTCCTGTCCAAATGTAAGACACTGTCGTTGTTTTATTTCTGCATTTTTGGGGCTTGAAATGTCTACGAATGACAACGCGCCCCGCCAAATTCCAGAAGACTTCACTGTTACCGCTCATGTGTTTTAATTTGGTTGACGTCACCGAAATGTTCTTCTTTGTTTTAGTTGAAAGTGAGCTGAGAGCGAACGCAACACAATGGCAGGTAAATGACGCCAGAAACGTGTCTCTAAGATGACAACACGTTGTCGTCGTCACTGTTTGAAACGCGTGGACGTGTTGTTGTCCTTTTATGGAGTTGGGTGGCAAGCGCCGGCTGCCTTGCTTGTTTTTGGACGTCTGCCGCCATCTTGTGGCTATTTTAGAGGATACTGCGAGCGAGCATAGTAAAAAGTTCCCATTTTTATTCTAAATAATTGATATTTCACTCACACTTAAAAAGCAGCTAAAATCTACCACAATTTATGTGGATTGATAAAAAAAATCTGTTACCTGTTTTGTTCTACATGGCGACCAGCCGTTGATATGGTAACCAAGACAACACAATCCTAAGATTCGAAAGGAGTTGTTGCAGACATGGGGAATTTATGCAACTCGCAAGACTTTTGCCATCGAAATGGTCTGTGACATCCATTTTATTTTTGAAAATTTTAAGCAGCAATGAACAGCCTTTTTTTCAGGGTTTTTTTTTTGTATTTTTTATGAAAAAAATATTTTTTATGAGCACCCTCCAATTATAGTTTACGGTGTGCACGGGTATTTATCATGAAACAGCCAATTATTAACTTTATCTGAACTAATGGAGCCACTCGGAGCAATTTTGCTTACTTTTTTAATCTTAAAAGTGGACATTTCATCCTCAACATGGTTTGAAATAGCCATTCTGATTGCATTCATATGATCTTAAACTGCCTTTTTTCCAGTTTCATTATTTTTTATCATCATCTTGGAAAAATTAAATTATGGGGATCACAATGGGTCCTTTGCTAACACAGACTTTTTTCTATTTTCAGACAAGCTCAAAGATGCTAAAATCATCTTTGTGGTCGGTGAGTATAATGCACAAGTGTGAAGTTTGGCTCACCTAGTAAGACCCTCTCACACATTTTAACACGCTGTCTTTTCCAGGCGGGCCCGGGTCCGGTAAAGGCACGCAGTGCGCAATGATGGTGAAAAAGTACGGCTTCACCCACTTGTCATCCGGGGACTTGCTCCGCACTGAGGTGGCCTCGGGCTCTGAGAGGGGCAAGCAGCTTCAAGCCATCATGCAGAAGGGAGAGCTTGTGCCACTGGTGAGGGGAGCACACGTTCAACTCACGCAAAAAACTCTGCTTTTGAGTCTTTGTCCAAAAAAAACAAGATAGTCTATTCGTACAAAGCAGAAATATTTGAAATGCTCTCATAGGCTTAACGTGAAGAAATCTCGAAAATAATCATCAAAAAATGTCCTCCCAAAAATAATTTTGTCTGCTCAGGACACCGTGCTGGACATGATTAAGGACGCCATGATCGCCAAAGCCGATGTATCCAAGGGCTTCCTCATCGACGGCTACCCACGTGAGCTGAAGCAGGGCGAGGAGTTTGAGAAGAAGGTAAAAAGCATTGAGCTTTTGTCCCTGATTTTAAAAAAAAAAAAAAAATGAACACACAAACCTCTATGACACCTCTGCCGGCCTCAGATCGGCAAACCGTGCCTGCTGCTGTATGTTGACGCCAAGTCCGAGACCATGGTCAAGAGACTTCTGAAGCGTGGCGAGACCAGCGGCCGCTCTGACGACAACGAGGAGACCATCAAGAAGCGACTGGCCCTCTACTACAAGGCCACCGAGCCCGTCATCGCCTTCTACGAGAAGCGTGGCATTGTCAAGAAGGTGGGCAATATCATTACCATACTGGTACCTTGACTTATGGACACCCCCAACTTTTTTCAAGCTATGAGCTGTCGCTTGGTCGTTTGTTTCGCTTTGTCTTGCAAGCGAAACATGTGAGCGAAAAAAGTGAGTTTTGTTCAAACATGGGTTCTAAGAAAGTAAAATAATGTGAACCATCACAGACTATAGTCATAAACCTTCACCCAACTAATTTTGGAACACAAACAGTGCAGCAGAGGATACATCCAAACCATGTAAGAATACAGTACTCACGGGAAATATGTTCTTTATGCTATATCCCCCTCCGCCCCCCCCATTTAATTATTGCACCCTAGTTGTGATAGTCTACATGTTTCATCATCGAATCTTAATGTGTTACAGTATATATTATACTACCCCCTGGTGGCCAAAGTGCACCAGAAAGGGGTGATTTGAGTAATGAGCACGGTCACGCAACAATTTCAACTCTGAAGTCAGGGTACTGCTGTCATCATGTGGCTCTCTCTGATGACATCATCATCTCGCCCTGCCTAGGTGGACTCGGAACTTCCGGTGGAGGAGGTCTTCAGCCAAGTCGCCAAAGCTATTGATGCACTGTAGTTTCAAAAAAAAAAAAGAAAAACCAACACTCTTGTTTCTTTGTTGCTTTGACTTTCGTGTGACCTCTACCAAGACCCAAAAGTCTGAAATGAATCAATTTGGACTAAATATGTGCTCTTAATGTATTTGAAGGAAACTACAAAATAACCACATACTTTGATCCCCCTCACCCCCTCCCTCATCTATACGTGTGTACCTCACACGTGATGATACCATGCCTTCATACGACTCGGGAACAGGAAATGCCATATCGGTCACAACAGAATGTCGGACATCACAGTTTGCGTTTGCTGCTGCAACTTTGCCATCAAGTCAAGTGTGTTAGGAACTAACACACGCGCACACACGCTTCCACCAGGTATCCGGACTATCCTCCAAGGAGACTGTAGGGATGATGAGGAGGAAGAAGTGTTGTGTTGGGGGGGAGGGGGGGGGTGCTGCACAGGATGCATCCTTGTCGGAAAGTCCAGACAAGAAAAGGTGTCTGTAAGCACTTTCGCAAAACAAAGTTATGCATGGTATGCTGGCAAAAAAAAAAAAAGACAGTGGACAAAAGATAAGGGAGGCCATGCGATAAATCACGTACGCCGCTAAAATGGACAATGGGGCAGCACGTGGATGACACAGCGGGAGCATTCCGGACAAGCAAATGAAACTAAAACGGAAACCGGCGTTCATGTGACAGGACACTTTCGCATGATCCGTGATATAACGCCCCCTTGTGGAACTAGAGAAAATGACCTGGGTGGTTGGTCAGAGGCGAGGCCGGGACATTGTTATTTCTTTTCTCTAAATATTATTTGTATTTCTTTGGCCATGCAAAGGCAGACATTTTGTATTGGCTGTCATTAGAATGTGCAGTCGAGCCCAACATGCGTCAGATGTTCCTTCAGACGAATACAGTATAAGGAAGCTGGCTCAAACTCACAATGACCCCCAGCCTCCTCACCTTCGATGCCCTGTGGCGTGGTGGCGGGCCGACTGGCACCGCAGAGATCCGGTGGCACCATGCGGGAACCGACGTCAAGCCGCGATGAAAGATGTCGGCCGATTATTTCCTGTTATTGTAATATTGGGGTTAGCGGTGGGGTGGGAATAGAATGGAAGCAGTCTAAGCAATCTACACATGTCTACACAAGCAAAAGTCAGTCACTGCTGATTTCCACCATATTGCAGGAGACACACTCTTCTGGAATCGCGTCATTATAACAAACATACAATTGTTTGTGGTTATTTGGAACAGAGGGTACAAGAATAACCTCAAACAATGAACCACATACTGCTTCACCCAGACATAATCTGATCACACTTGGCAGTTTATTCTAGTATATTCCCATTACAATGACATTTACCATTTAACAAATACAGATTAGTGAGTGGGAAAATAGATTGCAAGTAGACACAACATCCTTTTTGGACTGAACAGAATGAGATGAGTCATCCTCCCCGCACACACTACACCCATTGACAAAAACACATGCAGGTATGTTTGGCAAGAAAAAAAATCTTTTTTTTTGTTTCAAATGTTTACACCTGCCAAACTGAACTAGAAACCCCCTGAGGCTAAAGCTAACACCATTCATCCATTATCTGTTAGCTTTAGGCTCAGTAGGTTTATGTTTATGCTTTATTTCTTCTCTCTCTCTCTCTCTCTCTCTCTCTCTCTCTCTCTCTCTCTCTCTCTCTCTCTCTATATATATATATATATATATATATATATAAACTAACTTGGACAAGAGAATAACTGAAAGTTTTTAATCAGAGGATTAATAATTCCTTTTGTGAAGAACAAATGTTGAATTCTAGTTTTCTTTTCCATTCAGATCTGAAAAGCTTAAATCAGAGAGGTGATGGCTGCTTAGAGCAGCCAACTTTCAAGTAACAACAGTGTCTGAGATTTGTGGAAACATTTTTAATGTCATATTCTATGTCAACATTAACGGCGTTTACGCAAACCTTTGGATTTGAGTGGAGGGACACAAGAACGAAGGATCACATTCGACGTTATATGAAGCGACCGGGGGCGGGTAGTGGTCTCCGTGGGGGGCGTAGCAAAGTCCAAGTGCGCCGCCCAGATGAGTGGCCAAAGTTTTGGACAAGTCTGACTCGCTCACATCGCTGAGTGAAGCCGCATCCTCCACGCGTGGACTAAAACCCCCGTAGCTTCCCTTTAACTCACCGCCTGTCGCTTTTGAAAGGTATGTCAGTATACCACCGTTTAACCTTTGTTAGCTTTATGAATGAGTCACATTTTCTTGAATATGGGTGTTTTTCATATTCGTAAACATTGGCCATTTTGGTGCTCGCTGTTGCGAATAGCCCAACTTTAGCGCCACTTTCGCCACATTTCACTCATTGAAGTTTTACCCCCAGCATTTTATTATTTGCTTACTTTGGAAATTACATTTATTCTGAAGTCGATTTTACATTATAAAAACGCGCAGTATTCATAAGTATTAAGCTTCTCGGACTCGCCACTAACATTTCAAGTTCATCAACACTTTCGCAACTTTCACGTTATCCACGATTGCGTTTTTTTTTCCCGTCTGGGAGTTTTATTTTAAGATAAAGTTTACATAGACTCTTCCTTTCGCCCCTCCAATGTGAATCACGTAACAGGAGTCAGCCTCCTGCTCCTTATCTGATCCCGCATTGTGATTTTATTTTAAGCAAAAAGTCTTGCAGTAGACGCGCTTCCTGAAACATTCCCAATACAGCACAGGGACCAGACGATAACCCTCGAACTTCCGATTGTGCATCAGGAAGCCGGGGAGAATGTCAGGTGATTTTGCCAAATCCTGATCTACTTTTTTTGTGCATCTGTATCGTATGTTATGTAATTGATTCACATTATAATAATAAAAGATTTCGTCATTCCTGAATTCCCTCGGAATGCTGTTGTTGTCAACTAAATCCCATTTTTTATTTTTTTTACTTTGCCATTCAAAATTCCCATTCAAATTCATCTATTGCAGGCCCTCAGAGTTAATTAACGGACGCATACATCTCCAGTAGACTCCCGAAATTCTGCATCCACATCCCTCGAAACATCAACTGGACACCCAACATGGAGTTGCTCGGTTTTCTTCTTTGCCTAACTGTCGTTGTCTCAGGTGAGTCACTTGATTTCATATCATACCTTCGTCAAAATATACCGTAAATACTATCTGTGCGCAGTATATTTAAACGACAAGCCTTCAAAATCCCACCCATCAACCGACAGCAGTTAGTGGGCAAGTGTACCTTAAAAAAACACCACTTGATACCCTTTCTTCATTAAACTATACTGTAATCCTGCATTATGTTTTCACTATATACTTGGATCTATAATATCTGGCCGAGAATATACTGCATCACATTTAATTTCGCTCAATTAGCAGCTGTGTATTTGACACTAGCGGAAATCGCTAGCTTTGCTTCTAACGAGGAGGAGGACACGTGATACAAGTAAAGCATTTATGGCGATACTCAATTTAGTTTTAAGCTAATATTGTTATCGTTATAAATGCTAAAATCACACTTTGGTCACCTTCAATCAGCCGCATACATACAGGCTAGTGGAGATCGCCGTCCATCGCGAGATGGAATGCTAGAGCCTGACTGATATGGGACTTTTGGGTGATACTGATTTTTCATTCACAATTTCTTTTTCCATAATTTTTTTTTATTCTTCTTAACAGTACCTCTGACGCACTTCAAGCTTGTCAGTCTGTCAAATTAAAAATAACTGACATTTTTTTTCTGTTCCCACCACTTTTTCAGAAGAAGACACGCTTCTTTCCTTTCACTTTTACATAAACTACCTTAATAACAAGCCGGATTAGGTTTGCAGCCAAATACAGCGATTTGTTTTGCATTAATTGCTTCAAGGCACCATTCAACAATCAATTCCCACACAATCGACAGAATTGTCTATTTTCTAATGATGCACAGCTCTGACTGAGACTGTCAAGGGTAAATTTGCATAATTATCTAGCACCGAACTGAGGTATTGATTCTAAAATCTATCATTTATTGAGTAGTGAGTAGCATTTTGACAGGTGGGGAAACCGTGCAGAATATGCTATTGCAGCAAACGTCTCAGTTGGCGCTTGTGGACCTCCTGCTGTGGTTGTGCCCACCCTGGAGTATGCCTCCACGGGCTGAAGTGAAAGTACAAAAGCGCATTAGCCAGCGCCTGGAGAAAAAGCGAGGGCTTGTTGAAAATGTTTCAAAGGGAAAAAGAGAGCCGTAACCACAAGACATACAGTATGGGAAGTAGAGGATTCCATTTTTGCAACTGCAATTGGATGTGAATCGCGTATGTATTCCAAAGTGGAAATCTAAAAGGCGATGATGAGACACGGAAGGGTTTTCTCAGACGAAAGGAGGCCGATGTCATGCGAAAAATCGGCGTGGCGAGTCAAAACAGGCCACTTCCTGTGTTTTAATGCGGCGTGAGCCAGCCCCGGGCGGCCGTCAGACTGGGTGGCAGGGAGACAGACGCGACCACTTGTCGCTGGCCCAGACCGATTTCAATCTCCTTCAGTGTTATGCCCCTCCCAAATAACAATCCACTTCTGCCTGCCTTGCTTTTCCTCTCTTTCAACTCCCCATGCACTGCAAAGAAGGCTCCAGTGCCAATCTCCTTTATTCCTCGTGTATCATTGTGAACTCTTGACTGACCAGAAGCATAATTGTTTGCGACCATCCCAGTAAGGAAAGAAAAACCTAACGATGCAAAAATCATTATAGGTAAATAATAATTCAGAAAATCATCTGATAAACGTCATACATTGCTATATTTTTGTGGGCCAACAGTTATTTAAATAAACAAACAAATAAATACATAAATAAATAGGTTCCAATTCTGGTTTCTTTCACAAATATTCAAAAGGATTTTCGGCAAATTGTCGCTTGGGTTCTTTTTGTGTGCGTGGAGTACAGTCGCACACCACACACAATATCGTCAGAAACAATCACAGTCCCTCACCCAAAACCAGATGTCCCTTGTAGTACCAAGAATGACCTGTATGGGGCAGCATAGTGCCACAGGGCATCAAGACTGCTGGGAAATGCAAAGAAATAGGAGGAAATGCTTGTCTAACTTTTGACTTGTCCTTTTTACTCCATGGAATTACCTGTTGGACATGAAAGACAATCACTTTACACGAGTTGCTCCTCAATACAAGCTTCAGGTCGTTTCCTCATTGGCTGTTGTTCTGTTTCACATCACGACAACCGCAGAGTCTGTGGCTTGCCCCAACTTGCAAATAGCAATGCGAACGGTGGCGCTTGAGTTTTATAAAAAACAAGTTCAAGAAAATGCAAAACACTCAGCAAACCGAGCCTCCGTGAGGTATGTTGACCGGCAGAGTTTTGTGCAAATGCAGATTTGAAATTTTTATTTTTTTTTTATTTTTTAACATCACAGATACACACAAGAACAAACATGAAGGACTATTCAAAAGAATTCAAACGTTGGCCCTCTTTGTGATGTCTGGCCCAGTGCTCTTATTCCGCAGTTAGTTTGCCCTGAACGGCTCATTAGTCGTCGTTGAGATAAATGCCTCGTCAGCATGGCGACCACTTGTGCCCATGTCAACATGCCTGCTGTCTGCGCCGATAAGACCGGGCATTATGTACTCCGTTATCTCTCGACCGTGTGTGCCCACGGGTGGACCCGGCGGCTCTCGAAGGAAGTACCTCCATCTGGATGGATCTGCGAGGGTGCAAAGTCATGGGCCGCTTTGACCCACCAATGACCTCAAGTACTCGAAAAGAGTTGAAGGTGTGAGCTCATTTGTCATCAAGGCTGAGTCTTATCTTAATTTCACTCAATCATTCACTCGGGATGTGAATTAATGAGGATCACGTTATGCGGTAGAGCATAAGCGCTTTAATTGAACCCGACAGATTAGTCACACACAAAAAAAAAAGATCTTGGCACAAATGCTCCAGACCCCGATTGCTGATTTGCTTCGCCCCAATCTTTTAGCATCGAGGCTGTGGACTTCTCCAAAAACATGACATCAGGAATACCGTACAAAATGTGGCCATCAAGACTTTCCCGAGACCAGAACTCGCAGAGACCAAGACAAGACCAAGTCTTTTGAGAGTCGAGACCGAGACGAGAGCTAAATCGAGACGGCGACAAGACCAAGACCATAAAAATCTAATTTAAAAACCATGACAAGGTTGAAGAATTAAAATACACTTGATCTTTAATTTAAATTGAGTTTTAAATACATTTGACAGCTCAAAACATTTCTCCAAAAACATCGTTGGTTGCCGTCATGACGTGTTTTGGTGGATTCGAAGGTATTTGTTGTTTTCCCAAATGCTTCTCCTTATTGTCACATTCATGACGTTGAAGCCGGTCTTGACGGAAAATCTGACTGGTCCGAGACCAAGACAAGCTCAAAACATTTGGAAGTTGGAGTCTGCGATAAGACCAAGACCTTCAAAATGTGTCTCGAGTCTCGATAACAACACGACATTTTACCTCTTCAGTTTTCTCTAGAACATAGTTGCAGATCCTTTTGAAAGTTCAAATACCTGAAGTGCCCCCAAGTACTTTCCTAACTAAAACATGTAAGTTGTATTTTGAACCTCCTTTTTGTTAATAATCCTAGAAAAAAAAAAAATCCTCGTGAGACTTTGGGAACAGACTCATTCCCAACGAGGTGTTTGCTAGCCTCTTGATTCGAGCCTTGGGCGGGTCGTCATCCTGTTGATTCAGGTGCAACGTGGCCCAATCTGTATTTATAGACCTGAGATCCCTATCGCATCTTCGTAGCCCGTGTGTGACAATGTGTGTGTGTGTGTATGTGTGCACATGTTGACGCAATAAGAAAATCCTGAGTGCATTGAAACAAATGTTTTATTCACGTCCCAGGAAAACATGAATGAGATTTTTATAATCAGACCAAAGCATGTTTGCATATCACCCAGTAAAAAAAAAAAAAAAAAATTCCTGAGAAAACGTCTCAGCCATTCGTCCGTCAAAATGTACAAAGAATGATGTCATCGTTAATATCCATTTGTGACGCGATAGTGCAAATCACTCTGCTGTTATGCCTCGTTCAAGTGCCGCGAGGGCTCCTCAGCTGGCAATTTAGAGACTTTCTCACGACATTAAGCAACTTCACTGACGTTTCTGCTTTGCAAGCAACCAGCGACTTTTTGTATATGTAAATTATCATTTCACCGATGGGCAGATAACAAAAGTTGTTACTTGGTTGTCTAATTTAAACAATTTATTGCCGGTCAGATGCTTCAAAATCAACAAAATGTCAACGTCGTTTTGTTTTCCTCACTTTCTGCTGCGGGACGTCTTTTATTCTCTGCTTCTTGCTAGCCCCTACGTCCACTTTTCCCGGGACCGAAAATGTGGAAACCACAGTCTCCCTAAACTTGACTCCTTCTGCCAGACGTTCACTCATGATGCCAATTTGAACTTTAAAGTTTGCCCTTTCCCCCAAAAACCCGAGTTCTGTTTCGACTCAATCAACCTTGGTAGCGTTTGCGTTAAAAGCTGTCTGACAAATTCGTTTTTAAGATTCTGCTGATAGCGAAAACCTCGACGTCGTTAACATTTCCAACTTTTCCTCATCGCTGGAAGTCAAACTCCCAACTGCTGCAACATTTTAATTAGCTCGTAATGCGTTGCGGGAGTATTAAACGAGCTATCCGAGAGTGATAACCTCGCTCTTCTCATAAGCACCGTGCATTTCCCCTTGTTGTTTCCACTTGGCTTGCGTCTTTACTTAAATATCATAGCCCTCGTCTTGCTTCCTCCTTTCGAAATTGGAAGTCATCCATATCCGTTGGAAAGAAACGGTCCAAAATATATCGAAACAAAAAACAAGAATTAGCGACTCTTGGCCGGTTGCGGATGACACGTAGGTTGTTGCGTCGCTGCATCAATCTCCAGCGATTGGGAACAGACACGGTGGCATTTGTCTCCACTTTCAGTCGCGCTTGATTAACACGGAACTTTTTAATTTTGTCTTTGTGCTCATCCCACACGCAGGTGGACGATTATGTAACTCCATCTTTTGTGATACCTGGGGCAGGGTACCACCAAGCCTCACGTATTGGCCTTCACTCAAATAGATGCCAAGACTCAGTTAAGCACCTCTTCAAATATACGCCGCCGGTAGCGCTACGAAGTCGCTGGAAATACATTTACAGAAGGGCTTTTCTGCGCGGTACCGACATGGGACATTGCGAATGCCGTGAATTGCTGGAATACGGTATCTATGAGCGTGTACATAAAAGCGATACGTTAACGTTTACGACGCGACAAATGATAGCATCGAAGCAAACGTGCCTGCGTGGATTCGGAATGTCTCATTACGGGCATAAAGCGAGCACAGAGGAAGTGAGCCATAGACCTTCCATACGCCAACCGCTGCACTCGCTGTTCCGCCGGCTTCCGACAACGACGAGGCGACGGACGAATGGCTCCCCGAGGTGTAAACAGCGCGAGTGTGAAGACAGGCTGTCTCCAGGCTCGCCGATTACGTCCTGGCTTCCGTTCCAAACGCGTCCTGGCTGGAGCACCCCCTTTGGCTCGCCGCCTTTTTGAAGCCGTCAAAACTTTTGACACCACTAATCACCGTGTTGTGTGTGTGTGTGTGTTTTTTATGGATAGCTTTTCAGGTGGTTGAGGAAGCAAGATGCTCAGGAAGGTTATGCGGCGTTGTGTAGCACGCACAGGGGTGAGAGGCCAAGGGACAGTGCATGCCCCTGCAGAGTACTGATAAGAGCTTGTTTACCTTCCTGTGGATGGTCAGGCCTCAATCTGCAGCAGCGGAAACGCAAGGACAATAGGTGTATGCGTGTGTGTGTTTGTGCGCGCCCGCGTGTGCCTGTTGGCCTGTCTGTGCCTGTTGGCCTGTCTGTGTGTAACTGGGACTCTGTGTGCGCGCGTGTGCGCGCGTGTGTTTTAGCCTTGACGCTCGCCTTTTCCCGCCTAACTACTCAAGAAACTTTGGCCCCTCCCCTTCCTCATTGTGATTCCTTCTCCAGACACAAGCGCTTTCCTCTTACAATGAGAGGGAGACGCACAATTAATCTTTTAATACGGCAGGGATTTGATAATTGGAGTGGCCGAGGACAAAACATCAAGTTAATGCAAAATATTAAAAGAAAAAAAAAAGCACGTTGTTGATTTGAAACATATTAGGAAATCCCAAAATAATGGAAACTAGAGAAATATTGGATGAAAAATAAACGTCGCATGGAAAATACACAAATATGAGAGGAATGGTTTATATTGTAACAAGGACTTTTTTTTTTAAATATCACAATCCAATATTGCATTATCATAATATTCAACCAGACAAGCAAAGTGGTGTCTGGGAAAACAAATGTTTCCATCCTAATCTTGATCCAGCTGCGCACTAAAATTCAGTCGTGATTAATTGCCAAACATTGCTGAATCGCTCTTTTCAATAGCATGTCATCTGTAACTGCGATTTAATGGAGAACTCCTCCATCATTTCCAACACGGGGCTCATCACTTTCCTTGCTCTCCCACAAAAATAAAAACTCCCCTCAGTTGACTTTATTCACTTTTTTTTTTCTCTAATCGACCCTGTTGATGTTTAACAGAGCGTGGAGCAATGTGCTACTCTCAAGGGAGGATTATGAGCAGTTAGAATAATATCGTTCACAAATACAGTGCACCCTGCAATGCATCGCTGGCTTTGACGGTGCTGCTAAAAAAAACAAAACAAAACAGATTTTTCAAAAAATATTGCGTAATCGTGTCCATCCTACTGATATCCACATTCTAGTCACGTTGTGTGGCGCGTGTATGCTAAGTCAGTGCAAACACGTCAAGACACTTGCTGTCAGGGATTTCGCCGCTTCCGTGGAACAAAAGGGAATAAGTAGGAAGAACTACAGGATGCCAGCCAGCCAGCCAGCTCTGTGTTGGGCCGCATTGATCCCCTCCCTTAGAAGATAAATCATCTCAAAGTCTCCAGGAACGCCCAAACACGGTCACCGGTCGCCCTTAGTGGAGCTGGAGTGCACTCCGCATAATTATATTGGTCCTACACGCACGGTGAGCTTTCATTTAAGGAGGCCCGGCTCGGCCTTCAGAATAATAAGAGTGTTTTCATTTAATCCTGGAAACAAATGAGAGGAATACTCTCTGAGGGAATACGATTCCCGTGGACAGTCCATTATAGGGAAGATGATCATGCCGGCCTGCGAGTCTTTACATCGTGAAAGAAGCAAACGTTGAACTGAACACTGGTGCTATACGATAGCGATACAAATATGAATGTGATATTTTGCAAACTCCAGTGTCGTATGCGCTTTACATCATGCAATATGGTTTTGGACATGCCACGAGGAAAAAAAAATATCATTTGCTGGGGTTATGACGTTCAGTGCTATGCAAACTCGGCTCATTTCACGTCTGGTGAGAACTGTCACCATTTGAACCGTCGCCGATTTCAGGTCTTATTGGGCGTGGTTCGCCGTCTAGAGTGCAGGATGTGTCCAGCATCTGTACAGCTCGTGCTAACGGAACTGCAGCAATGTGAAGGTACAGTGTGAGCAGTCATGTCGCACCTTGCGGCTTTTGCGCAGTCTTACGCTTCGGTTTTTAGCTTTGACTGCCCATTGACGCTTGCGGATGGCTCAGCTGATCTGAGAAAGAATCGGAAGGAGTCGATGATAAATCGGGATAAACCGATGACGCCTTGCAGCCAATATAGCATGCAAACCAACTCTTGTATTTTCACACCACCACGGGGCCACCTAAGTTCGGCATGTGTGTGAAAAACACTAGCAACCGTTGCAATGGGGGCATTTGTTTGAATTCCCGTGAATGGTGGTTGTTTTTTTTTTTTTTTTTGCCGCCGACACGCAGTGATGTTTTATCTTGTCAGATGCAAGTCTGTCTCCGCAGGGATCCTTTCCCGAATAAATCTGTCAAACGGAAAGCCTCGCTCAAGGAGAAGTTGCACTGTGAAATCTGGTGGGAGGTGAGCTGTTGCAGGAAGTGTCGAAAATGAGTGGGAGCTCAAGCGAGGTGTTGTCGAAACATTATTTATGTATATACCTATTGGAGAATCTAAGCAGCCACTGGTGTTTGTGCTGCCCCCAAACAACATTAAAAAAAAAAAACAAAAAAAAAACAACACGATGCCCTACTTCGCAACGTTTGCAACGGCCGCCTATAGCACCCGATAAAATGAAGAGTCGGCAGGGACCTTTTTAGACGAGTGCCAATCAAACTTGTACTCCTCGAGTGAAGCACTCACCGTCATTCTGAGAGGGCTTGGAGAGTGAAGATAACGAGGTTAGCCGAAGGGAGGATGTTGTTCGGTAAAAGCAACACGGCTTGTCACGTGCGCTAACCTGCGCCTGAGAGAAGTGTTGTCATGAGCACACAGCCCCCCCTCGGATATTTGCATAAATCTGTTGTTCCAAGAGGAGTTGCCTTGTGGAGTCAATGTCATTTGCTCAAGGTATTGTGTATGTTTTCTCGTGAAAGCCACAAAACAGGTCATCAGGTCAAGTGCGCCATTGAACACAAATCTAAATTTTAATCTCTGGATATTGCCCAGCAAACAGTAATTCAAAGAGGAGTTAGAGAGTAGAAATGTTGTCATTGGGTAACGGTCTTCTCATCGAAGCAAATAAGCTTTTCGGACATGGAAATTTTTCCTCGTTTGAAGTATGGCGTGAAGACAAATGTTGATCTTGAGATGTTGCAGAGAAAATTGTGATTCTGGGAGATTTTAGAGCTGCTCTTGTTCCCCGTCCGCATCATAATACTCTTCTTGAAAAGGCACAAAGGTTTTCACTGTTAGATTTATCTCTGGATCTCTCATTAACACCCCCCCCCCCCCATTAGCTAAAAATATTGTTTGCTGTTCTCGTAAAAGCCACAAATTTGCACCAAGTTGTGTTGAGAGGAAGCGCAACTCTCTTTCTGGATCTTCCAAAGAAAACAGCGATTTCTTGAGTCGTGAGCTGAAGGTTATCGCATACTTTTCCTGTAAAGCCACACACCGAGTCATTTCCTCGAACTTGTGCATGGAAGAAGTATGACGCCAACACAAAGGTTTATCGCTGGATCTTGGCATCCCTTCATCACCACGGCGACGCTAAAGACAGATCTCCCGTGGGTTTACTTAACAGCTGCTTTGTGGACCTGGTTTTTAAAAATACCGCAATCACCCTTCAAAGCGTTTCGCTTACTTGTCCGTATCGCTGTCCCTTCTCATGAAATGGGAAATGGAGGCGGCTGATATAAGTGGATAAAGAGGACACGGAATGGAATAGTCCTCTATACCTCATTTACCAGCAAACCGCTTAGCGAGGCCATTGGCATTTCCTGGGTCACAAGGGCAAAATGAATGCTGTTCACATCCTATGGTGCCTTGTAAAAATCTGTCGCATGCCCACACACACACACACACACACACACTTACAAATGCAATCTGCAATCAACACGATTTATGAGCGAGACCTCTTGGGGTGACTGTCATGGAAAGTTGATTCCGTCACAGACGAACAAGAGGAAAAAAAAAATGCCTTTATGATCGTGATGGCGATTGAGCTCGAGACATGAACGCGGAGAGGCAGAATAACAGGAAGCCAGCCATGACCCCTGGCGTGATGAGGATGGACAAAGACAAGCTGCAGTACAAACCAGGAAGGCGTGAAGTTGTTCCACGAAGGGCACAAGTGGCCCTTCGTGCCGCTTTCAGTTCATATCAAAGCTTGTAAGCTTTGCTACAGTCACTTAGGACAAGGCGAGCTTTAAGCGGGTGAGCGTTTGGACATCTATTAAAAGTGCTATTGGTTCACTCTTGACTCGTTTGCGGTCAAAGAACCCAGCAGCGATGCGAACTTGAACTACATCCACAGCGGACATCCATTGTGGCACAAACCTTCTTGGTGGTAAAACGATAGCATGGACACAATTGCTCGATAAGAGTGATTGAAGTAGTCATTAAGAACAATCAGAGATTGAGCAGCATCGCTTTGCCATACCTTGCGGGCAGTACAGTCGTTCACGAATTACAGTCTTACCGCTCTCCTGGGACCCGGGTCAGGAAAGAATTACTGCTCCAGATTGGCGTGGAAAAGTCACGTGACCTTGATGGCCGCTTTCGTTCCATGCGCTTCGTTTTTGAGGAAACAGGAAGTTCTCTCTGGGGTATTTTATCACTCTTGCCGCTGGTCAGAGTAGAGCCTGTTGACAGCGTAACCGACTGTGTAACGTAATAGCGCGGACGCACAGTGCCCAGGTCACAGCATTCATTTAACCCTCACGCGTGTCATCCGTGACCGGACAGGTCGTCCAGATTGATTCCTCCTTCGGAGACGCGGTTCCCCCGCGGGGTTAAACAGCGGCCCGCGCCGGTGGATTGATGGATGACTGCGGCTGCTTTTCCTGACACGTTTGATAAACGCATCCCAGACGATTCATTTTTAAGTAGCGCCGTGCCGGTCGTACAGAGAAGGGGATGCTTCCGCAGTAACTACACCGAGTTCAAACCCTTTTGGACCATGAGTCTGATCCACATACCTGGACTCAATTTATCAGTTAAACAAGAATGTGCCCACAAACCGCTACCACGGCCAAACAATTTAAGTCGTGGTAGATACTGTGGAGCCTTGTTTTCAATCAGGCCTTGTTCAACCGTTTGCGCTTTGCGTTGTCTTCCAGCCTCACATCCGACGTGTGATCCCGTGGAGGTAAGCGGCAATTCCTGGATATACGTGAGGCAGCTGCAACTTGGCTGCTGGACCAGCTTTGTGGGACAGGACAAGGCCGAGGTCCACATCCTCAAGCTCAACTTTGATGGCACGGTAAGAATGTTGAGCTGCTCCTAATCGTGGCTCATGGATGCAAATGTCGACCAGGGAGGAAGCGCAAATGCGTAAGACGTAATAACAGCAGCAGTAAGTTGAGCGAGCAATCGCACCCATCGTCAGTGCCCGGGTGTCAAAATGTCACACATTGCTTATTTGATATTTATATCCATTGCGCCACGCTCTGTCACACGACCGACATCGCTGCCTGATGATTATCTTCAGCTGACAGGACAGGACAGGACAGTTTGTCAAGGCTTGCTTCTCCCCTTAAATGAATGTGGTGCGGGGCATCATTGAAATAAATTTTTCATATCCATATCTTCTCCTCTAATGGAATCTGCCATTCCCAAATATCACGTCAGCAAATGTTTAGAACTGGACAAACTGTGTCTTGTTGCAGTTTGAGACAAAGCGCATTTTGATATGTTAACGGAATGGTTAATCATGTCATGTTGATATATACGACTGTGCGATACGGCCACAATGGAATCTCAGTTTGACAAAAAAAACAACAACAAAAAAAACCCCCAAAAACAATTTACTGATGTGATTCAATTTTTTCGTCTTTGTCGAAAAAGCAAATGTCAAGTTTTTTGTTTTGTTTTCCTCCCTTCTGGAATTTACTTAAGTTCTCCTGATACCACAGCAAGCTCCCAAGACCCCCGACATTAATTTCCATAGAAATAATATATAGAGTGAGAGAGCTCTCTTCGAAGCTTCTCGATTTCTTCCATTCTTCTCATATATTTGTCATTACGAGCGTATTGTTGTAGTCACTCAGTCAAGTTGTTCGTCGAGGCAGGCTAGTGCTAGTTGTCTTCTGAAATGCCACCCTTCTCATATATTCGTCATTACGAGCGCATTGTTGTAGTCACTCAGTCAAGTTGTTCATCGAGGTAGCAGCAAGGCAGGCTAGTGCTAGTTGTCTTCTGAAATGCCACAAACCAACTTGGATTTTGCGTGGGTGCAACAAAGGAATTTGGATGCCCGTGGGATGCATCTGCTGCTGTCCAGCATTTCATGCCTGAAAAACGGCAGTATTGTCATCCTACGACTCTGCATGCGAGCAGATGGAGAGGCAAACGTGCCCCCCCAACCCCCACAAGAACGAATAGTGGTACAGCCCTTTAATTTTACATCTGCACCATGCTAGCTTTCGGATGAAAAAGCACAAAAGTACAATGACAGAAGCGACTGATTAATTTGATCTTTTTCCTGTTTGAGCCACACTGGAACGGTTTTCCCACACGAGATTACCGCTTGTCGCTTCGTCGTCGGCCTCCCCCAGGCTCGCATATGGACACTCGACACAAATGACTTGTTACCAGTTCAACCTTGGCGAAGGAAGCGGACTGGCTTCATCCCTTGCCAAGCTGTTCAGTCAGATGGGACATCATTGTCCTCCACGTTTTCACCTCCTTCTCCATCTCTTTGTTTTCACAATGATTAACACCCCACCCTTTTGGCAAGATTTATTCGTATTTTTTTTCTTATTTGATGGTGGTGGTGGTGGTGCGAAGGCGGGAGAGAAATTGGCGGGAGGAGGTTGCCTCATGTCCCACCCGGGCTAGTTGAGCCAAGCTCGTTGGCATCAGGCTGACACGAGACCAGCGGAGCCAATTTCTTTTCAGGGAGATTAACAAAAGAATAACTGGAAACGGCATCAGTAGTCATCCTTTACGAATGAGGAAGTGAGTCAGTGTTGAAAGTTATGATAAGGGGCGTCCATTTCATTTTCCTTTTTTTTTTTCTTCTTCTTTTTTTTGGGGGGAAAATTTACAAAATACCTTGATGACCTCAATCATGGTAACCGCAGAACAGGAAATATGAATGATAGCGATGAACTTGTTTTTACACTGCCGCAACCATTTAAAATAGGAAGATATTACTTACTATACAATTGACAAACTTATAACCACGAAGAAACATGCTACAGTACTTGAAACATTGCCTGTATACTTGGTGAACGTCTTAGTTTGTCCCCGCGTCAAAGTACTTCAATATCCAAAATCAATTCTTTGTTGTTTTAAAAGAACACATAATTTAAATGTTTAATATATTTTTGTTGGATCTGTGTTCACGCCGGTCGACAATTAGTTTCACAGGTCTCCCTGGACTTAATTTGTTCAGCACCGGTCTGCAAATTTTCCTCGGCCCAGCCAGGCTCATCACTATTCTTCTTGGATCCCGCTCAAAATCAGCCGGAAAGAAAATTTAATTTAACATTAGACCTGCACATCATCTCCCTGTTGGACGCAGCCCAGTAAACAGTCTTACTTTCCAACAACAACAACAACAAAAATGTAGCTAAATGAGTTTCTATGAACATTATATTCTCACTGCAGGGACGTTGGTGTGCTGTGTTTATTCCCAACAATTTGTACAGCGTAATTGAACACCACCAGTCCAAAGTTTCGACATGCTCGCTAGTGCGATTAAACTTTTGACTGGTCGTGTGAAACACAAATGCTCATTAGGGCTGATTCAAAAGTACAAATCTTATCATGAGTTACTCCAGTCTAACGGCACATATTCCCTCACAGAGACGACTCCCTAATTACAATGTGGTGGTGGGAGGGGGGCAGGGGGGAAGTATTGTTCACGCATGGACATCAAACACCACTAAACTCTTTGAACTCGTGTTGCTAACAGAGCGGCAGCGCCGAAAGAGGCACCTCGACAATTTCTCAGTGAGAAGTTCTTGCAGTCTTAGATGTGATCTTAACGTTATGGAGAGACATCATCTTTTAATGGCAATTAGTGTTCCTGTCGACGACCATCTGGTGGTTCAGACTACAAAAACTTCCCAAGTGAGTTCCTGAACCACATAATAATAGCCGATCTTGACGATGTTATGTAGAGAAAGATCAGTCAACTGAACTTTGCTTCGGGGGTGGAGATATGATACCGAAAGGGATACGTTACTAATTTTGCCATTTTCAGCAATAAAAAGTAAATATTTTGTCTATGATAACTGTGATAATCATTATTTTTCATGTATAATTAGCACATTTAAAAACACATTTTGCCACTTGATGTCGACTGAAAATGACTTACCGTGCATTTTTTTTTCTTTTTTACGTAATGGTGCGGTTTTATTTTTAACTCCTTCGAGGGGACTCCAAGTCAAAAGTTTTCTTTCGAATAATAATGTATGTCCCATGAGTCCCCGCGAGTCTAAATCTGGCATTCTGATGAATATTGTTGTTTGTGGAATATGAATTAAGCAGAAAAAGTCACCCGTTATGTAGCTCAGGAGGCGGCCATTTTGCCACATGACATCAGAGTGCCGAACGGCTGAGATAATGACCAATTACAGGTCATCTGTTTTCTGGGTTTAGTCATGTGACATTCGCAAGCTGAGCCCTTTCGGCACTGTGAGGTCATCTTCGGTCAACGGCAAGTGGCAAAATGGCCGCCCCCAGACATGGATAAAAACAGCTGCATTTTTCTGCATTCATTCATATTCCACATACACTTAATTATTCAGAACAGTGTGTTTCAACGCATAGATAGTTTTTTTGACCTGACTTTCCCTTTAGATATACTGGATTCATTGTTTAATAGCGTTCTTCAGTTGAGCAAACAAATAACCCCGGACATAATTCGCCCCCGAGGAAAATAAAACGGATAAACATCTGTTTTGGCTGTTCTGTCAATTTTGCAAAACTATGCAGACCTGAGCCGCAGCAAAAATAACACAGCTCACCGGTTCTCGTTTGCGTTTGACATTTTCTGCAAGGTACAAGGATGTTAAAAATAGCAAGCACATTTTCCCTCGTTAGCATACACACCGAGAAAGTGACTGGCACGCTGCTTGTTCCGGAGACGTGTTGACATCGCATGGCTGTCACACCCTCGGCTGATTACGTAATAGGCTAAGAAGTGTAAGTCAAATTCAACTGCAGCTGGAAGTTATTTTTAACACTTCAAACGAACGTCTCGCTCCTCCGAGCCAATTAGAAGTCTTGTTAATTGAGTCGAGGCTGTCAGGATACGAGAGGAGGGAAATGGCTTGATTACAATTTGGATCCCTAGCGCACTTAAAGGAACGTCACTGGCAAGTCCTCTTACATTGAAACGCTCACACGTATGTATCCAAATTGTCACAGGACAATTAAAATGTGGATTATTTCTGCAGTTTGTCATCACTGGCAATAGGAGCGGCGGCATTAATCATAATTATATAAACTGCCAAGAAAAATGACGACATGGATTTAGTGCATGCGCCTCGACATGACCGAGCACACTGTGAACTCTTTTGAGAAGTTACATCGGCGTTTCAACAATAGCATTTATTAACTGATGTCATTGGTTTTTCCTGATTTGGGGGGAAAAGGGAGGCGCTTGTTTGCATCGAATGAAAATCTGTCCACGAGTGTCCTTCAACATCACATCACCTCTGTATGCTTTTCCACTCCATTCATCGTATCGATCCCCGAGAAGATGGTGCCCCATCTCACAAGGTTGTGCTTTGTTTTTGCAAACACGGCGCGCACGCTCGGCGAGCCTCATTACTTGGCTCCTCCGTAACTCTCACCGGGACGCTTTGACAGTGCGGGGGGGAAATATTTATGCCGCTCCGCTGGAGCGTCTTTCCCTAATCACAGGCCGCCTTTTCATCTACTGCCAAACCTCCCACGCAACAGGACCGTTAGCAGCATATTATGAAGCTCTCATAGAAGCATTACGGGTTATTATCTCATTCTTATGCTTAAGCAGTGGAACATTTGCATATAAAAGTGACGCACTGCTCAACCCATCCTGCTTGACTTAATTATTCATGACGATATAATAACATGCGCATTGGCATTTTTTTTTTTTTAATTGTCATTAATGTTAACCGTGTCGCTTTAATTTTCTGTCAGGATTCCAAAATGTTCTCTCTGGAGATGGCCGACGCCAAACCCATGAACCTGATCATCACGTCGCAGGACATGGCCGACGGTCTCTATAAGATCAACGCTGACGTCAACATTTATGTGAGTGGCCTTTTTGTTTGTGTTGACACAAGTGTAGTTCTTGTAATTGGCGTTCATCTTTGGACTATAACTCTAAACAAACTGTCCTCCCAAGCCTGTTTAAAACAGTCGTTGATTACTCATGTTGATGCAACGACAAGAGCTTCCAATCTAAATCCTGCTATCCAGGCTGTGTCATTGATAGGGACCGACACCAGTAGCAGGATGCGAGTCGACAAAAAGCACATTTGTCAATCAACGTTGAAACGTTTACCGGTGCAGACGAAGCCCACAAAAGAAAAGTGCCGTGTGTGCAATAGTGGAGGAATCTAACAACAGTTTACACGACAGCACAGGGACTTGGAGCTGCTTCGCGGGCCAACAAACTTTGGATAATGCGTTACAATGAACAGATGGGCCAGGAAACCAGTCAAAACCCATTAAAAAAAAAAACGTGAAAAATCCCAATTAAAGCAAGTGCGTGGAAGATAAATCATGATTGAAATGTAGAAAATATTCCCGCAACTGGTGGAAGTTCAATATGTTACCTTTATTTGTTTATTTTTTTTTACATGACACCAGCAGCTCGATATTGAGAACAGTTGTGTATGCTGGAAGAAATGACATGTCGATTAGATATGCTGACAGTCGAGTGATAGCAAGACTGTTATCATGGCTGACGGAGGGTCTGCACAGCGTTTCCCCAGGACAGGAGGATGTTTAGTTCAAATGTTTGTTTTGCTTTGAGGGATGAGATGCATCACTGGGGGGATAATAGTGTTTAAGTGCAGTGTCAGGGAAAACAGCAGCTGCTCTGCAATCAGAGGACATGCGTCACGTGACGTCTGTGACAGATTGGCTTCGGGTCACCCTCACTGCCAACGCTGGGACATAATCAGCGAACTTCGGTCACAGCGATTGGCGAATGCACGCACACATTTCAGCGAGCTGAATATGTCGCGCTGTACTTTTTGTAGCTGGGCATGATGCAAAGTATTATTAGGACAAAGAATTGTGAAAATACATTCTTTGAGAAGGTTACCATTTTATTTGGAAAATTAACTCTACCAAAAAAATGAAGTTGAGACTCCCTCACGGGCTCGGCTGAAAACAGTATGACAATAAAAATATGTGACGCCAGAAAAAAAAAGATAAATTACACCAACTACCTTTGCAATTTATGACAAAAAAACATCTAAATTGAAAAAAAAAAAATCGCATATTCACGTGAAGACTCCCCTTGAGATCCTTCAGTGCAACGCACATCTTGACGATAGTGCGCCACACCATTTCCAATCTAAGGCTGTGTCATTTTTGAAAAACATTCACTACTTTCAAATTCCAGCATGACTGGAGTTCCCCATTTTTTTATTTTTGGTCGATTTCCCGTCGTACGTACTATTTTTGGTGCCTGCATCAGTGAAACGGTCATACAAGAACCGATGACTCCCTGCAGAATTCCTCACCTTTCAACGCTCTTTCTTTTTCTGTGTGCCTCGCTCGAATAAGCCGCTGCGTGCGAGTGTACGTCCGACCTCTGTGACTTTCGCTGACACAAAAGCCCCAAAAAGCAAAGTCATTAGGGAGCGTCAGCATTTTTCCATCTTTCAGGATCAAATGCTGACCGAGTTATCACTTGTGCTCTTTCTGTGCCCAATCCCAAAAACAAACAAACAAACAAAAAAGAGGCTTAACAGATGCCGTTCATCATACAGGGGCTACAATTATGTTTTAATAGTACAGTCCAACCTCATTACAACGTATCTCAAGGGACATAACAAATCTGTACGTTACAACGGTAGTTCGTTGTAACCATTTGCAATAAAATGGCCGCCAACGACGATGTATAATACAGTATGAACACTTATTGACGTAAGCAAAATAGGCAAATGGAAAATGAATGACGTGAAATCGGGACTTGGAAATGTGAACCTTTTATAGGGGTCAACGGGGTATTTATTTATTAATAGGTAACATTTATTATTTATTGCGTGGATCTTTCTTACATACATGTTCACACATACGCAGCCACTCTCATGTAGAAAGCGAGTCCGTTATTTCCCCCAATCGGGTCAGACGCGGAAGCGGCAGTGTCTCGTCCTCGGCGTGGACGTATGTATTTATACCTTGTATGGAGCCAGATTCCAGCCGACTACGGTGACGCACAAAGCTAAAAAAGGTCCCATTTCCTGGCCCCAGTCAGGAAGCGAAGGAAAGACCTTGGCTCCAAAGGGGGTTGTGCAACAGGGCCCGCGGACGCTTAACCATAATAAACATTTCTTTTCTAAGGGGAGAATAGACGCGAAGGAGAGCTGGGCGGAGGCGAGGAATAAGTGAATGAGTGAACGAGAGAGAGCGAGAGACAGAGAGAGAGGCAGACAAACATGTTTAACGCGGAAAAAAAAAGTCTGGGAATGCTGGAGGCAAATAGACACAGAAACAATGGTGACACTGCGCTGCCCGTTCTTTGGCTTTCAACTATGACCTCAGCATTCTCGCTATTGTTTTCTTTCTCAATCAAAGCACGGCAGGATTTTCATGACGTGATCATTCCGTAATAATGAGTGGGCAGAGGAACTGAGGAACCCATCGGTGAGACTCGAGAAGATTTCCAGAAAAGGGATTTTGATTGCGTCGGTCAAAAATAAAATCCGGGGGGGCGGGGGCTGCTGTGCTCTTTAATCTGGTCTCTCGAGCACTTGGAATTTCAAGAGTCCTGTCATATTTGTTGCATTTGGCAATGATGGGAGACTCAATTCATGAATTTCACTCAGGAGTGACTGAATGCGATTTGCGCATATTTCATTCACATTGACTCACTGATTCGATTCGGCTCGCGGATAAGCGCCGGAAACGGCCAATGTTTCTTCTCATCTCATATCCACTCCACAGAAAAGTAACGCTTCGACACTGGTCCTGTACACCAACGAGAATCGCAGCAGCAACATCCACGTCGTCGACTTCCCCAGCGCCGACGGGGAGCTGGTGAAGTGGGCCACCCGCAAGTTCGGCGGTGTCACGTCCTTCACCACGGTGGAAAATCTTAAAGGGCTGTCCTCCATAGCCACCGAAGGTGAGGACGCCATTGCTACTAGTACGTGTCGGTTTCCCGTGACAGCGAGGTGAATAAAAAGCGCAAAGAACTGGGTTGCCCTCGCCCATGTGAACACAATCATTTCGCCAACAAATCCTCCTTAAGGCGCCCTGAGCCACAGAAAAGCTCCGACACGGATCAAGGTGGATGCTGGGGATGCTGGCGGCTGCTTTTTCATCCACTTTCATTCCCCCCACGCCCCCTCCATTACATTGGTGTTTATGTGTGGGGATCATGTTCCATGAGTCCCCACCTGGATTTAAACATGCCGCTAAATACGAGCCTTCAGTTTGGTGATTCGTGCAGTCGTTCGTACTGTCAATATCCCTTGCTAAAAATTTTGTGTGTGAAAACATCTCTCGGGAGAAAAAGATTCATTCTGCCATATCTTATTTTATTCTCCGCAACTAACAGTCGTCTTATTTTAACTTTTCGGGGTTTAGGTGTTCCCCTGGTTTCAACCTGCACGTTTTTTTTTTCTTTTTTACAGCCATCTTGTCTGAGCTTTTGAAGTTTTACAGCGATCTCTTTTGAAACGGCTCCAATTGTGGGCGTTGTAATCTCTTCAACTTTTGAGGGATTTACCATTCACTTATTTGAACCTGAGCTGCTTTTATATATTTTTTAACCTACTCAACTTTTGATGGTATTTCAGGTAAGACCCATTGTAACATTCTTAGCTTTCCATTGATGGACCCTAGTTTAAACTGTTGTGCGTTCTTCATAAACTCATATTAAGGTTCGGACAATGAGGAAAAAAAGTGTTTGAGATTTATGCCCAGCTTTTGGGATGGGATGGTAAATGGATCAGAGGTGGGTCTGGTCTGTCATATGAAAGATTTGAGGCATTCCAGAAAAATACTGTCTCAATAATGTGAACTTTTCCTTGGCTATAAAGTGTTTTTTTTTTTTGTCCAGAAAAATACTATCTCAATAATGTGAACTTTTCCCTGGCTATAAACTGTGATTTTTTTTATATTGAATAAGGAGTTGGGAAATTCAAACAGCAGGGATAGGTTTCTAATGTTCAATGTCCCGTGCATGTCCCGTGGGGGGGTTGGTCTTATTGCTGTCTTGTGTGTGGGTGTGCATCTGAATGGTGGGTAGAGAAGAAAATTCAGGTTCCCCCAGAGAGAGCGGGAAAGAGATTTGAAATTCACGCCATGCATGGTAACAACAGGAAAATACATATTAAGCAGCCGGGCGCATTAAAATTCCTGATGCCTCCGTTCCTAGACAGTCTGACTGAATATTAAAGGAGATGTAAGTGATTATTGCAATCTTTGTAGTAGCTGACACTCTCTCCTCCTCGAGACTGAGTTTGCTGTAAAAAAAAACAAAAAACTGTTTAATATGTGCCCGGTGTACAATTGAGTTTGCAAAAACAACAAAAAAAAAAGAGATTTTCATACATGCACTCCATGCAAAAAGTTCCAAAACTCATTTGATTGCGGTGATTGCCTTAAAAGGTTGTACAACAAAATATGAAGTTAAGGTCCCATCATTTTTGTCCAGGCCTGTTTCACGAATTTGTTTTTAAAAATTGTTCTGTTGGAACCGAATTTCAAAAGCAATGTCTGATATGCAATCAATTTATTATTTTTCATACTTTTGTTAGATTAAAGTCATTTCTGTGACACAGCAGGGTTAATATACTCCCTTGAGTTCCTACACATCTCGACTTGAGCTGATTCTTATATGCAAGCAAACCAAATAGATGATAAAAGAATAACCCTCTGGCCGTCAGTCAACAAGTGAGCATTCTTGTCTTTCTTGTATCGCATCAAGGATCGTACAAGCAGTGCATGTTTTAGGTTGTCGACATGTCAATAAGCGCGCATAAATTTCAAAAGAAGGTACCGTACTTGTGCAGGAACAAAAGGCGGTTCTCGGGAATGCGTGCTTCACAGCGAGGATCCGTCAGAGAAGCACTTCATGAAGATTGACGCCGCGCCCCTGACGTCTTCATTCAAGTCATGCTCCCCGCCGCCGGAGCCGGAGAAACAGCCGCTACGCGGCCCCACCGCCAACAACGATGACGACACACCGGAGCTTCATATCATCAACATCCCCGAGGATGCCAACATTCGGTAGGCGGCGAAATAACATATTCCTCTGCGCCTCCCGTGGCGTAAATCTCTTCAATCTTTTGCTTTTGGCGTTTCAGCAACGTGTCAGTTCGCGTGGACACAAAGAAGTCCAGCGTGTTCCTGAGGGGTCCTCAGGGCACCACGTGGACCTTCCTCGACCTACAGCACAGCAAGTTCTGCGTAGGTCTCGCCCCCTTGCATTATTTACGCTGCCTCTGCCAGCGTCATGACTAATTCACTGTGCCTGCCTCCACACCTCTCCAGTCCAACAATGAGATTGTGCTGCCTGCCATGGCCCACAGAATGAAGCCCACGTTTAAGCTAAGCAGCGACCAGGCCAAGGACGTGCAGAGGGAGGCTCTGGATTATTTTAAAGCGGACACTTTCACCAGCTACACGGAAATGAGGCCCGAGGGCTCCCAGTTGTTGCTGGTGCTTGGTCGAGACCGCCCAGCGGGTAAGGAAAATATGGTTGCCTCCACTCTAATGGATCTCAATTCAGATGGGGCCACGTTCTCCCATGTGGAAGTCACCGTTGTAAACCTTTACAACGGCGCGCTTTACTGACTTCAAATAGAACTTAAAAGATAAATAAACAAAGGCATTAGCCAACAAGCTAGCCAGCTACCTAGCTAACTGATTAATACGCTAAAGGCAGTAATGAATAACCGACCCGTCAGGCTACTGAATCAACCAACTCGCTCACTTGCTAGATCAGTAAATGAAGCAACAGAAAAACCAACCAACCAACCAACAAACTAATTGACTAATGTGCCCACTACTTAGATAGCTAGATTATTTGGGTAGTTAGCTAGCATGTTGAGTTTTCTCACTGCTTTAGTTTGACATGTAGCTAGCTAATATGTACTGTGACTCACATTATCATTTCTTGATTGTAAACCCCCCCCCCCAAAACAACACACACACACACACACACACACACACACACACACAAAATTGGAAACTAGCAACATTTGGTACTGTCCATGAATTGGTTGTCACACGATGCTGTCCCTGTGCCTCAGTGACAGAAACCGTAACGGAAGCCGTGCTATCAACCACGGCTGAGCCTCATCAGATGCCTTTTCTAATGCAACTCTACACATCGCCTGATTACCGTTCACCCCTGGACCCCAATAGCAAGGTGCAGTGCGACAAGAAAATCTATGCTGAGGTAGGAATACCAACTACACGTCCCAAACAGTCTGAATAAAGTTGTAGGTTGAAATTAAGAGCGACAATGGCACCCAGAAGAGCGCACTGAGGTCAATTCCTTGCGCGCTTTTCTTGCACACGTTGAAGGCGCGGTGGTTCTCGCGTCTAGGCTTCTGATACACGCATCTTCGTAACCCGTGAAAACTCGCGCACCTGCCGATGAGGTGTGACCCTTTGAATTCCAAGGTGGAGTTTTCCAGACACATATGATTTCCATCGGGCTCCATTTGGTGTATATGTCAAACTTTCAAAATCAAGTTGACTCGTATGCATCTGGAAGTCATATTCTGAGCGTCAGCAATGACGCGCACGGTTCATCTCACGGGCTAATTTGAAGGAGCCTATGTGATGAACTGAACTAAGCGAATGATGCAATTGCTCCCCTCTTGAATGTCATAAGGATCTTTTGTGTCGTTGATATTTTGTCAGATTTCGGGCCACGCCCTGGGCGACATTGTCCTGACCATCAAAGTGATGAGCTGCTTGGTGCGCTCCAAGGGCTCCTGCCCCATCGTACAGGAGCTGCGCTTCATACCGGAGTTCTGTTCCTCGAATTTATGCCCCAACAGCACGCGGCTGAGCTTCTCCTTGGATCAGCTACAGGAGCTGAGCTCCACCACTTGGGACCTGGAATGTTCCGTCAAACTGTGCTACAGCGAGGTAACGACTCAAAAGGCGCTAGACTTTTTGAAACCACATGCAAGGCAAAGTACGTGACAGCTCATTAAATCTCTAGCGCGAAATGTATCACAGCACACCCTGATGTGATAAATCAATGACGAACCTGGAGGATGGCGTTGCAGGATTAGGGCTCATTAGAGACCCAAACACGGAGCAACCCGGTCAGCTTCTTTTTCTTTTGCTGCTCACCAGAAATGTGGCGATGGAGGACGAGTGAAAAGGAACTTGGAGGTCACCCAGCCTTGTCAAAAAACACTCAGTGAGTTCAGCTTAATCTCCAACATTTGTTCTACTCGCTGCTTTCATTACACACGATTATAGATGACGTTTCGTGTTAGCTGACGTTCCGGGAGACGTGTGGCCAACCAAGTGTGTTTATGTTCGGGGAATAGTGCAACTTCTCCCTGGGTCTTTCCACACTTCTCTGCATTTCTCCATTATAGTTTTTTTTTTTTTAATTTCGTTTTGAACGATACTAATTTTGCTTGAAAATAAATCTTGTATTTGTAATATTTATTTTCTAATTACATGTTCAAAACAATATAAAAAAAAGTTTATTTTTGTGGTACTGCTGCGGAGCAATCAGTACCACGAACAGGTTGTTGTTATTATTATTTAATAATGATGATAATAATATCAATTGGAGAAGCCTTTAATCATCTTATTTTTTTGTCCATTCCATTTTTTATGATTTTTTTTTTTATTTAGTTGTTTTGGGGTTTTTTAAAAGATTTTTTTTATGGTATTTCAATTTGTTCCCTTTCATTTGGACATTTACATGTTTTTTTTTTCCCAAGTGGATCAAATATTAGTCATTTTATTTTAGCTTTTTTTTTTTACAATTTTAAATCATTTTCACATTAATTATTTCATCCCAACTTTTCTGTATTTAAAACATGAACGAGTTGCAGAAACACTACCAGTAAAACGTTATGCGCAAAGATGACACAGAACTGAAGGGGTCGTCGACTCTCCAAATGGCCGCTAGTCTTCTCACTCTGTGTCCTCGATGTAGTTTGAGTGCCTATTGTTTCTTTGCATGCACCAGAAACTCGTCATAGCAGTGAACTCAGGATGCCGCCGTGCAAGTGGGTGCAGCGCCGAGATGGGGAGAGCGCGGGGGGGCTCGTCCTCTAGGAAGGACTGCAGCCTGACCTTGTGACTACAATCACAAGTAACGACTCTCAGGGGAGGCGACCTGGAGCCCTTTGTGTTTTCCACGGGGGGGTTTTGACTCCGCCGCTGTCCAAACACGGGCGCTGGGCCTCCAGCTATTGTCGGCCCATCGGACGGCCATTACTCAAAGCGCGCAGAAACACTTCGATGATTCCATCGGTTGGAATCATCCGAGGAAGTGCCGGCTGATTAAAAGGAGGGAAATCTGCAGTTTTGGGGCCTCTTCCTACTTGGTCTTCTTTCCATCGGGGCATATGTAAGAGCACAGTGGTTTCACAAGGATGTAGTGGGAAAAAAAAAAAGTTTGTGCATATTTTTCAAAATCACACAATTCCATAACATTGGTATATTGTGCATAGTGAATGCCTTAATCATGAAACTTAATGTATTTGCTGTTGTACAATAGCAAATACAAAAATTTAAAAATGACTATAATATATAGAAAACATGCTCATAAAATAGCGTGGGGATTTTTCTTCTTTTTTCTTCTTTTTTTTGACGTGATTTTTGTGTTTTTCAGAATTTTTTTTTAACTTAAAAAAAAGAATTAAATTAAAAAGTGGTACTTGTAGATTTGGGAAAAATGCCAAAAAGTCAAAATCAAAACAAAACTATATTTGTTGTTTTCCATAAAAAAAGAAGAAAAAAAAGCAGTCTTATGCATTGTTTTGGTCACAAAAAAAGCAGAAAACCCCAGCAGATATTGGGAGGTTAGCATCACAGTTCTGGCCTGCTGTCACGTCATCCTTTTCCACCTGCTCCTGCTTCCTGCTGCTGTTTGTTCAGCTTTGCCGTCAAAGCACACCGACTCACGCAACCGCCAATTTACGGACGATTGATGTCACTCTGGCCCAATTTGGTATTTCCCATCACCTGACTCGTCTCTCTGGGTGCAGTAACACCGAGCATCCACAAGAAGTCACTGTTGCCGTCAACAGCCGATTGTGGCTTTTTCCTTGATGATTTTATTATTTATTTATATATATATTTATTGATGATTTTTATTTATTAATTCAATTTATTTATTTTGCTAACTCAAGCACAAACGTTCAGCAATGTGGTTGTGAGGAGCATTCCCAAGAGATGTCGCCTTTTCTCAAAAAGATCCTTTTCCGGCCAGATCGTCAAGTACTACAAGCGTTTTGTCTTCCTATTGCATAACCGAGTCATATTTGCATAATTATTTTAGTCAAAAATGATGGTTCCGTTTTCAAAACACGTTGTCACAAAAAAATTGGATCCATTTTTTTGTACAAAAAGACATTTTGTGTCCTTAAACACCCCTTTTAACGGCAAAATTGAATCCATGTTGTGCCATAGCTAATTCAGTCTGACGTTTCCAATTTTGGATTCTTCAGTTGTGTGAATCCATGGAGCTGCATTGAAGCAGCTGGAGTAAAACTCACCACGGCGGCCCGACATCATGTTTGCCACATTTTGCCTCCAGGGTGTTCACTGTGACTGTCAACATCGTCGACGAGTGTGTGTGTGTGTGTGTGTACCAATAGAGCTGAAGACGTTCGGAAAAGTTTTCAGTGCTGTCGTTGACAATGAAGGTTGCATCATGTTTTTTTTTTTTTTCTTTCTTTCTTTCTTGTGTATGTTTCAGACACTCCCTGCTTTGATTTTAGCCTCCCCGCAATCTTGGGCATCGCCTTTGGAGGCTTCCTGATAGGAGTCTTACTAATTGGTGCGCTGTGGTTCATCAAAATTAAAACAGGTGGGCCACTGTTTCATCAGCGTCACAATTCAACTACGTGCTTTCATAAATAAGTTTGATTCACCTATGGGTGAGCAAGCAACACACAATCAACCTGTACCTTTTTTTGTGGCTGTGTAGGGTTGTTTTTCATTCCATTCGAGTTGTTTTTCAAAAAAAAAAACACAAAAAGAACCCATAGAATTTTTACAAAATGATGTCTCCACTTTAGCGCGGTTCCAGCCTGACCTCTGTGAAAAGTGGACTTGATAACCCCAAGCATTTGATTCCAGTGTGAAACATGCTCGCCGTGCCAATCTTTGGTTATTTTAGGAACTAGCATGGGTTCCCTGTTTTTCCTCGTCATCCCTTTGTGAAAACGTACCGGTAGCTTATTCGCCGCCACGGAGGCGATGACTTAGGAGCAGCCAGCCGAAGCATGTTGCTTGCTTAGAGCTTGCCGCGACTTGCTTGCTTTTTGGGACCGTCTTGGTGGTTGATTCTCACTTTTGCTGTTCAGTGTGTTGAGATGAAGTTGTGGTTCGTCTTTGTCTGTGTACTTTGTTAACAAAAACAAAAGTGTGTCGCTATGCTTGATTCAGGCTACCCGACCGGATTGGACATGGCCTCTTCCCTATCTTCCGGCTGTCCCTGCTCAGGAGCCAAGCAGCAGCCCATGTCATCGAACCCTTCCGCCTCGGAAAATAGCAGCGCTAATGCGAGCATCGGAAGCACCCAGAGCACCCCCACCAGCAGCATGGCGTGAGATTAGGGTGAGCAGACCACCACTACCGCCAGCAGAGACAGAATTGCCTGCCCCTCTTAAAGTTAGTTATGGGTTTAGTTTATTTCATTTTTTTCCCCATGAAGCCCCCTAGCCCACCATCGCCACTTTTTTTTCCTAACAATTAAAACTCATCATATTTGACATACAAGCCTGGAATTGATGCAATCGCGCTGTTTGTATTGTCGGCCGGCGGCGGTGTCTAATGGATGGCGTGTGACGCTCACCTCTGCGGTCGCCCTTTAAAGTGCTGCTTCCAGACAGGAAGTTAAAGAGGGCAAGAGGAAAAGAAAAACAAATTGGCTCCAAGCAACAGGAAAAACAATCCCTGTCCCCCCCTGAGAGCCAGCAGGAAATTCACCGCATTCCTCCGCCAATTGTGACGGTTGCGTTCGCCAGCGCAATCAAAGTCAGGACGGCGGAAGATGAAGCTAAACGACAGACTTGGAAAAAGGCTAGCTGGTTGCGTACAAACGGTTAGCGAAACCCTGAAACAGGTATCTGTCTCCAGATTTCCCCTCACCGTTTACATATTCAATGCTAATGACCACGGACACTTCCTAGATGGGAGATGAAGTGAAAAGACCAACATTGGAGATAAAAAAAGAAAAGTATTTGTTCTACCTGCATCTTATTGGTTAGCGTTACTTCCAACGTGTGTCTATAGTCGGCTGTTACAACGAATTTGTTGCTAATTATTTTGCTGTCACGCTATTATATTTGCTCATCATGAGATGGGGGGATGAAACGACCAACTTATAAATATGTTATTCTACTGTGTCTAAACAGTTAGCCAAATATTCAAAATGCTCCCTGAATTAGTTGTGTCCACGTTTCCCATCACACTTCACAACAAATTTGGCACTCACCGCAAACAGATCTTACATGAGCTATTTGCGAGAAAATGAAGCGAAAAGACAAACATGGAAAAATATCTAGCCGGCTGCGTCCAAACGGTTAGCGAAAGGTCTTCAACACTACCTGAAAAAGGGACATGCCTCCATAGTTCCCTTTGTCAAATTTGCCATGAAGTACAACCTTATATTTGCCAATGATGAGACAAAATACTATCGCTAGCTGTATCCAATAATTTAGCAAAACGTCATCGTAACATCAGTCTCCATATTTCCCGCCTTCCTTTACAATCCATTTGACGCCAACGGCTAGCAGCTCTTGTATTAGCTTATCGGGAGACAAGCAATGTAGTGTCATGACCGATTTGAAACAAATGAAATAGCTGCATCTAAACAGATAGCAAAACATCTAAAAACAATTGCTGACAGACATGGAAAAAAAAGTGTTGTCGGACTAGCCGTGTTCAAATGGTTGGCAAAAAAATCTAAAACACTTCCTGAAGGACACACACATATTTCCTGTTGCCCTTAATAACCGATTTGATGCTAACTGCAAACAGCTCTTGTTAGCCTATTAGCCTTTCCGGAGATGGGAGATGAAGCGAAAAGGCAGATGTGAAAAAGAGAAAACAAAAAACAAACAACTTAATCTTGCTAAAACTATTCCTTGAAGAGAGGTAACACTGTCTCCATATTTCCCGTCGCCATCACGAACAACTCTGATATGAGCTTTTCTTGCCCAAAAAAACAACAACAAACAAAAAAAAACAATCAAGAACCACCCACTGAAGGATTATGGACGCTCCAACGGTAGCAATCTGTTTGACAGCGTTAGCAAATGTAGCATTTGTCACTTAGCACAACGTTGTCCCAGCGAGGAGAGAACATTGATGTTGCCTCAAAGTCAGCTGCTGGACAGAAGCTGCAAGTCATATTGGTGTAGTATGTTAAACCTCTTTTCTTTCTTTTCTTTTTTTTTTTTTTAACAATTCCTGTACAGCTGCAAGCAATGTAAAAGAAAAAGAAAAAAAATACTAAGTTCGTCGCCTATTACTGTTACAGTCATCACACGATTTTAATGTATTATATTGTATTCACATAAGGGATGTAAGCAGTAATTTCCCGCTGGTTTTTATCAAGAATCCGCTCTCCCTAATCTGTAAACTGTACAGTGGTTTCCATAGCAACACTACATTGTTGCACTGTTTTCACTCCCTCCCAAAAAAAAGAAACTTTGCTGTTTTTTTCTGAAAAGCAGCAATTTTTTTTTCTCCCCCCAAATTTGCAGTCATACATGAGAAAGGTCAAATTTGTCGTTTTGGGGAAAGTTGTTTTGCGGCAAAATTAAAAAGTCACTTTTTTATGGAAAAAAAGCTAATGTCTAATAAATCATATCTTTGAAGAATAAGTCGTACTTTTTTCCCCTAAAAAACTCCAAGTGTTGTTTTTTTTTGGGTGGGGGAAGAAAAGGAAAGACATTGTTTTCCCTACAAAACAGTCTTAGGTGTTGTTCCAGACAACAAAGGTGACTTTTTTTTTTTTTTACTATTTTAACAGGCATATTGCTTGGATAATAGTCATGTTTTTTTTTTTTTTTTTTTTTGGGGTAGAAAAACAAAGAAACGCCATATTTGTTGTTGTTCCAAGAAGAGATCAAGAAGTTTATTTTCAAGGAAAATAGTTGCAAACTAAAAAACTTGGACTGTGTCGGTTGGTCGACATTCTCCTTGTCATTTAAATGCGAGTTATTCAAACCCACCCCTCTTTGTTGCGTGTTTCTGTGCTTGTGTATGTTTTTCTGTGAACGCGGATCAGAGACGGCCAGTACAAATCACCACTTGAGTATTTGTGCAATATTTAGAGGGGCGCCGACGCACCATCGTCGCTTCATTTATTATTTTTTTTTTTAATGTTTGAAAATCAAACTGTTTGATTTCCTGTCTTCATTTAAATTGTTTATACCAAGCTAAATTGTGCTGCTGATGAATCATCACATCCTGTATCAATATGTACCATAGAAAAATTGCAGGATCAATGTATCGTTACAATATTCCCAACCATTGTATGTAATGTCTATATCTTTTTTTTTTTTTTTGTATAAGTGTATAATAACTACTATTTCCTCCCTCCATTTTGAAGAATTGGGACCAGCTCTCAATGAAGGCACTGACCAAATGCACAGCATTTTTTTTTTTTTTTTGTAAAGTTACTTTATACATTTGACTTGGCACCCAGACTGATAAAGCCAACAAAGAAGTGCTCATTTGTTGAGACTGCAATTCATGTACTGTGTATTAAGTCGTTTGTGAAGCAATACATTTTTTTTAACAAAAATTCCATGAATAAAGTGATTATGACTTGAATACAATGTCATCTTTTTGTACGAAGTTGGCAGAGTGTGCGGGGCAGCCAAGTCTGAAAAAGAAGCACAGAGAAAATTTCTGTCCAAGAAACAACACGGCAGCCGTGAAAATGCCTGAAAAAGAACCACAGGATGACAATTTTGTTTGAAAGAAACTGAACTGGGGCTGTGTAAAAGTCACTGAAAAATAAGCAGAGTCTGGTAATGCCGCTGTTGTTTCTCTTTTTTTTTTTTTTATTATGTGTAATTTTTTTTCTGCAAGCTCCATTTTTTTGTGGTAGGTTATTGTGTCTTTTTTTTTTTTTAATCGCAAATTTGGGGGTTATTCGAACAGTTTTGCGTTGTGTAATGCAATGTGGCAACACCACGGGGCAATAGCGAGCGCAATCAGTAGGTGTGCCCAGATCACCAATGAATTCCGCACAGGTGTGTCGGACCGCTCGCTGGTCTGATCCCATTTTCGGACGCACGCTTCAACGCACGAGCGAGGAAGGAAAGACAGGAGAAAATTGTACAGAAGACCGCAGATGTGCACATTATTTTCTTTTCAAAGTTTGCAAGACACTAAGTCCCCTTTTTTTTTCTCTAACTCGACCTTCCGGCATGACATTTGGATTGAAATGACTACAATTATGGATAACCTCTGACTGTTGGACGCCACGAATACGATTTCGACATCAACATCAAATTTCATCGAATCCTGTCAAACAACAATTTCAACCCAAGGTGAGTGCGCGTTGAAAAGTTTCCTTCGCCAGCGGATGATTGAAAACTTGCCACAACAGCGGTGTTAAAAAAAAAAAGTAACTATTTATTGACTTTGTATTTATTCCCCCGAGGTGTTTTTTAATGATCGTCAGTTGTATGTGTATTTTCGCTGGTGACAGGCCAACCTTTCGCCCCCGCGAATAGCAGGGTTCCAACCGAACTGTCGAATTACCGTTGCTTTGTACTGAGCGGCTCTGACAGACATTGTGGATCCGTGATGGTTTCTATGGTTGTAATCATGCAGTTGTGTTTTGCTAAAGCAGCATGTGGCTCATTACATGATTTTTGTCGCACCGGTTCCAAGTTGCTGCGCACTATTGTATGTTTCTGAGCACAAATATCAAAAAAGCTGGTTTATTACATTTTGTGTCTGCTTTTTACAATGTCTGTCCTCTTATGAAAGACAACACATCGTGTTAAATCTTTAAGTCAATTGTATTATATTGAAAGAATTGGCGAGGCTATTCGCAGTTCCACTTCCCATCATGCGACACAAACACACCGCTGAAAGAGTGTTTTGGCTATGTGTGAGCTTTTATTTTGAAAGTCAAGCGCCTTTTTGTAAACACAGTGCGCATGTTTCTGGGGAACGATCGAATGTTATTGCCTTTTGGCATTGCGCAGAATCCGTTCGGCGCGTGCGTGCATGTAGCGTACGACGAGCAGATGACGACCACCAGATGGTGCTATTTCTTAACTGTCCACTTGGCCCACAGCACGGACGTCACAAGAGGACAAGAAATGACGTTTATAACGCCCATATCTACATTCTAAATTGTCCCTAAGTGTGAGTGTGAATGGTTTGTTTGTCTACGTGTCATCTAAGCGGTTCAGATAGTGGATGGATGGAAGGATATCCATCCATCCTTCCATCCACCCTGCCCCGCCCGTTAGGCGAGATAGGCAGATGCTAAGGGCCTCTATGAACTCTAGGGGACGCCAAAAATCGGCTTAAACTTCACCTTCAACCTAATTATATTCAAACGAATTATTGCAAATAGCTCTTGCATTTTTCCATGGTTGATTAAAAAAGTTTTAAACATTTTTTTTAAATAAAAAAAAACTGCTGCATTTCATGTTAAAGAGCGAAGACAACATGTTGCATGCATTAGCTATTTAATGTTAAACTAAAAATTTGGCAGCCTCATTCGTCGTGGAAAAAAATGGAAAGAGTAAATGTAAGGTTGTCATAGAAATGAACAAAAACAGAATATTATGTTTCTGTCAATCATCGCTGTCGCTGTTTGCCTGTTAGTTTTATTGTCTGGAGTTTGAGCAGTGCTGCGTTTTTCCAAGTCAATGTGACTGATACGCCTTCTCCTCCTGTGCGAAGGCAGATATGGAAATAAGTCGCGCGTACAACACACGCACACGCGCACACGTAAATGAAGAAAGCAGTAAGTGCGGCTGGAGATAAACCAGCGACTGGCTGCAAAGTCGAAGGCGGCTCCGTGCTCGGAATGCCGAGGTCACCTCGTAAACAAAGCTGCCGCTATTTAGCTGCGGTTGGCTTAATGAAAATGAATGATGGGGCGGTGGGCATGGGGGGTCTTGAGGGTCTTTGTGGATGGCGGAGGTAGATTGGTCACGGCGGATTGAGAGAGCTGGGCTGGACAGATAAATATACTCGTGGCCAAGTGGGCAATTAGAAAGGCAAAGAAGATAATACGCTTTGAAGTCGGTAAAAGAAGACGCAAAGATGGGTGACAAGAGCGAGGAGGCAGATGGCGATGAAAAGCATTTATCAGGCGGTACACAAAATGGATGGATGGATTGAATGGCAAAGAGACAAAAACTCTCTTGCAGGGGAAAAAAATAAAGTAAATAAAATTGCAGGCTATTTTCTGTTTCATAGGGAGCAACAGAACTAGAAATAAGGACTGGACAACACTGATAGTGTAGTGGTCCAGCCGCCTGTCTTCAGTTCCCACTCCGTGACGGATGGTGTTTTTTTTTTTTTTTTTTTTTTTTTTTGCCTAGCAATGACTCAATTTGAGGAGCAGATTACAAATTTTGAGGGGAAATATTTTGCAGGTTCATCCCAGGGACCTGAAGCATCAAAACATGACAATACAATGGCAATGTTGCAGCGAGCAAACAACCAGGTGTTGTTGTTTTTCTTTAATATATTCACCACTTTTTATTTCTTGAATTCCCACTGTGCATAGTAGCAAACTATCTTTATTGTCCAGAAAGATATTCAGCGAGGCAATTTATTTCAAACCCATAAAAAAAAAATAAAAATAAAAATCTGAATTTACGTTTAGCATTTGTTCTTGTTTACTTTAGCAGCTAGCACTTTAGCATGTCATCATGTGGGTATTCGTTGTCCAAATTGTGACCCAATCTCAAGTGTTGGAAATGGCTCGCTTTCTTGAACGATGCAATGTGAACGTTTGGACGAACTTGGGTTTTTTTGGGGGGTGGGGGGTGAGGGGGGGCGCTCCTGAAAAGTGATGATTTTGGCGGTACAAGGATTCCGTCTGACCCCAACGAACTAATACTCTGTATTAATGCATAATATTATAGAAAAAAAAACCCAATATAAAATATAAAATAATAAAATAAAGACTAGATTGAAATGTAGAATTTAAAACATGCATACATAACCGATAAAATAAAAATCAAATGTAATATGTTCTCGAATAAAATTATGTACCCGTCCGTATGTTTATTTTTAGTAAAATTGAAGATGACACTTCAAACACCCGGGCTGTCGTTTTTTTTTTTTTTTTTTCTCCCCCCCACCATTGAAACAACATCGGCACAGAGTTTATTATGTTTCCAAATGCGGACCACGAAGACCTTATTGACTTTGTGTCAGACGACACACTTGGCCTTTTATTTTGGGAGGGAATGGCTTGCCGTGGTGTGAAAAGAGATGGACAGGGGGTCAGGGGTGCGGGAGTGGGGGAAGGGGGAGGGGGATTTCTCTGAGGGAAGATGGCCGGTGAAAGGTCACGGTGAATAAAAGCCTTTTAATCCCGCCACCTTGGTTCCTGTGCCCAGGGAATATCAAAGTCATCCCAATCTCTACGGAGACTGTGTGTGTGTGTGTGTGTGTGTGTGTGTGTGTGTGTGTGTGTGTGTGTTGGGGGGGTTATTTTTGCATTGGTGTTTGTGTTTGCTCTCGCTCGCTCTCTCGCTCTCTCACCTCATTGTTTGGAGATAAGAGATGGAAACGTGACCGCTTGCAGTTTTTAGGCTGAGCAATGTTACACCGACCAGAATCAAGGCTGCTATTATTTTGTTCCAAAAGAGAGCACTGCAAAGCGTCTCTGTCGTGGTTGCTCAGCACAATGTGGCCGAAGTGACAACAGATGACGGAAATTAAGCCCGTTTTACAAAATGGCCGCACGGTTGCATAGGATGAATTTTTCCCGTGTTTTTTTTTCCCCGCATTGAGTTCTAATCAATATTGCCACCTTGACGAACTAACTTAAATACTTTACTGATGACTCCTCCTGCAATTTATTTTCACTGTTAGTTTTGTTCCATGTGCACGCATGTGAGAAAACGGTGACTGAAAAATGTCATTTCTATTCCTACACTGCTGCACTATCTAAATAAAATGTATATTATTCATTATAACACGCTTTGCATATCCATAATGTGGTCCATTTCAATGAAATACTGCCACACATGATGTGATTGTTTTGACTAGTCTGCCAACCATAGCCGTGACATGTTCTGTACATCCTCTAGATACGACGTTTTGATATTAGTCATGTTCCACAAATGTGATTATCATGCCACTGTAGTCTGACCAACTATGTGCAATCGAAAGAGGGCTTTTGCTAATGCACCTTCTTCAACCCTTGACACACTCGGTTGCTTTTAAAAGCTCCTGTCTCAGACCCAAACAAAACAGCATGCGGCAAAGTAACCACTCCAAAACTCAACAATTGGAAAAAGCAAAAAGCTATTACGCTTTTTAAAAGGTAAAAGCACAGGTGAATGGGGTTGAGCGGAAAAGTAAACAAGGTTTTGAACCGGGTCTGATCCACACATTCGTTCGTGGAACCTTGAAAGCCGAAGTTGTCATGGTTAACTGGGAATGAGATCAGGAGTTAGGGGAAGGGTTGCGTTTAGGGTTGTCATCACGCGACGAAAGCACCGTTTGAAAAAAATAAAAGAGAAAAACATCCATCCATCCAGTTTCTACAGCGCTTGTCCACATTAAGGTCTGGGTGAGCTGGAGTCTATCCTTGCTGCCCTCCGGACTGGTCGCCAGACATTCGTAGGGCACAGATGAAAACTGACAACCAAGCCTTCACACCAAAGTTTCGATATGTACGTGGCGACCAGTTCATATCTTGTCCAAAGTCAGCCTGGATAGACCCGGTCTCATCCACGACTCTAATGAGAACAAGCGCCACTGAGAATGGATGGATAGATTTGATAGTTTTTGTCAATTTGACCCGCAACATGAGAGAATGATAATGACTAGGGCCACTCGGCTTAATTGGCTGGCCGATATAATTGGTCGGATATTCACTCTTAATAAATCAGCAAACATTTGCATTTGTTTTTTGCTCATTCTTGCAGATTTATATATATATATATTTTCCTTTTTACACACTCATTACAACATAGGACTTTTTTTTTGCTCCCCCAAAAAGTAAAAACAAGTCTGATGATTTTTGCACATTTTTCTCTCTGACATCCAAATACTCAAGCACTAAAACAGTTACATGTTCTGCCAAAGATTATTTTATTCCTTACAAATAATTTTAATGACCATATTTGACGCACGATAAGGCACTTTGGAGTATAAGGCGCACCTTCAACGAATGGCCTGTTTTAAAACAGTTTTCATATACAGTGCGCACCGCATTCTAAGGCGCATAGAGTAGAAGCTACAAAAGTGGCTGCGGGTGCGTTATGCAGCCACTAGATGGAGCCACACCAAAGGGCATACAATACAATACGGCGTTATTTATATAGAGCTTTCACAACCGCTGCAGCTGTAACAAAGCACTTGACAGAACATTTAAAATACTACGTCCAAGAAATTGGAATATTGATCCATATATAAGACGCATCGGATGATAAATCGTACAGTTGGCTTTTGAGAAAATTGAATGCCTTTAGATGTGGAAGATAATGGTAATCAAACGATTATTTGGTCATCGTAATTTCATGCTGTCAAACACCGGCCTAAAGAAAAAAAAAAAAAGAAAAAAATCCATATCGGTCAAGCACTAATAAATATGAAAAATGAACCTAACCCAGCCCTTTACAGCTGATCGTGACCATCCCCTGGGATACAAACGTACACAAAGGTGCGTTGTTGGCTGTGATATCTTGACACCATCTCCGACCGTTAGCCTTCCCGCTGACCTTTTCCTGCGCAGGAAGACTCTTTCAAGAGGCCCTTTTCAGAATTGATAGATTCCTCTGTTCTTCTGAGACGGATTAAGTGACTTAACAGGATCTATGTGCCCCACCAAAAAAATCTAAATCCACCGAGGCGGCGATGGCCTAAGCAGCGTCTAATAAGAAGGTCATTAAATGCGGCGAATGACTGGAGTCATTTTCAAAAGCAGAATCGTGCCTTGAAGGTTGACGGAGGATGGAGCGAGCCGAGCTTCAAAGCGGATGAGTCTGCGCTGCCGTAAATCAAAGATGGCAGCGCTCATCAAGAGCTCGTAACATACGAGGGCGTAAGTCAGAGGTGTTGGCAGGTGTTGGGGTCTTTGTTTCCAGCCGAAGTGCCATTCATCTTACACAAAACTCATTTTTAAACTATTCATTAGTCTGTGCCAGCTGTTGGTGTCTGGATGCACCTTGTGAATTGGCTAATTATCGCCCAGGGAGGTGCAAGATTCTGACCTCTGTTAGTACTGACGGTCGGAAGGCGCAAAGACACGTGGAACCTAGAAAAAAACAATAGGAACAGACCGGGCCACAGCGGCCAGAAGATATGACAAATATACTTCTGCGCTGTCGCAAATCCAGCCAGAATTCCATATAGATGAATTAATGAAGGGCGGTCGAGTGGTTAGTGCGTCGACCTCACAGTGCAGAGGTCGTGGGTTCGATCCCGGCTCTGGCCTTCCTGTGTGGCGTTTGCATGTTCTCCATGTGCTTGCGTGGGTTTTCTCTGGGTATTCCGGGTTCCTCCCACATTCCAAAAACATGCATGGCAGGCTGATTGAACGCTCGAAATTGTCACTAGCTGTGATGGTCAGCGCAGATGGTTGTTCGTTTCTGTGTGCCCTGCGATTGGCTGGCAACCGGTTCAGGGTGTCCCCCGCCTACTGCCCGAAAACAGCTGGGATAGGCCCCAGCACCTCATGCAACCCAGTGGTCGTCCGGCCTCATCTCGAAGCCACTGAAGTAAGCATCGCGTATGCTCTGCGTTGACTTAGCAGTTTGTTTGAAAGCTGGCGTGGAGTAGCAAAGCGCTAACGGCCACGCAAATGAGCACAAAACAAAGCTCGTGTCGGCGTCGATACATCTTTGCGATTCGTCACTCAAAGAGCGATGTGAACGATGGCGGCCTTTTAGCCAAATCAAATTTCGCCTTAATTGGATGATGGCTCCTCGCGGGATCCCTCAGGACATTGCGACGGCCACGTACGCAGCAGAGGGGTCGGAATCATCGCGGGAACAAATTACAGCGGGGTTTTAATGTGATGAGAAAACACGATCGGTACAATTTGCACATTGAAAGCATTCGCGTTCAGGCTTTTTCCCGGAAACGTTGAATGATTCGAGGAGGGGGGGGGGCGGGGTAAGGGGGTCATAATGTGACATGATGTTATTAAGACAAAACAACTCAGCAATCGTTATTCATCTTGTAGAATGTATCATTCTCCGCTGAATGCATTTGCCAGATTGGAAAATGTTATTGAAGTATTGATCCTTGCATCTCGCTACAGTTAAAGGTGACTTTTTTTTTCCCCTTTTCTGAATATAAAGCAGATGCCAGGTGTGTCAATAATTCATCAAGAATTATAGATCACATGATACTTTTTTTTTTTAGACCCTTGCCAATCTGTTTAAAGAGGTCGGTCTTGTTTCAGTCAAACGAATCGCTGCTCACACCGTTTAGCGTCCGTGAGAGTAGTTGTTGTTTTTTAGCGCGTGTCGCAGCAGCAACAAAGACGACTACCCCTAAAACAATGTTTCCTACTCTTAGAGGAAACACTGCCCATTGGGGTCGTTTTGGAAGGGAGAACTTTAGATCTGTATGGTTGAAGGTGTTTTGAAAATCTGTTGCTTACTAATCACCTTCATCGTGTCTCGCTTCGACTTCTGCTACGAGCACCGGGGCGGGGGAGTGCAAAATGCAACCGGCACAACTGATGAAGAAATACGCAAACCTCAAACAATGTGTATATATAAACATGAGACTCAAATCATTGAAAAAAATAAAAATAAAAGCAGATAAGCAAAGAAAAGGGTACGAACTGGAGAAGGTGAAGAAAATAACAGCAACCAGAACAAAGAAAATGCAAACCACAGAAGACAAATTAAACTTAAAAAGTCAGAAGGGGTGAAGAAGACAAAGATGACAACCAACAGCAAACTTTAGAGAATGTCGAGAGGCAGGAGAAGCATTTTGAGAAAAATGAAGGTACAATTTCTTTCCTGTCCTCGCTCAAAAATAAAATGATGTGATTTTCGAATGAATATACACCAAAACACAAACCATACAAGACGCGAGTGACTCTAAACGGCAAAGAAGAACGAGGAGGCATCAGCATATCACAGTCACGGTGATAACAATGACCAGAATTGGGCGCCGGGCTGGTGATATGAAAATTTCATAGCGCTTCACCGCGATTTGTCGCTGTCGATGGGCAGCAAGTCAATGCAAAAACCACGACGTGACTCCTCCTGATGTGCGTGACGGGCCATTAGGAGGAAGGAAGGACATCTGACTGGGCGCTGTTGCAGTCGATCGACTGTTGTATTTGGCGGGAAAGGTCAGAGGATCCGGCGTGATGGGACACCTGCTGAAGTGTAATCGTTAATTGGCCCGCTGTCCTGTCAGCGACCCCCACTTGGCTTTACCAGATGTGGTGGTGGAAAAGGCGGAAAAGGCTCCTGCGTTCCACCATGTCATTATGAGCTGTTCCGGCTCAAGTTTAGTTTAAGAGAAATGTGCTAACTCCCATCCCACCCCCTTTTTTTTTCCAGTTTCCATTAGCCAGATATGTGACCTTTTTAAGGATGACGGATTGCATGCCAGCGCACCGAAAAACATCCAATTTAAAGGTTTTGTGAGACATTCCCGAGACAGCCATCTGTCATCAAGGGCACATGTTGGTCCTTAGCGAGAGCTGCTGCATTTTGATTGCTACGTTTATATACCTCGCTGTTCTTAAAATGTCTTTTTTTTTTTTTTTTTTAAGGAAAAATCGATCAGAAATGTCGACTAATTTGTGAAAAAGGGGCTGTGATTCAAATGATCTGTTATTGGCGCCGTGTATTTGAGTGCATCTATTTGTGCCGTTTGACAAAAAGCAGCACGGAGTCAAGATCGACACGTCTGCGTTGGCGTCTCGCACTAGCAGCTAGCGAGATGGGACTTTCATCGACCAAATTTTTGCAAACACAACTTTTGTTTTGGATAATTTGTAACTAATGTCATGTATTTGACTGCATCTATTTGTGCCCTTTGTCAAAAAGCAGCACTGAGTCAAGATCTCCACGTCCGCGTTCGCGTCTCGCACTAGCAGCTAGCTAGCGGGCTTGATGGGACTTCATCAACCAATTTTTTTGTAAACACTCAACTTGTGTTTTGGATAGCTTGTGACTAATGTCAGACAGCTGAGTCCACATATTATTTACTATTTGACAAGAAGGATCAATGAGAGGAGGTAGATTGCTCATGCTTGCGGGGCACTTTGGTCTGATTCTCAACGGCAGCTGATATTGACTAAAATTATGCGAACAAACGATGATGATTAGTTTCTGTGACTGGTGTTATGCATTTGAGTCCATCTGTTTGTGATGTTTGTCAAGGTACATGAAACGGAGATGTACACCGCTAGCTTGGCTTCCCAAGCTAGCTGCTAGCAGATAGCCAGCCTGAAACGACTCCCAGCCGTTGTTTTTGAATCGGAGAATTTTGCATTGCCTGATCGGTATTGCCTGGTCCCTAGTTTTTAACTTTTTTCTTACAAAGCATTTTTTTTCAACTTCCTCGACACTGTACAAGAGTTGCTGAGAAAAAATATTGGATTACAATCGCGGGTTCTCCCTTTAATGCAAATCGTTCTTCTGTCCTGCAGAGGAGAAACGGTGGGGGAACCAAATTGGATCGAATGTAATTCAGTTCGGTGAGCAGGGAATGAATCGATAATGCTGAGAAATGCTTTTCAGAGGAGGAGGAGCAGTGCCCACCTTCACGGGGGGGTGGAGGGGGGCTTCTTCTTTTCCTTCTCCACCCGAGCCTCCATACTGATGCATTTTCGATGAGTTAATCAAGTCTCCACGCACCTGTACTCCTTCATTTGACATCTCAACTTCAGAATTACTTTTTTTTTTAACCTATTTGCATTTTGACGTGCTGCTCTGGATGACCTTTTCATTGACTGCAGTTTTGCGCTCTCACTTTTTCACCCGACGCGAACAAAATTGAAAGCCGGAGCACGTCACATCATGGACGATGAGCACACAAATGTCTTTATGCATGAAATATTTGCTCCCATTGAAGCGAGGAAATTATTATGATTAAAAATGTATATTTCAGACCACCCACCCTTCGAAAAAAAAAAAAATTGTTGTCAAAAGGGTCATTTTGGGCAAAGAAGTCTGATGGAATTCATTCCTGGTAGACTGGAATGGCCGCATTGACAATCTCTCACGCTGTCTTTGTGCAGTGATTTCAAAAGCTGTTTTGAGTTTTGTCCTGGTGTAAACAACTATTGTGAGGATCAGCTTGTCCATCGAAAAAAAGCCCGTCTTCACAGTTTTTATCTATCTTGGCGTCTTGTACTTTAATTCATTTAGTGTCAAGTCAAAGCTATCAAAACAGTGTGCAACAAGCATTCCCCAAAAAGCACAGGGGAAATCAGCAAAGTGCTGCGAGTGTACAATTTGGACGTTTCTGTCACACTGAGCAGCGCTCACGGAAGGGGATGCAAAGACATTACGCCAATTTGATGGTAGGGTCCAAATCTACCTTTTGGGCTAATTCATACCTCATATTGAATACACGTCTCTACCACGCACCACTAGTGTGTATCATACTTTTATTAGCAAAAACAAAAATGAGAGAACCTCTCAAGTAAGGAAAATCATGAAAATGGATGTACAGTATTTATTTAATTTTCTCAATTTTCTCAAAAGCCAACAGTACGATTTATAATCCGATGCGCTTTATATATGGATCGGTATTCCGATTTCTTGGACGTAGTATTTTAAATGTTCTGTCAAGCACTTTGTTATAGTTGCAGCAGTTGTGAAAACTCTATATAAATAAGGCTGTATTGTATTGTATTCATTTTAGGGTAGCTCCATCTAGTGGATGCATAACGCAACCACAGCCACTATTGTAACTTCTATTCTATGTGTGCCTTAGAATGCGGTGCACCAAATATATGAAAATCGTTTTAAAATAGGCCGTTCATTGAAGGTGCACCTTATACTCCGAAGCGCCTCAGTGCGGAAAATACGGTAAGTTTTTTTAGTCATCTTATTTTTTTTTTTTGCCATTCACACATGCGCAATAATAGTTGAAACTGTCTTTCCACACGTACAATGTTAACGTCTGTCATTCAATCCCATGCACACCGAAGTCTGTTTTTCAATAAGTCTCTCTGACTGTGTTTCAACCTCGTCCTTGTGCTGATCTAATAACTCGGGAGAGGGGGGAAAAAAAAAACACTGTTACATAAAAGTGTGCTGTCATAAGGATGAGTCTTTGTCTCTTTGCAGTGCAGAGAACCGCCTGTGCAGGAGAAATCCAATGTGTACATTATATAGATATCAGGGAAGCAGGGATCCATTAGGAGGGCATTAGCATTTTGTTTGAACAGTCGCCGGCTGCGTCTTCGCTTGTTCCAAGATGAAGGTTAGCGGGGGACGGGGCGGCGAAGAGGTGGGGGAAGGCAGTCAAATAGACGAAGGGATGCACCAAGTAAAAGGGGGAGACTGAGAACGTGGGGCGGGGGCGGATAAAAATGAGCGTTTCATCTTGTGACAGTGATGAGAGGGGTGCTGAAGGTGCGCTGTGGGCTAAAGCAAACGGCAAATATCATATCCAGGTTTCTTTTTTTGTTTTTTTCATTGTGGGGGGGCGGAGATACCGCACACGCACACACACACACACACACACACACACACACACACACACACACACACACAACCCTAATATTAACCCAGGGTAATTGTGGGAGAAAGGACTGTAATTAAGGCTCCCATTAAGCGATACTAACTCGAAATTAGCATCCATGTCATTAAACGCACTGTAAAGTGGAAACAATAAGCTTGTAGTCAACTGCCAAGTAAACAACCCCGCTGCCTCGTACTGAAGCGAAGTGTCATTTTAAGACTTACCGAGGATGATATTAGAAAACAAATAATGACTCATGTTTGATTGTGATTTACGGGAAAAAAAATAAAAAGGGTCGGGATCGTACACTGCCCATTTGGAACAAGCTGTTGGTGTGATAATACATAGACATGCGGGAGCAGGACTCTACTTTTTAATGGTCATCGTTTGTTGCCAGGCGGATTTCCAATGCCACGGACATGAAGTCAGACACGACATAATTTGTGAGTTGGCGCCTCTGTCTGAAATTTTTCTGACATATTTGTGACATCGGCCTTGGCAAGCACATGATCAAGTTTTCAGACTGCAAAAATGTTTTTGTTTTTTTTGGGGGGAGGGGGGGGGTCGTAAAATAATTTTGAAAAGACATTCACTGGGTGTCCGCCACAAAAGAATGGAAGGGATTTTAATGGGCCTGTGCCACACGGGGTGGTGAGCAAATGACAAGCGGTTGTGGGGCGCAGATTTTGGTGTACACCACGAAGAAGCTTTGTTGTTAAAGCTGCTGAATAAGAAAGCCAAAGTCGATATCAATGCTTCTCACGTAAACTTCACCAAAACAGATTGGGCCGGCTGACTGTTATTTGGAGTAAATCCACCACCCGATTGCGTGGCGGCAACAGGGAAGCATACAAAGTGCAGCAGGGGGAATCGCGCGTCTTTTGACCACCGCGGGCGTTTGAAGAAAGGAAAGGAAAAGTTAATCGAGGATTGCGTCAGACTCACAAGTTGACAATAGAACATTTGCGGTCCACTTTGGAGCCACCGTATACTGTCGGGATAGTTGTGCCTTCCCTACGTCATGGATATTTTTCCCCCTCGTATTTATATGGCAGATTTTTTGCTGTACTATTATGGGATTTTCGCAGTCGTTCTTTTTCTGCACAGACTGTTATTTAGGAAAGAGTGCATGAAGGACAGATTTCTAAGGTAAACATCTTTCAAGATCGATAGCCAGGAGAGCAAATTTTTAACAGTTTTAACGTTTCTACTTGACAAAAAGTACTCAAGTAAGAAAAATTTAGTCAACATTTATCCAAAGCGCACTACCGCCACGGATCTTGCACAGTATGAGGTGTGTCGGGATCTGTCGTCACCATGACGACATTAGACACCAATCCCTCCTTCAGCTACCTGGTTTTTGTGGCTTTTATTTTAAAGGAATGAATGAAGTTAGCACATTCTCATGGGTGTCCTCGCCGGTCCGCTCAAATAACAGACATGTGATAGCAGGTACTCCGTTGTTGCCATGCCAACAGTATCAGATGCTATCATAAGCGAGCATATGAAATGAAGAATGTGTTTTTCTTCGAAGAGTCACTTTTTACACGTTGCAGCGTTCAGGGACATTGATGGCGTATGTCGAAAATAGAGTTGTGAAACGGCAACGCTCTAACATCTTGAATGACATCATTAGAATATTTGCCGAGCCAGCCAGAGCTAGAAGGTCACGGCTTTTGACCAAGCGGCGCGGCGCTAATAGAGTTTTACAATCACAAACACGAGAAATAATGAATAAAACGTAAAAAAAAATCTAATAAAATAAAAAAAAGGTCACTCCGTTGTGTTCCCGCCAGGGCTGGAGCGCTTTTGAAGGGAGCAATTACAACATGGGCGACTGGCAGGGACCTGACTTATTTCTCCTGCCAGACGGCTCGCCTCGCACGACTCGCGTTTCGCTTCGCTCCAGTTTGCCGCCGTTGTGTCCTCGCACGCTGTTTCGCGGGCCTCTTTGTGACGAGCCGTGCGGCTCCTGGTTCAAAAAAGCTAATTACGATAATAGCTGGAGATGAGCGGATAAATGAGGAGGCGCCCAGAGTTTGGTAATATGTAACACCCCCCTCCACACTTGCTCCTAAGGGGTGACATCGACGCCAGAGATAAATAAACATGGAATGCGGGTTGCTGGGTTGCCTCCCCCCACCCCCCTTATCCGACCTGACGTTTCACCAAGTCTGTTTGCAGTTGGATTTTGCGCCGACATCCAAAGAGCTGTCGTTGTCCTTGCTCGCCTGGATTATTGATTTGACAAAAACTGCTCAGTCATGACCGTGGGCACACAGCAGAGCCAGCAAAAAAAAAAAAAAAATCACATCAACACCTTTGTTGCTAGGGAAAAATTCCCTGGAGAAGTCTCCTTTTCCCGCTTCCAAACACAAACATTGGATTTCCACAGTTTGCCGTTGACATTGATTGCACGACACGTGCGCATCACATATCCAAGTGCTGTACGCAGCAAGAAATGTCGTGCCCGCCTCACAAGAGCCAACATTTGAGCAAGCGGCTGAATCACTTCTTGGAAGGACATAAAAAGAAGCGAGCGCTTGTGTAAATGTTTTTATTTATCTGTCAGGTATGTTTAATGGCACCGCGATAGCCGGCTGACCTGTTCGGTTTCTGTTAATTATCTCCAGGCAGCTTTAATTTCCTCCCGGCCCCGCTTAGAATGATTAGATTCATGATTTGTTTGATGAGATATTTATTTCTCGGCTGCACATTAATATGAAGGCATGAGGCGGGTGGGGAGGGGGGGGGGGGCGAATAATTGAATAATGTGTCTGTTGCTACAATAATTTTATTTCCATGCTGTCATCTTTGTGGTTGACTTGCTACTTGTTTGGCGTTTGTCACCTAAAATAAATCTCCTCGCTTAGTTGGCCGCCACGGCCGGCTGATGCCACGATACATCACACTCCAATGAGAAGCGTGCCGTTTTCAAATTCATCACGCGGAAAGAAACATCATGTCATCATGATTTCTTGAAATAACATTTTTCTTTACTTCTGACCCAACAGAGCCCACTAAGGTGTATTTTAGTTTGCGGTCTTTCAATAATTGTCATTGCTTATTTATTTATTTATTTATTTTTTAAATTTTTTTGGTGTAGCTTTCAAACAGCACTGGCGGGGATGGCTGGCCAATGTTTTTTTTTTTTTCATTGGCTTCTCGGGTATCACCATTCTTATAGTCTGCTTAGCAACAAGAATGCGAGCCATTCAATATGTTGCTGTGACTGCTAGCTGGAATTGAATTTTGATTGGAAAAAAAACATTCTTTACGTTAAAAAAAAGAAAAAAACGACAACTGAGGCAGGAGTGGGCGTGACCATTCCATCTTGCAATATGTATTGAGCAGTCCTTCAATAATTGTTGTGTATTCAATCAATAAACATGTCTCATAATTGTTGCATCGTTTTGTCTCCTACTTTATCAATCAAACATCCGAATGAGTATGACATGCAACGGCCCATTTTTTTTCATTGTCTTATCATGCACGTCCAACCCGAAAATTCCGCCTCACAACGAGAATGCGAGCCGTTCCTTCTGTGTTACTGACTGCTCGCTCGCCAGACTTTTATTTCAGTCGCAAAAATAAACATTTAGTGTCTTAACAACTCAACACTCTCTCCAAAAACAAACTCCCACCAGTATCGGAGAAGGATGGGGAATGCCCGAACAGATTTAGCAATGTGTATTTTCTCATGAATGCAAGGCAGTCTTTCAATAATTGCTCTACATTCAGCAAATAAATGTGCCTCATTGTCCTTGTAGTGTTGCTTTCGCACCTAATTTATCATTCGAACAGGCTTGTGGACGTGGCTGGCATAGGCCAGTTTTTTTTTTCCCGGCGACTTAAGGGGTATCTCTCGCCCCATAAATTCTGGCTGGCAACAAGACTCAGTGCTGTTCTGTCTGACTGCTAGCAAGAATCTCATTCCAGTTGCGAAAGTTCAAATACGTTTAAATATGAAACGCAGTCAGGAGAGAAAAAAAAATGACATTAAAAGGCTGAATTAGCCGTATGAGAGCAGCCAGGTTTGTATTCATCTGCAACTGCAAAAACAGAAGCAGAGTTGTCGGCATTCGTTCGTCAGCCTTCACGAGCTCGTACAGGTGAGCATATGGAGGCAGTCCGTGCGTGCTTAACGCACGCACGGACTGACATCAGTGGAGTTTACATGGCAGCGGTACAGCGCTTCTGTTGCCCGTCACATCCTCGCTGCTCAAGAGGTTGATGATGTGAAGACTGAAAAATTAAAACAACACCAAAAAAAAAAAAAGCCTGTTTGTGGTGTAGTGGGGGTGGAGGGGAATGAAACAAAACCGGTGCGGCACAACAGTTGCTCTAAGTAAAAAAAAAAAATTTTTGATGGATCACAGCAGCTGCAGAGTGTCAGCCAAGTAAGAACGACGACATGAACGCAGCATTGAAAACTGCTCCACACTCATACGAATGAAAACAAAAAAATCATCCAGGGCAGCCAACAAGATGATCTCTTTTCTTTTGATTTGACTTTCTGATTCCTCAGCACCCGGTTTTTGAAATTCCAATGTCCTGTCATCAAATCAGAGGAACAATAGGAAAGGGCAAGTCCGACTCGCATGTACGCCAATAACTACTGATTAGGGTTGCAAAGGTCCCTTGATGTTCCCCGAGCTGTAAAAGTCAACTAGCGCCTTTTTAAAGGGCGCCATTTCCCTTTTGCCGGGCGACACACGATGGGGGGGGGGGCGCAATCGGGGACATCTGCCAGCGTCACTCTCGTTACCGTCACGTAAGCCCTTGTCCGACCCCCCCCAAGGACGAGCTCACTCAATAACTGTCCCTGTCCAGACATGCTAAGCCTGTGCCGCAATCCCTTCAAGCCCTGAACTCTGACATGCTTCGATGCCGGACATGAAGTCGCCTCCTCCGGGAGATTAAATCAAGTCTTTTGCCGCTAAACTCCTGCAAAATTGGCTTTCACGCTCTTCTTTTTAATACATCGCAGTTGTCGTCATTCGGGGACTGGGAAGCTAGGCGACATATGTTATTGTAATGACCTCCCGAATTTCTTGATGTTTTATTCTTTTTTTTTTTTTTTTTTTTAAGTTCCACTCCATATTTCCCTTCCATTGCCGTTTGTTTGTTTGTTTGTTTGTTTTCCCACCAGCCAGAGATAAATGTGTCCTTTTCTTGCGGGGGCTATTGTCACTCAATTCCCTCCTATCTTTGAGTACTCCTCGCCGCGCCGTATTTACCCTTCACAATCCCTCAGTCGGCGACGTCAAATTTGCCAGCGTGACAGTCCCAGACAGTCTCTTCCACGCAGATTTATACGGGACTTTTATCATTTGTTTCAGCCGCTCGCTTTGTCACGTGCAAACGGCGACATTCATCAGTGTTGTGACAGCGCGACTTGGCTGCAGGGATGCGCGCATACCCGCCGCCCGTGATGTTTATCTGGCTTTTACGTTACGCCTGACTTTGGTGCACACAAATGTTCCTTCAGGTGGGGTGGGGGGTGGGGGCTGTTTTTCTGCTCCTGACTTTTCCGTGCGTCAGACACTCTTGTCGCCAGGAAAGTCAGTTCATGAAAAGTCTATGCAGTGAACTTGAAAATGCTCCCCTATGGATTTTTTTCCAGCGCAACGTCGAACCTGAACTATCACTTCTGACTTCGGGCCAGGCGCCGTGCCAGGATCCCAGGTTCCACGTGTCATTTTGACCGCAAAAAAGCGATCACTGATATTCACTTACATAAGCTTGAATAAGCCGTCCGACGAGACTTATTCTAAATAAGATTGGCGTTGTTCAAAATCATTTCTGATTTTTAGCAAAAGAACAAACGGAGTGCTTCACGTCCCGGATAATTGTTGATCATTTTTGATTTCCGTGGATGCATATCAATCTTAATGCAATATTCAGTCATGTCCAGTTGTTCAAAATCATTTCTGATTTTTAGTAAAAGAACAAACTGAGTGCTTCACATCCGGGATAATTGTTGATCATTTTTGATTTCCGGCTTTTGCATATCAATCTTAATGCAATATTCAGTCATGTCCTTGCATTTGATCCTGTCACTGTCCCTTATTCGTTTACCGTTCTTGTTTCTTCGCAAAGGCCGTTTTTGGTACGGAGCAAAACAATGTTTATTTTATGGCGAGCTTAGATTTCACGGCAGAATGCGCCCGTGCTTCACAAGTATTAGTCCTCGAGTGCTTCATCGGGGAGCAGACGTCAGATCGTGCCTTGATTACCCATAGAGCTTTCCTGGATATGTGACTCACGCTATCGGCCCTCTTATCATTTAATACGCTTTGTGTAGGTCTATCACAATCAAAAGATACATCTTAGCTTGCCTACTTGCAGCAAAATTCCATCCTTTTTTTTTTTTTCAAACCTGGTTATCACCAGACAGTTTTTGAAGCATGAGATTCCTTTGCAGGTTCATCCCCACATAAGCAGAATAATGTTATCTTGCTTTTGTTATCCTGGTTTAATTATGTCGGGATATAAGGAACCGTGTCACTCTGTTCCGAAAAGTGGCATTTACTTTAGATATTACAAGATAATTTGGATAGAAAAATGTGGAAATATATATATTTAAATATATAATGTGCAATATTGCCGGTCAATTTTTTTTTCTCAAATGTCGGCTCTGTCACATTTGAAAATATAGTAAAGATGTTAAAAATCCGTATGTGTGCACCCCGCTTCAATAGTCGTGCTTGATTTGGATCCCATCCAGTGACCCACAGGGAGCCTCGCTGCACTTTTATCGCTTTTGCCATCTCTTCACCGTGCTGCGGATGGCACCCTCGTAAAATAGCCAAGTGAAAAGTCAAATAAATACAAGAAAGGTGCCAGCACTCTGACAGCTGCGGGTCGATGACAAGCGGACACGCTCTTCATCTCCTAATCTCGAAGATTCATTCCCATACGCAAAAAAAAAAAAAAAAAACGTATCTGTGTCCATCACTTAGATTTAAAATCACGGACAGAGTGACACAGGCAACATGCAGTTGATGTGGTTTTAACTCACGGAGCGCACTCAAGGCGCCACTCAGGCAATAAGACAATCAAGTTAGCTTTTTGCTGCAAGGGGAAAAAAAAAACATCTGGCAGACAATCTCCATTACAGTATACATCTTTGCTGACAAGAGGTTGACAACCCCAACACGCGCGTGTGCACGGTGCAAATGGGAAATATCGTGATGTACATGGCCGCACAAATGGAGAACACCTGCCAAAGTCCGAGAACCAGTTCTCAGAATTTAGTCAAATTTTGTTTCAAATGACTGTGGAGGTGATAGGAGAAGGGGGGGGGGGGGCAAAAACTCCCTGCTGTGTGTCATCGACTGTTTTGACTCCAAGGCACACTGATTCATTATCTGTGCAATTACGCAACTTAATTACAACAGCTAGAGGCAAACTCTGCCTCCCTACCGTCCATCTGGCATGCATCCTCGAGCATCCTCGTCGACCGTATCATTAAGTGGCAGAAGAGGCTAAGGGACGAGCCGGCGCCCATTCGACACTCTCGAAATCCCAAGTTTGTCAGTGTTGATGGTGAATTTGTTGACTTTGACCTGCGGCTGTTTTCGGAAAATTACCATGCGCATATGGCGTCCTCACTTTTCTTCGGTGGTGGCAAACACCTGCTTTAGGAAATAGCAGCAAACTGGTTGCGTCACGATGTGAGCCTTGCACAGGAAGAAAAGTGGGATACAAAATGGATGAATAGATGAGTTATCAACAGTAAAGAATAAACTGATTTCCATTTTTCTAATGGGAAAAACCTATTTTGAAATACGAACAAATCAGACGTTGACCAGCACCGGTTGTGAAGGCTCTTTAAATATAAATAAAGCTGTATTGTATTGTATTCCCTTTAGTGTAGCTCCATCTAGTGGATGCATATCGCAACCACAGCCATGATTGTAGCTTCTATTCTCTGCGCCTTGTAATGCGGTGTGCCCTACATACCAAAACGGTTTTAAATAGGCCATTCATTGAAGGTGCACCTTATACTCTGAAGCGCCTTATATTGCAGAAAATACGGTCGTAAAACAAGCAACAGAATTTGCCGCACCATAGGACATCATAAACCCCTCCCCCCCTCCCCAAATTCTCTATTAATTACCCCAAATGCATTTGGATGAAAAGACCAAATGCATATCCGTGTCTCAGTGGGCATGGTCTCTGTTTTGGGTAAATTATACAAAAAAAAGTTGTGTTAATTGGCTGTGAAAATGCCGTGAATTACCACCACGGTTGAACCGAAAAGGATTACAAAGTCGCATCCCGCTTGCGCGTGCGTTTCCAGGACACGCTGGATCCTTTTATCGCCGTAATGCGAGCGGGCTGCCTCGGCTAGATTGCTAAAACCCTGCCATGATTTGGCAACAGTGATGGGCAACGAAGTGGGAAATAGGGGAGCTCAAACTGCTTCCTGTCTGTGGCTAATAGCCGTTACGTAAGACGCATTCTAGCACGGCTCGCGTGCTTTTTAATTACTGACTCAACAACACTGACTGTTGCTTCCCATTCTCAATTATTGGGCTTCCATAAACAAGACCCTTTTCACACATCTGCTTAATGCTCTCAATTAATGCATCTCTATAATTGTAGATTAATTGTCGATCAACAGACTAAACCATTAATTGCTCACGTTTTTTTTCGCCCCCTCTGTGGGGATTTAGTTTAATTAACTCTTCACTTTTATTCCCACATTTGTTTTCCGCCTGCTTGGCCCACATCTGGCCTGCATTGCAAAGATATTTTTTTGAATGAATTACTCAGAACCATCGCTGTGACCATCACTACTTAGTCGCGTCACCATGCAATTCAAAATGCCTGCAGTGGAACCTGTGAGGTTGACTCTATTCGCACAAAAATGTTGGTCACTGGAGTGTCTGTGGGGAAAGTAGAGAGGCAGAATATTCAAATGCTTGTTTCTGAAAATCTCTCTGCCGCTCAGCCCTTCTGTCTGACTGTGACTGAACAGTTCGGTGAATTTACAGAATAAAAAAAAAAAAAAGCGAGACAATAAATAGGATTTTTAAATTGTGTTATAATTGCTTGCTAGCACAGCGGGCAGATGTTATTTTCAGTGTGACATTTTGCTCCGATGTCAAACTCGTTCCTTTGCGATTTATGAAATCGACAGAGTTCAGATTTGAAAGTAGTCACGCTCAGTAGGCCGCTAATGTTCGCTGTTTAGCGCTAACAGCGAACATTAGCCGTCTCATCGGCCTCAACAAACACTGTGGTCATCCCGAGCTCGGGGTGAAATTTTCACTGCTAACTTTCAAATTTGAAGTTTTGGTCGGATTTCAGAATGAATACAACTTGTATCTCGAGGCACCGCTGTAAAAGGAAAAAAAAAAGTTGCCAACACTGAGACAAGTTGTTGCGCTTGCTCGTTTGTACTGACCACACGTGCACATCAAAATAAAGGGACCCTTTTATTTTGTCCTGATGGGACTTTTTCTGTCCAAATTTGCAACTTTGCAATTCAGTAGTGCCATTACCTCATGAAATTGAGAGCGTATTTTTGGAGAGCCCATTGTGTTTGCCTTCTTGGGTGAGACATTTCAAATCAGCTGCACTCACAGAGTGATACCATGACCTATCCGACTTGATAAAATGGAAGCTTAATTACAGCACCATTTGGTGAAAGTTACGTTCTCAAACTGACCTCGTCAACCTGTACAATTATTTGGCACGTAGGGCGATCATCTGCAGCCAGTCGGACTTGCCCAATGGGCACCAAGAAAAATTCTCGACCATCAGTATAACAGTGGGAGACGAGGTGACACAAGAAATTTTTAAATCAATGTTAATTTCAACTTCTTGAGGGTAGTTGTGGAGGAGGAATTTGTGTGAGTAAAATTCTGTGTGTGTGTGTGTGTGTGTGTTTATGTGTGTGTGTTTACACTCTGGTGAGCGTCAACCTTGGCCGCGTCCCACCCCCGCACATTTCTGCAAGCGAGCAAAAAGTCCACTGGCCGCCCACCGCGCGGCTGCATCGGCAGCAGTAGCGACTTGCTTTTTGTCCAGCAACGGCACTCAAAAAGCTGTTTTTCTGTTTTGTCTGAGAGAAATGCAATCATTTTATTTATTTATTTTTTTGAAACTCCCGAAAAAAACTAAACAAAAAAAAAAAAAGACCCAGTCAACTGGGAGCACTCAGGTGCTTTCGCTTGTGTTTGGGTGCCTCCAATATTTTTCCTTGAGATCCGGCTACACATGCTAGCATTTACTAGCTGACGGCACGCAAACCAGGAAGGCTGTACGACCTACCAAGGTCCACGATTCAAAGTACACCACCTGAGGGAAAGACCCCCACCCCCCTGCCCCCACTATACATTTTGGAGATTTGATGGATTTTTTTGTTTAAGCAAGAATTCTATTGATTTGTAAAAGATATCGAACCAAAGATGGCCTATTTTAGATGAAGTCATAGGCCCGCTACTTTTCGGAGATCTACGAGTCGCTATTTCAAACTGATATTGGGCTTATTTATTTATTCGGCTTTCAAGGGTTGTTTTAGTTCTGGCCGAACAAGATTGCTATTGATTTTGAAGGACATTCAACCCAAGGCACGATTAGAACCAAATTTCTGTAGGTTTTCAAGGTTTATGTACTTATATCATGTCAGAAGCACGGCCTTAAAAAGGTCTGAGCAGTTCATCAGTCACCTGACAGCGCTCGACCAATCAGCAGCCTTTCGGGATCGTTGATTTTGATGTCAGAGCAAGAGCCTGATTTCTTCTACAAAAAAAAACAAACAAACAAACAAAAAACATATGTAACCACATTTAATCATGAGCATGCAGATGACAGCCATTTGTTTCTGCAGATGTCACCGTGGTAAGTCCGCAAGGTTGTCGTAATTTGGGCCCATTATTGTCTCCGTCCATTCGCTTCCCCCTGAAGGAGTCGGCATATTGACCGACGGCATCGATTCCCATGGGCAGTATTTGCCGATAACCGACCAGTCGGCCCCTCAGCCGAGAAGCAGTGAGGCGCACCGGCACAGATGACTGTTGTCCCTTCGCAAATAAGTCAATAAAACTCATTTCCTTCTGGTCAATTGTAAATTAAATGCTAGCTTCCTTTCCAAAAAAAAATCTGAAATTGAAGCGCAGTGATTTTTCGCTCTGGCAAAACACATCTCTATTATGGGCACGAATGCCGCCCCCACCCCCTCCCAAATTAATTTTCTGATGCCTATCTGCAAATTGTCATTGCACTTAAAGCTATAAGTGGGCACTATCAGCCACGCACCTGTTTGATTTGAACATTTGATTGGTAAAATTACCCGCCATGCCTGGTTCCAAAAGGGCACGCTGCATTATCTTAAAGGGCACGGCTGGCACAATGATACCTCACGGCATGTGGAACACTTTAAATCCAAACATAAGTGTTTGGAAAATGGCAACTGGAAAAAAAATGCTCCAAGCAAAGACAGCGTTTCTTCTTTTCTTGCTGCGATTTGTTGACATTCACGTTCTGCTCACGTCATATTTTGCAACGCACTATCGTCACTCCACGACTGCTGTTATTTATTTGTGTATACAGTATAACATTCTATTTATGTATTTAAGGGTGGTAACTTAATACTGCTTGTTAACTATAGACTAGATAAATACATTTTTAAAAAAATGAACAACACTGCTAGCTATCCTTGCCGCTTTTGTTCACATTGACATAACTAGTTGATATATTCATTTGTAATGGATGGTTCATCTGACGAATGTTTGAAACCAAAATGCTTACATGGGTTGTTCTCAGGATTTTGAGCATGAGAGCCCAAAAATGGTAAAAATGTATACACGCTTTCAATGAAGAGATTGTTGAGGGCCGTGGTCCTCCGTTGTTGCATTTCGGAGCACTTGGTAGCTGAGCACCAAGCACTGAGAACTCAACTCAATTTGCCATTCCGACGATTGGCTGAATCGGTATTGAATTTTTTTTTTTGGGGGGGGGGCTGAATGGATTTTGAACTGCGAGGTCGGTAGGAAGTGTCGCAATGCATTGATGAATCGACGTTATTCCCCCCCCTCCCTTCTACTGACTATTCTTGTTGCTGTTCACATTCTCTTCCTTGGATGGTGTTCAGTTTGCCAGTACAGCATCTGATGCATTATTCACGTACAGTTGCCGCATACGCTGGCGCCGCTCATTCTCCTCAGTCTCATTGTCGGATTTAAATATGTACATAGAGATTTCTTTGATCTTTGATTTTATTATTCTTGTAGGCGACGGGTGTCGATGTCGCCGCTGTGAAACTGGAGCTTCCTCATCCCGGGACTCATAAGGAGTTTATTCTATTCTTTTCTCTTTTCGGTGATATTTGTCCAAGGTATAATCCTGTGACAATCAAACATTGGCTTTCGGTCCGAGAAAATGGCACGTTATTTTCTCTTGTTGAAACAAACAAACGAAAAAAAACCCCACAAAAACCCCAACATAAATATTCCCAGAAACCCACGCAACTCCCCGGGGTCCAGCCTAAAGGCATTCCGCCGTGGCCATCGGAGTCGCGGCGAAGGCGAGATCATCCATGAGCGTGAAGAAATGCACGGGTTGGCGAGAAGAGAGCCAGCGGCCGCAGATCAAGCTTTGGCACTTTGCTGTGAGTTAGAAAGCTCATGACAGATGCTTCTCTTAAAAAATGCGGCAGCGTGCTTTCAGGGCTCCAAAGCATCCGAGTCCTCCGGAGATTTGATGGCGCTGAAACGCTCTCACAACTGTCAACCTGGATTTTTTTTTTTCTTACCCCCCCCCCCTTTTTTTAAAAGACACCACATACATCAGCCACTGAATCATGCAGTATAAACATGGCGGAACTACAGAGAAAAGTGCTCCGGCATGGTGGTGGTCTCATGGCTAGCGCGGCGGCCTCACGGTGCAGAGGTGCAGGGTTCGATTCCACACGTTGGGACTTTGCCGACTTCGATAGGGATCGGGGTGGCGATACGCACATTTTGCCTTGGTTATTGGCATTTTTGCACAAGGTAAAACCCTTAAAAAATGGATTAAGTAGCCACCGATACACTCTTGGAGCAAACCTGGGCAGCTGACAGGCATCAAAGCCAAGCAGCGCGCGGATGATTTCCATTTTGTGATTCGAATGAAGCGATGCGACGTATGATTCAAGCTAATGCAATAACAATTATGTTGCCTCGTAAATAACTCTCGTAAAACAACCCCCCCTCTGCCCCCCCCACCGGTCTCTACATGATGCGAAGCCGGGGGAAGGCGCAGTCTCCGCTGAGCGTGCCAGGTTTAATCTGTCAAGCGCAGAGCCGCCACGTGCACCCCACCGTGATGAAGACTGATTGCGCGGGGAGGCGTGCGGGAGGGATGGGATCATAAAAATCGATTGGTACCGCAAAGGCGGCTTGTGGTGGCGTGGGTTGCCGAGCGGTCCGGCGTGGATTGGAGGACAGCTGCAAATTGTTTGGGTCAGATTGCGTTAAGCGCGGCATCCCATCTGGAACGCTCCAGTCAGCTGAGATCAAACTCACAAGGAAAAAAAAAAAAAACAATGCTCCGGATTGGATTTTCAACCGGATAGTCCACGTGACGAGGGTGAAATGAAACTGAACTTGAATGATGAGGCGGTGCTTTTATGATTGACTGCACATCTGAATCGAGTGCCGCAGGCTAACGAAATCAAACTCTGTTGTCGGGATGGGCGTTTGACAAAGGCTGAAGCAAATGATCTATTCGTCAATCGTCAGTTCTGCCTGGATGAGTCGAACCGTAGCGTGGATGTCGCGCAGCCTCCCCCCATAATTGACGCTGCGCCAAACTAGAAGAGAGCGACGTCGTGGTGGCGGTGTCTTTTAATTTCACCTCAATGGCTTCAAAACATGACGATCGAAAATTTCACGTCGAATCGGGAGTAATGAAGAATTGTTAATGACGGCATTGGCCGTCACTGGTGCTGAATGTATTAGAGAGCGGAACAGGCCAGACTGTTTTTAATTCCAGAGTTTTGGGTTGAGATGATTGCCGCTTTCTGAATGTGTTTGTTGTAATGTCACTCCAAAATACAATTGACATGCTGCAAAATGTTTTTTTTTTTTTAACTGCAGCCCTTGTCGTAGTCGTTTGAAGCGTTTATCTGAAGCGGCGCCCGTTTCCAGATGGGCTTGTTTGTTTGCACCGGACGATAGTTTGCATCTTAGCCAAACGCGACGACTATCGTCGCTGCCCCGCAAGATGAGTTTTGAATTCTCAAATGTGCACAGGCAACGTTTGTTTTGACACTTATTGCGCAACAATTTGCTTCTCGGGATTGTTGAACAACACCAAGAAGCTGCCGATGGTCTTTCAAGACCCTTGCTCCTCGGATGGACCGATGGCGCAATACCATACGGGAGAAAGTGCAGGTTTTAATCATTGATTTCCTCGGAGGTTCTCTTTCATGGGTCGCAACTGCACTGATTTCACGGCAACTGCAAATGTGACAGATGCATCCTCTGTTTGTTCCGTTCATTATTTTCGGCAAGAATTGAAAGAGTCGCTCGTGAGACGAAGACGACGCATGTTTGATGTCAACAGGTAGGACGTCCACAAAAAGCAGACAAGAGGACTTTGTTGAAATGCTCCCACACTTTATTTATTTTTTCTTCCTGTTAGAAATGGAAAAAGCTGGAAAGTCACACAGGCGACTGTCCCAAAAGTAATCGGTGCTTGTTAGGCCGTGTAAATTGTGTGCATTTCCCAGCGGAGCGGTCTAACCAAACAGTGTTTACTCTTGTAACTCCAAACTCTCTCTCTCTCTCACACACACACACACACACACACACACACACACACACACACACACACACACACACACATTAATTGCTGTGTGGTTTACTTTTAGTTTCACGGTTTTTATTAATTGAATATACCGTATGTTGTATATGATCAATGGCTATCTTTGTTTAGTCCCGAGATCATCTCGAAGACCGCAGAGTAAACCAGACGTCACCATCATTTTGCTTTCGAACATTTTTAAAAGTGTTGATGTGAGCGGAAATGTTCTCGATGCAGCCTTTCGTTTTTGCCTGTGCTATAGGCTAGCATCGCCGTGTTTTCCGGTTTGCGCGAGCGGCGGACGGATCGATCCAAATACAATTCAGTATCATGTGGGATTGGATTTCGGTGATGAAATCGATGCCTAAATTTCAGTTTCCCTTTTGTATGCGCGGCTGCGGTTTCTTCAAACAGGTGGCAGCCAGTTCGCCAGACTCGCCGCTTCTGTCTCTGCGCCGAACAGGCACACTTGTCACCATCGCTCAGTGTTTTGATTTGCCGACATGCGATTTAGCGGCGCAAACAAGCGAGCAAGCCACCGGCTGGAGTTTGCCCGCCCACCAGCACTGTACCTGTTAATGCACCAATTGCATTTTGCTCCCCCAAGTACACCGTTCCCTATTATGTGAAAGAAAACTCCGCGTGTGCCCAAATTTTACATTTTTTCATCCATTAATGAGTTCGCGCTTGAGCATGTATAATGTATGAAGTGACTAATACCTTACACAGCCCCACATCACGAGTGTAGCTCCCCCCCAGCATCACGCCACCAGAATACCCGCGAGCCTTTCATGCAAAAGAGTTCGACTTCACTCTTTTCACGCACTCCCCCTTCACACGCTGTAACCGGAGGTCGTGTTGACTCCGATAAACTTCTTGACCATTTGTAATGCCGATTGGTTGCCCTCAAATATGCTACACACCAGTGCCCCCCCCCCTTCCTCCACCCTCATGTGTTGGTTGAGTAGGTCCCGCAAATGAGCCAAACTCTTGACATTGTGAGGTGGATAGATCCATGTGGGTAGGTGCAATATGTCATCCTCTAAATCCATCTTGCCCTGCTGCCGGCTGATACATTTGTGGGCAGCTCCAAAAAAAAAAAAAAAAAAAAAAAAAAATGAGTGCAGCAATCAGCTTTTCAGGCGGTAGCTATGGGGGTGTTGTTTCAGATGTGCTAACACCAACCTCTGAGGAGATGAGTGCAGATATAGTCAGGGAAGAGTAAAACTTGTTAGCACACTGCTAATCTCGATTGCCTGTAAATTCAAAAAAAAAAAAAAAAAGGGATTTTGTAAGTAAAGAATTAAAAAAATTCAATAAATAATCCATACAATTAGCATTGTATAATTACCCGTGGGGCACCTGAAATGTACCAGAATCATTGACATCTCTAACTTGCCAATTAGTGGACAAGAACACCTATTGGTCATTGATCATTCAAACCTACCGGCTGGTGTATATAGAGACGCCGATTGAGTGATCCTGCGGTTCAATCGGTTTGAGGTTGAAGCAACTGTATGTTTTACAAATGGCGACGTATATACTCCGCCGCATGACTTCGGCTCGCCGCCTCCTTTCAGTGCGTTGTTGCCCGCTTCAAACCTGCCTGCCCCCCAATCAAACGCTAGACACAGTGCAGCCGTGCTGCGGTGAAAACAAGATGATTTTTTTTTTCCTCCTAACAAATGGCTGGGTTTCAAAAAATAACATAAAATAAATAGTCTGTGTGTTCTAATCATCCGCAAACACTTTGGCGGCATCACCTGCAAAGCCCCAGCTCATGTCACTTCCCTTCAAGGATAATTGGAGTGTGTATGATTCTTCAGCCACTCCGGTAATAACAAAGCCGTTCTTGTCACTTTTTTTTTTTTTTTTTTTTTTTTTTAAGACCCCCATTTTTCTTTTAATTTAAATGCTTGTTTATTCTAATCACATTTAGCAAACAGCACAAGACCAAAGCGGGGCCGAGGAGATCCACACTAATTACATTAGAGCTGGAGGAAGATTGCCCCGTGTGATGAAGTGGTTTGGCCGTTGGCGATCCCGCCGACCGAGCTCAATAACTTAAAAGTCGTGCCCCCGTCGTTTATGAGATTGAGCTGTCGTCCGAGGCATCACTCATGTTTAGGATTCTGCCCCCGCCGTCTCTATTGGAGAGACCTCGCAAGGGATCCGAAAGGGGCCGAGGTGATGGCTTTGACATTACGAAGCATCTCTGACGAGAAGAGCCTCAGGCAAAAAAACCCAAACAAGTTTTCTGTTCGTAACACAACAGCACATATTCAAACATTCATTAGTCATTCGGTAAAGTGGAACCTCTCTGTCGCGAAAATCACTATTTGAACCAAAAGTCACCTCCGAGGTTGCGTAAAATCTCAACCACCTGCAGCAAACCAAAAAATGCCGTCCTCGTCGCCAAATTTGTTTCATCATTATTCTTTTTCGTCTACATTTTCGGATATGCATATGGCATTTTTTTTTTGGTACCCCCAATTTTCATAGCCCCGATCAAACAAGATCGAGCTCCATATCAAATTTTTTGCCAGGATTTGTGTGTAAAGTTGGGTGGTGCTTCATTTATGTTTATGCCCTCAAAAATAAGAATGATTTCAAATGATAATCATGAAAATATGGAATAATAATTTCGAGAAAAACAACAGGGACCTACAAAAACAGCTCGGACCCTCATTAAAAGCTCATTTTCTAAAGTCACAGAGAGCCACAGCAGAAGGATCAAAGCAGCTGCGGCTTGCCGACCCCTGGCCCCAAACGCTGCAATGAGCGGAGTCTGAAACTGGAGAGTCCCTCGGTCTTGATTTGTAGACTTTGAAGTCTTGAAAGCTGGATGTGAAGGCACAGCCTGATGCGATGTGACTGTGTTACTTACTCTTTTAGCTCTGATTGCTTGTTTTGCTGGACACAAGCAAGAACTACAGTGCCCCTCAAGGGCCAACCCCCGAAAAACTCTAGTGAGTGTCCGACTTGAGCTGGCATCGCGGTGGTTTGTTCGAATGTCAGTGCTCTGCCGTTCACCTCCAGCATTTGTTCTGTGCACATGCTGTACTTTTTTTTTTGTTGTTTTGTTTTTGTCTGCGTTCCACGCCGACAGCTGCAGCTCAAACGTCTCTTTGTGACAGCCGCGATTTTGAGTCGAGTGTCGCTCTCACCACTGTATATCCTTTCAATGGCGTCCTCTGTTTGCTTGCCTGTGTGCAATCGCGCGCGTGTATTTGTTTTTGTGTGTTTGTTTGTCTATGTCTGCATTTGCTTCGGGGAGGATGAGGTGCTGGCGGATGGAGTATGTTGAGGAACCTCGCAGTTCGCAGCTGTCGCAATGAAATGTCAATATTGATGACACTTTTTGCGTGTGCGTGCCTGTGCTTTCGTCTTTTGGCTTTTGAGTGATGGAACAAAAACCGGAGCTCAATGTGATGTCATAAAGTGGAACACTCAAGCTGCTCAGTAAAATGTGGCCGAGTCAATCCTAGAAATAATAATAATAATTAACATGATTATGATTCTAATCATCAATTTTTCATATTCTATCCCCTTTTAAGCACTTTGGGCCTGAACTAAAAGGGTTGTTAATGCAAAAACTGACACGGACTTGATGGCTCATGCAAACTTGTGGAAGCTACTAACTGACTAATTGTGCAGGCTGATGTTGCATCTTGAAATGGCGTGTCTGAAAGGTGGGCGCAAACTGGCTAGCATAGCACAGACAAATTTTGCCACTCACGTTTGCATCATTTTTGAATGCCAGTGTCACGACTTATCATTCAGTGTTAATTTTGGAACTTTTGAATGATTTAAGGGTTTGACTTGGAGACAAGTCACAAGAAGGAGTCATGCATACCACTGCTGAATTGCTTTCAACTCCAAATTTGGTTCATTTAATCTCCAAGGTAGTTTTCTGGTTGTGCTGTGACAAATTTTAAATACAGTGCTAATACGTAGGATGCACACATCCAATAGCCGCAAATTTGGGACAATTGATATCAAACAAAAATGGCTTTTATGCGGGTTGCTAAAATGTATTTTTTGTAACTATCAATTTATGTATGTGTATGTTTGTTTAACTTTTCGTGTTCCTTGGCATTCTCCACTGTACACCCTATTTTGCGTCAGCTTATCATGACTTTTAAGCGTTTGATTTAGCATCGGAATCTGTTACAGTTTTCTGGATGGCCTCGAGCGTATGCACACTATGGTGTTTTTTTTTTTTTTTTCCTGTTCTTCGGGGGGGTTTTTGGTCCCCTTGTTTGCCTGTGTGCAACCACCGTCGGACTGGCCGAAAAAAATGTGGCAACACCTCACACTACTGAGGAGGAAATTAAACCTTGCCAATAAATGTAATTGAATTTCTCTCCAGTGCCAACCACATGAAGTGAGACGCAACACCCCAGAGTAGAAACTCATTGTTTATGCCGACGAGGATGAAAGGAATATCGCTGATACAAAGATGTAAAGGAAAACAAAACAAAAACAATTTTTTTTCAATGTTTAGTCATTAATGAAACTATACTTCAGGCCACGTGTTGAATTATGCTGCACACTGAGCCTCATATATCTCCCCCCGCCCTTTATTACCTCCCGTAATTAAAATCTCACAACTTAAATCACATCCTCATTAGTTAATGTGTTGACTGATGAAGCTTGGATGCTCAGCAAGCATAAACTTATGGGGGCTTAAAAAAATTGAATTAATTGTCAAATGGATTAAATGAGCATGAAGGTGCAGGGAAACTAAATATCACATGTGGAATATATGTCAAAAAGTGCCCAAAGCTGGGAAAAACAATGGGATATGTAAAAAAAAGTATATATATCAAATCATGAATGCATAAATGAAGCAAACAATGGGATCCCGCAATCATGAAGGCATCTTGTCGTTTTGAGCTACTGCTTCCTCATCACAGCTTTCCCACTCAATTATTGCTCCTAATCTGTGAGTCCGACAAAACTCGGTGTGGCTCTGCTTACCTCTTGACACCGACATTATAGCGGGGGCGTTGCACCTTCTATGATGTAATAGCACGCACCCCTGAGATTCAACTATTTGCAAACAAGCTGTTAATAATTGCATCTTCCTTACAGCGCCTTGAGTGAACAATGAAAGAAGCTGAAAATATTTCCACTGGCGGAGAAAGCACTCGAGTCAAGTAGCCCTCTACTGTAAACTTCTCAGCAAAGTTATTCCACAAAACTTTCTCGAGTCTCAGCCAACGCTCAAAAATGTTCCCGAGGAGCCTCTCCAATTTTTATATCCAAGTGCTCGCCTCAATGATGTTCCATGACATGCACTCGCGCTGTGCTACCTTTTGTGCCAGATGGGCAATTAAAACGACTGCAAGCGCACGCTGAGCGCGGGGTGCAACATGGCCACGTGTGGAGAGATTACCTGCAAAAACCCCCCGCGATTCATTTCCTTTAAAGTCCTTGTCTTTAAACTCTGCACCAGTTGATCAAATGAAATTTGCTACGTTGCCATGGCGGGGTTTGAAATGGCTCACTCAAATTGTGCTGTTTTGGGGCTTTCTATGACGATAAGGCTGATCCAAAAAGACCGCACAATGGAATGAATGCCTAAAGCATTGAAAACAAAATATCTTCCCCGAGGAAGAGAACGCAGGGCCCCTTCCCTCTTTAATCAAATTGGGTACGCATCTCGATTTTTATCTTCTTCACCAAAGGACCCAACACGAGTAAATAAACCTGCAAGTGTGTGCTTACTGCTCTCATGATGTGCCCAACACCGCACACATCATGATCACGCCATCGTCATTTGCATGTCTCCAACAAACCAGATGTCCGTCGCAGTACCAAGACTGACCTGTGAGAGGCAGCGTGATACCGCAGGGCATCCGGATGGCCAAAAATTGCAGAGAAGAAGAAAGAGTAGTTCAGAAATCGAAGAAGTTAGTCTTACTGTTCGCCGAAATTTTAACCGGACTGTGGTTGAAAAGAAGCTTCAGTGAGCTTCGTAACTGGCGACAATTCTGTTTCACGTCCCAATAACGGCGTCCACCGAAAGTCTGCCTGATTGGGTATGATGTGTCCACGGCTTATCGTGGAGCACAAACGAGCCTTTAAGGGTGATCGTTGTAAATGGTGTACCCCATTTAATTTGGCGACCAATTCGAGACGGTGAGCGGAAAATAATCACGGTTTTATCCCCCCCGACAGCAGGCAGGTCTGCGGCGAACATACACGGTAGCTCGAGCAGATAATCGCCGATAACGACGTCGACATTACCATAAGCTGTTTGTGCCGTTCCGCCTCAAAACGCGCCATCCGCAGGGGGGGATCCATCTCGTCTGTAAAAGTGTGGCCTTTTGTCGGCTTGTTTGCGATTGGACGCACGCGATTGGCTTTGCGCGCGTTATCGTTCGCGGACGATTTCAGTGAACTGTCGATAGCAGCTGCCGCTCTGTGGCTCTTCAATTCGAGGACTGACCTCGAGTTCGTGTGACCCCCCCCATCCCCTGCTCACCTCCCCGTCTGCCCCTCCCTCAACACCTGCCCATGCCGGTATTCCACCAGGGCGCTCTTGCATTTAGCATGAGTTATGTCACCTCGGTAAACGCGAGCGGCATGAGCGATTGCCCCCGGCCTGACAAACGTTGTTTACAAATGAGCTTCAAGCGTGCGTCTGGGCCGTCGGACAATTAGGTGGAAAATAAAGCATGCGGGAAGGGAGCAAACATGATGGAAATGAAAAGTTTGTTTGTTTATTTATTTATTTATTTAGAGTTGCTCCGCGTTGAAAAAAAAAGCCTTTTTAGATAAGTGACAAAATGGAAGTGATGTAATTAAAAGATTTGCGAATGGGTGGGGGGGGGTGGATGTCGGAGAACAGCGAAACATTCAGGTGATTCTGGCTGTCATAATGGAAATTTAAAAGTGGCTGCAAGATAAAACAGACTCGCATTTAATTGATGCATTTGGCACATTGCTATGCAAATTGCATCTATATGACCGCACGTTATGCTTACTGAACCGTGCACGGTAGGAAAAACTGTGGCTCCCCCCCACCCCCTCATTAAAATATGATAGTTATGCAAAACACTTTTTTTTTTTTACATTCTGTATGTAAATATTCATCTGGTTTATTAAAGCCCAGCATTTTTTTTTTTTGCTGTGTTTTGTCATCCTGCTACTGTGGTAATAAATAACAAACTAAAATGATTCCGTCTTAGTAAATCATTTTAGTGTAAATGCTCCGGGCTTAGCATAAATGCTAGTAGTCCCAAGGCAGGTTTCTTAGCATAAACATAACATAAACAAACATAACATAACATATGAATAACAAAACATGTTTTCACTCATTATTGTTTCAAAAACATCTCAACTTTCAGTGCAGGCGAAAGCTGCGCCTCGCGGTTTGCGCACAACAAGGAAAGAGGTTTCGTTTTACAGCACGTCAGACATTTGTGAGCATTCAAGAGTGCGACTAGATTTGCTCCTAAGCGGTTTTTGGTTAATCACGACTCAAAACAGCAAAGGGAAGGCAGACGAATAGTGTCGATTTGTGAAAAATATGAAAGTGGTCATATTTAGACACACACGGTTTCCGCTCAACGGTGATGAGACTGAGCACAGATTCCCGTTTCCAGCTTTCATGCAAAGATGCTCTTGAAATCGACAAAACAATGGCTCAATCTCAGAAGTAAGGCAATACTTAAAAAAGAAAAGTTTCAGATCTGGCTGTTGGCCACCATTACTCACCAGCCCCTCTCGAATGAGTTTGTTTTTCATTAGAGGAGGAGAGAGGCTCAAACGGTGCCATCTTTACTCATCCGCGCTTCGCCCCTCCTCGACCCCTGCGCGCCAAACAAATCCTTGTGAGTGATGAACCTTCGGGCTATTTGGACATCTGTCTTCTCCCTCGTCGCCACGGCTGCGAAAAGGTCCGGCGACGATGTCACGGGCTTCCCGCGACAACATGTAATAACCCCGGGTACCGACACCCCCGCGGACCGGCCCTCGGAGAACGAACATTAGCCGCCCGTCAATCAAGCGAGGCTCCTTACGCAGCTGGGAGGAAGAATTGTCCAAAGGTAAAAGGTGTGATCATTACAGATTGATTTAGCTTCTGCAATCGGATGGCATTTTGCCCCACTTGTTACATTTATAAAGTTCTCAAGAAGTGGCTACGTGGAGTAGTTTTTAAGTGATGCTTTTCTGCTGAGGGCAGAGAAGTGTTGCTGTGTGCTAAAGATGGCTAGCAACTGGAATTACAGAAGTGAGGCGTGGCTAAAGTTGGAAGGAAGGAAGGAAGGAAGGAAGGAAGGAAGGAAGGAAAAAAGGAAGGAAGGAAAAAAGGAAGCATGAAGTAGAAAACCAGACAAAACGTAAGGCAGGAAAAGGGTAGCTGTTTTGGGCTGTGCTCAGAAGGGACCAAAGGGTGTCGGCCCAACCACGAGGCACTCGACAACCGAGCCTCACCTCCATTTGATACTTAAATACAGTTGTGGACCCTCACAGTGCATTCTGGATTTTATTAGATATTATTTTTGAACACCGTTTTCCTCGTTTCTTACTTTAACCCTTTCAGGGACAGCGGTCATGACAGTAAACAGCTTATCATGTTATCATTATTGGTGCATGAATGGATTAATACCCACATTTTATCCCGAGCCCTAAATAGAGCCTTTTTAAAAAAATTCCGACATACATATCCACACTTTGACAGGTGTTGATAATCGCCGACAGTAGTGATGGATGCTTGGCTGTTGGGAGCCTGAACACGTTTCCACAGCCTTCCAGCCTCAAAAAATAGACTTTGAATTCTTCACGCCGGAACATTTTTCAGTGGAGAAATTAAAAGCCAATCATATCGAATGTTGTCATAGCTGCCATTCCTTCTAATGTGAATCCGATGATGATGAAGTATCATCGAACATTGGCTCCAAATTGGGTGCCATCAATGAATATGCATGAGCAACAGGCCGATATGAAAAACGCCAGCATCCCCGGAATCTTCGACGTTGGTGACAAGCAAAGGCAAATCGTCACGTGTCGGCGCCGTCTCCGAGCTCTAATGACTCAGTAATGACACCATTTGTCCATTTAGCCTCATTGGCTCTGACGCTGCGCGAGACTCGCCAGCTTCCTCTGCCAGTCTCGCACAAGTGGACCGTTGAGCTCAGAAGAGCTCAGAGAGTTCAAAAACGGTAAATGACTTGCTTTAGTCAAAGCTCGGTTGGCTTTTCATGGTTTTGCGCTGTTGGATGAAAAACTGCTTTCAGCAATGCGGAGAAGACTTTGAAGATATCGACCAGCAAGAAAATTAAATATGAGGCAAAAATTTAAAAAGTGTCAAAATGACAGTTATAGCTAAATAATAAAATGGAATTTAGCGATAAATTGGTTTGGAAAAGGCACTTTTAAACGGCTAAATGCCTTTGAATGCTGCAAAAATTACATGAAAATGTTACCAGTATCAAAAATACATTCTTCATTTTAGATCACAAATGGGACCTATCACAAAAGTAAATCAAGAAAAAGATAACGTTCTCCATTTAAAGCCAACCGATTACCTCAAAGTAAAGAATGAATGAAAAGTGACCAAATTCATAATTGATGTCAGCACTCATTAAATAATATATCATTTACTTTACGCTTTCAATTTCACCAATATCAAACTATACAGTACTTTCAATTTGTCATTAAAAAAGTCTAAATTTTATAACAAAGAAAATGAAACAAAAAATGAAAAATGTGGTGTGACCTGTTAGAAATAATTTCCAAAATTTTACAACAACAAATGAAAATATTCATGCTCATTGAAAAAAATGTAAATTTTTTTTCTCAATATTTTAGAACATTTAATTTTAAAATGTGGTGTTGATGGTTAATAATTCCTTCATTTTGGATCGATGCAATGATTCACGGCAGCCTTCAAGAGATTCCACGAAAAAAACTTCACGTTACAAATTGAAAAGCAAAGGCATCAAAACAAATGGACATTTTATATCATATTTGTACATTCAACGTCACCCCGTGTCTGATTATCCACAAATCAACAAATGGTACCTTTGAGCAAAATGATTTGTAATATGCCATAACATCTTCCTCTAAATACATCATAAATAATACATATATTGCCATTTTAAATGCTCCCGTGGCATCACTATATCAACATTGCTATAAAGAAGGCGAGCGTTTTAAAAGGACCACATAAACCACCCGGTTTTTTATTTTAAGACATCAACTTTATCAAAGACTTTGGGACGTTTGTCCTGCCGTGTCGACACGGCGAGGACTCCGTCAGTCGGAACAGATGGCGGGAATCGCAGGGAAAAGCATTTACAAATGACCGCATCCATCACCTTAAAGATGGCGCCATTAAAAGTCATCTCGGCCATTTAAATGTGGAGGATAAACACAGGAATGGAATGCTCGGGGTTCACGGTGGCGGGTATAAACGTGATGGAAAACTACTCGCGCTTGCTCAGCCCTTTTGTAAGTCCATTACGTTGAATGGAATTACATTTAGAATGCATTTATATGGAAATGAATACAAGTTATGTAATGTTTTGGGGGGAAAAAAAAAACAACAACACATCTGAAAGAAGTGAACTTGCGGGGGAAGAAGTGGGTGTTTTGACTTGTGAGCGTTGGCATAGCAATGCGGACGACAGTCAACCAACTGCAGCAAAACTGCTAGCGAGCATGCCTTAACAGTCGGGTGTGTGGGTGATGTTTGTCACGGGGATCGGCGGGTTGGAGATGAGAATGCAAATGCTAGCTGAAGCCGCACATCCCAACATTCTGAAGGTCACTGGTTTTTTTGCCTCATCTAGAAGATTCCAATGATCGACTCGCTACTTTAAAACGCACTCTTCGCGATGGCTTTGCCATGCGCATCGAACAGAAAATGCAAAAGAATACAACGAAAGTAACTTTGTTGGAAATAAATACTGAAATCTTTGGTGTGGATACAACGGCGAGAAAATCCAGGACAATCGCTTTAATATTTGCGGTGATGTTTGGAAGTGTTTTGTGATTTATTTATTTGTTTTTTCGCCCATTGGATTCTTAAAAAAGACAGGACTTGGTTAAAAATAACCCCCCCAAAAAAGAGAAAACAATTGATTACAAAACTATTTGTTCAGAAACAATACAAGAGCGACAAAATAGGAAGAAAATACAATGAAATGTGTAACCCACCCCCCCAACTGAAAGAAACATTTGCCTGTGTTTGATGAAAGCGCAGCATGTGAGAAACAGAAATGTGTTGATCTCATTTCACTGGTATCGATCAGTATCAACATTTGTATCAAAATTATCGATAGTAGGATTGATGCGCTTGGGAAATGAAAGAAAAAACAAGCACACCCAAATTTGCTGGTCATCATGTATTTATCAATATACGTAAAAGCTTATCGACCTACAGTTTGAAGATTTTCTCCCATTTTCTTGGTCACATAAATTTCGGGTTATATGGGCACGTGTTTCGATGCCATATCCCATTTTATGTACGTATCTAGATACGAACGATATCATGAATAAAAATATTACTACTGAATTATGAATTAATGAATGAATACCTTCACAAGTGAACCCGTGGCAACGATTAATGCAAAAAAAACATTCCAACCGTCCGAGCTTAACATCTAAGCCAGCATTTTTTTTTTTTTTTTGTGAAGACTAATAAGCTACATTTAAAAGCTCGTCCCATGCATAACCATTAAGCGGCTAAATTAATGATGAATATGCTGCTCATTAATCACTTACTAGAAATTCATATCCCTGCATGTTCAGCAATATGTTATTAAATCCTCACGCTCTTGAACTAAAAAAAAAAGTATGTGAGATCCGTTCTGATCTGGTGGTGGGGTTGGAGTTGATAAAACTTTAAATGAATGTCAGTCACGGGTAGCATTAACTTTTAAGATGTGAATTCTAGTTATTTGAGTGTCTCATTGATTTTTTTTTTCTTAGTGATGTCAAGATGGGAAGAAATTCCTTGCTAATTTGATTGCTGAAAAGGGTGTTCTGTCAAGTCAAACCTCCCCGCAAACTCTGACATTGCAGTAACAAATCTAGTCAAAATGCCACTATAATAAGATAAACTCAGTTTGAAATGTAAGATTCTGCATTCAAGTACTACATGGCGCCATACTGGTGTCTATATACATATTTGAATCGAGGCACATTTGACACCCTCATCCCCAAAACGTTTGTCACTGCGAATCAATGCCAAAAGATGCCGTAAAGCACAAATTTGTCCAAGCGAACTCCTCAACTCATGTCAACATATTCCTTGGCACCTAGATGATACGAGGTGGGGTCAAAGCGATACTGTTATAGCTTTGGCCTGAGCACAAGAACAGCAAATAGGTACGTTTTAAAGACAATAACTGAAGTGAGGTTAAAAAAGAATTAATAATCTGCAATTTGTGTATTGATGAATGCCGAACCGCAATTACGTGGTGCTTCACCGTAACCAACGAACGAACAAACCAACACAGTGACTGATTGACTAACTGACCAAATGAAAAATTTGTCGTAGTGCATTTTTTTTTCTAGCGTATATATTATTTTCCATCGAGGAAATTGTTATTTAAGCATCTAATGTGGTGGGAAAAAAATAGTAACAATAATGAAAACAACAACAGGGACTGAGCCAACCACCCACCCTCAAGCTAACAGCAGACTGCCATTAATTTTTAATTACCCCAGTTTGGAGGCTGCACTAATGGCAAATAACAAACTGTTCTCCAGCCAATAAAAAAATAAATAAATAAACGAATAAATAAATAAATAAATAAATAAATAAACAAACACATAAATAAATAAAGTAATTCATAATGATTCTAAAAGATTTCCGAACCGAGGAAAAGTCGTTTCGCTTTTCATTCAGGTTTCCCAAATGTTGTGGTTGAGCAACACTCGAGTTGACTTCAGCACCAAGGACAGCAACCACCCTTTTTTTTTTCTCTCGCTCCCTCTTGACTTCCTACTCAGTGCGTGACTTGTTAAAGCATGTCATGTTCAGATGTTCTTGCTTGCGTTTCTGCAAAAGTCCACACGGCCCACGCAATGTCACAGGAGTGTGACTCCTACTCGCCTCTTCAACTTCTCGCACCTTCTGCTTTCTGGATCTCTAATTAATGATCCACGCGGTGCTACCTCTGACGTCTTGGGAGCGAGTCAAATTTGTGGAGTTGCACCCACATGTTCAGTGAAGGCTGGCTTGAATGTAAAAAAATAATTTATAAGAATATTAGCACACTAAACTCAACTTGACTTTAGCCAGCAGCAAAGGAATCTGGATGTGTGAGTCATTTTGTTTTCGATTTGCAAATCTTTCATTCGGACCTTCTGTAGCTGGTGCGGCACGTGTAAGTTCATGTGTTTGTACGATTTGGTAAATGGCTGGTTTGAATTTTTTTAACTGCACCAGGGCCAACTTTTTGAAAAGAAACAACCTGTGTCATGCGCTTTGAGTCCATCTACCGTTTGTGATGTTCGACTAAAATGAAGTGAAAATGCAGAATGCTACATTAGCCTCTCATGCTAGCTGGTTCGAAAGTCCAGAGCATACTTTTGTAACCAACGTTGCGCCGCCCTTCTACGCTGCTCTTCTTTTGCACCCGCTCAATGCTAATCTTTTTCGACACTTAAACACTTTGGCACAGAGGTGAGTCAAGTGAGAGTTGCGAGGCTTGTCCGAATTCGCAGTCGCAATCGGTCCACAGAGGCTACCTGTGGAGGAGCCTTCACAGGACGCAGCTTACAAATGTGTACCCATCTTATCTATTTTTGTGTGGTTTATTTTCAACCTGCTTCTTCTTCTTTATTGTCAATATCCTCTACCTATTCATAATACACTACACTGGCTTGTTAGCTTGATGTGACACCCAGCCAGCGTCAGTATTGATCAGGTTCTTGTTGTTCTGAACAGACTTTTATACTTCGATCTTGTTCTTGACTCTTCAACGTGTGTGCTGTTTGAGAAAGAGGAAGCCCTGAGTGAACATGTCGTCTCTAACTTAAGATTTTAGCGGTAGCTGTTAGCTAACTTGACAGGACTCCCAGCCAGAGTGTACATTGACCAGTACTTTGCAAAATGAATTTTATGACTGGAGTCTTATGAGGATGGAGCACAGGTTGAACATACAGACTGCTACCATCTATTTTTTTTTTTTTTGCAAGCTGCTCGCTCGTTAGCTTGTAAGCTTGGCAGGACTTTGATTTGGATCTTGTTTGACGAGCATTTGAGGCCATCTGATGGGGCTGTTTGACAAAACGGAACGCTGAATACAGATTTAGATGTTGCAGCCGACTGGTTGGCCACCATATGATCATAACTTGTGATCAAGAGGTACTGTTAGGTGTTATGTAGTTGTGATGTTTCCATAACATGAGTGTTTTTGTTGTCCCCCCACCTCTGTGACACTGATGAAAGTGGATAGGCGCCAATATATTTGTAACATAGACAAGACACAGATTATTCCAAATGTGACAAATTTTCAATTGGATTTATTCTGATGATGATGATGATTTTTCCCCTGCTGTACTAAGACAAAATTCCCCACCATATACCATAAGGTTCTTGTCCTCATCCACCCGAAGCACCCACCCCTCCCTTTGGTTACCTCATCCGGTCCGCACCTCCCCACATCGCCTCCTCCTTTGCCGTCTGTATGGACCCTCCCCCTTTTTTCTCGCCTCCAGTCTGAGCATCGCAGCCTCCTCTCCCTCCCACCCTCCACATCACACGCACACGCACACACACACATACACACACCTTCTCCAACCGCAAAGCCCGCCGCTGTGTGACAGGAAGCCACAAGAACGATATAGACCCAGCAAGTAACGCGCACACACAGACACACACTATGAGAGCTCCTTCCTGACGGACTTTCTTCTTCTTCTCGTTCTGTGTGCACTATAGCGACCAAGCTTGGATTTCCTCCCCCTTCATCACCCCCCGAGCATGAAAAGGATTGCCAGGATTGCCCAATTAGCCGCAATCCAGCAGCAGCAGCAGCAGCAGCAGAAGCATCGCCATCGCCGAGCACCGGATGCTCCAGCAGAAGTTGTTGGCCGCGCAAGTCACTCGGGGGGGACGAGACTCGGAGGGGAGCGTCTGATTTAGGTGAGTGGTGCGTGCATGTGTGCACGCTCCTTGTACGCGTGCAGACATGCGTGGTCAGCATTGTTATTGTGGAGGGCAGCGAGTGCTGATTTTTGAGACGTTTGATGCAAATGACTTGTGTGTGTGTGTGTGTGTGTGTGTGTAGCCACGTTTCGAGGACAGATTTCCGTTCCGTTAGCCGCACGCGTGCTGCATCTCAGTTATTGGAGAAAAAAAAGCATGCTTCATGTAAACTATGAATATCATGTTAGAAATGGGGTGAAAGCCTACCTGCTGGTTCCTTATGTGTTTAAACATGAATATGTGTGTGTGTGTGTGGTAAGCAAGAGTGTCTGTTTGATACATAGTGGCTTATGTATGTTCGAATTTTTATAGTCGTGAGCGAGCACCAAGCTTCAAAACGTCTCACCGTGCACGCAAGGACATTTTGGATCCATCCACACTCTTACCTAGTTCAGGATGAGGGTTAAAGTTCTGCTGGTTTTCCATGAAGATAAATACACAAATAAAATCCAGCTAAAAGCAGATATCAATCAATAAATCAAAAGCACACCTCTTTTTGTGGGTATTATTATTTTTTAAATAGTACAAACAAACAACAACGGAACCCCACCCACCCAGCTGAACTATAACCCAGCGTGTGACCGGAAAGTTGTCTCATCCAAAAGTTTCTCTTGATTGTGCTGTTCCACCGGCTCACTGCGAGGGGAGCTCATGCTCTTTTCCACAAAAGGTGGCAGGCTTCTGGCCCAAGGCGAGATGGCTGCTAATGATCCTCCGATATCAACTCCACAGAATCAGCTTCTGTTGGGAAAAATGGGTCCCCGGAGCGATTCCAGAACCCCCCTCACCCACCCCCAACCCCCACCTTTTCATGCCGCATGAGACGGCATTATATTTACAGCAGAGTAAATACATTCTGTGATTATTGTTTGGCCTCTCTCAAGCTGAAAACCCGCTGCCTCTTCTCGTCGCAGTGCCACGTTCGATTTGGTGGCCTTTTTCATTTGCAAACTGCCGTAATCATGTTCACAGGCTTCCCCGTGTCAGGAAAATGCCAGCGTTGGCTCCGAGCTGTATTTGCGTCGTGGCTTTTCAATGACCCAACGTAGATGGTTTCTTTCAAAGAATGTTGTCATGGCTGGTCAGTGGTGATTTTTGCATCAGGGTGCGTGTTGAATTTTAAAACTGAGATTAAAGCTTTTAGCGGCGTTGATCCCTTGTACCCGCTTTTCCCTGGCAAATCGTCAAAATGATCATCAAACTCTGACACTCATTTGGATCAATTCCCTAGTTTTCCCAATTTTGTGTCAAACGCTCCCACTGTTTTCCAACTTCATATGGCTGATTGATGAGTTTGATGACTCTTCATTGATTCGAAGAATAATTCAAGCTCAAAGCAGCGATAAACAGGTCAGTAAAATCTTTTTCCATGGCAAATCCTAAGAAATGATGGTCAAATTTTGACGCCATGCTCTCCTCGCACGAGATGGCATTGGCAATGTTATTTGTGAGCATTCCTCCTTCCAATTTAGCCAAATTCTCTCAAACGGGGACTCTGAAACATTTTACTCCAAGTTGTACCTCAACAAAAAATACTAGCTCCCCAGGTTTCACCAACATCCAAAGACGTTAGCATAGTAAGCGTTCATCAAAAACAAGCCCGAGGTTTTATTCATAAAAGGTTCATTTAATTATACAGCAAGTCACTGTAACATGATACAGCATAGTTTGTGCTTAAATATGGTAAAATACAAAACTGTCCATCGTGATCCAGTGAAAAGGTATTGCACATCATTTATACATTGCTAATGTATTGTACTTCAAAGTTAAATAGAAGTAAACTTTCTTTTTTCCACCCAACTTTGCAGTGGCCACTATTTATGGATTTTTTTTTTTCTTTATTGAAGTTTTGGGGCATCATAATTGGAACCATTTGCGTTGCATAAATTTTCTCCAGGGTACAGACGCTCGCAAAAATTGCTGAGCTTTCACGCACTTGAATGGGATTTTTTTTCTTGAAAGAATTGCAACAAGAAAAAACAATTCCAAGAAGGTCTTTGCACTGCACTGCTGAGCCCCTTATAATTCCTTTTGGTGCTGGACTGTGGTCAAATAAAAATTGTTTTGCAGCTGCATTGGACCGGAAGGCTGCCTTTGGCCCTCTGGGAAAAATATTTGAGACAAAACAACACGCAATGACATGAAACCACTGAAAAAAAAAGCTGCTGAGTCAATGAAGCCATGTCACCTACAGTTTAGCCTGCCATTACTCATGCACTGTCCTAATTTTGAGCTTTTGTTTTTTTTTTGTTTTTTTGTTTTTTTTAGATCATGCAAAAATGCTTTCAAACTGTTGTGATTTGACAAAGTGAAAAATATTTGCTGTGGGTACACTGAAAAAAAAATGGTGTGTTGAATTTTATTTCGTCAAGTAGTTTAACAAAATAAATAGGCAATGCATTTACTTCAAAAAATTATCGAAATCCAAATGATTCGATTGTATGCAGCCACAAAATAGATATATTTTTTATCTCCCTGTCAAAGGTCATTGTTGGCATGAACGCTGTCTTTAAATCGTGTCATTTCTTTGCTGTAAGCCAAATAATTGGCAATTTGGAAGGTTATCCGTACACAAAAACGACCCACGTTTTGTAGGTGTGTTCATCCTGGTGAGTGAATGCGTTTCGCCCAAGAATCCACTTTCACTAAGCAACTTGAGATTTGATCGGCACGTCTACTATGAATAGACCAGCAAAAAAAAAAAAAAGTAGTGAAGAATCCATGCCCTAAAAAGACACAGCTCATCTGGCATCAACGGACATTGATGACAAGTCAGCCGATGGCTCTTAAGGCTCAACTGTACCGTAAAAGGGCATCTATTCAGGGCTTTATTCAGATAGTTATAAGAAAATGAATCACTCAAAATGCAAAAAAAAAACTTTTGCAGACTTTCTCATATCATGATCAGCAAAGAGGGCGTGACATAAAAACCTCACTTGAACCAAAAACGTGGCCACCGTCTGAATAATTTTAGGGTGTGAAGAATCTCCGTCTGGTCGTTGGTAATTGCAGCTAGCTGTGCGCGCCTTTCAAGTCAAAAGGCGGTTTGAAAAACCAAAGTCGACGCCGAGCCTTTCGGGAGCCCTGCCAGGCGCAGGAAGTTATCACCATAGAGACGTTTTATTTTTATAAATTTTTGAGACTTCCACGCTGCACAATTGCTCCTCTGACGAGTCATATGTGTCCCACGCTCTCTCTTTTTTGCTCTCTCTCTGTGTCTGTCTGTCTGTCTGTCTTTCGCTTTCTTCAGTTATATCCTTGTAGTCCCTTCAAAGTAGGCAATGCCTCTTCTAGAGCAGCAGTTGCCCCCAAAGCCCCGAAATGAACAATGAACTTGCAAACGAAATAGTTGCATTTCATTACGTACTACGTCAAAGGACATCCGTCTACAAGCTGTTGTCTGGCATGTAGGGCGCCTCCACAAGGGGCAAAAAAAAAAAAAAAAAAATCCCATGTACAGCAGCAACGTATCGGGTTCAGTCTTTATCTATCGCATTAGGGAGCAATTTCTGGTGTCTGATCCTTTTTTTTTTTTTTTTATAGGGGCATTTTGTATGTTGAGCGGAGCATCAGACAAAATGCGTGCAATGCGTTTCACAGTGCAGCATTGGGATATGTGTGACTATATGTGAACACGTTGAACCCTAAAATGATGAAACTCATGATGGCGTGCTATGGCAACACCCCGTTTTAAACTGCGTGCAGAACTGGGCAACCAATCAAGATGAATGATAATGCTGATTCAATTGACGTCGAACGTAACACCTTCTGGTCTCGATTGTGATCAGGCTGAATTTGATGAGCCCAAAGCCTAATTGGCCGCTTGCGGTCACCTGATATGGAACACGAGATTTCAGGGGTTTGGTTGAGCCTTTTCCGTGACTCATTGCATAGCTCGTCGTTGCAATCAGAATTTCAAATCTCAGAAGACGAAGGAGGTTGTAATTTGGCCTTGATTATGCGGATGATTTAGTGAGATCAACACACTTGCCAATTAATTAGGGATGTAAAAATAACGCCATTAATCCTGCCTTCAAGAGGCTTTTAATCTTTTTTATTATTTTTGTTACCCGTTTAATGAAATGTTTCCAGAGAGGTGTGCGATTATTTCAATTCTTACTTTGGGGGGGAGCTGGAATTTGCGGGTGAGCTTGAAATGAATTCTAAGGATTACAGCGATGATATACTACTTACCCTCGAGAGAAATATCCTGACCTTCGTCGGAGTCGTTCTTCGCAGCTTTAAACATCTGCGTATTAATACGGTATTTTGCACAATCTCTCGTAACTCCTCACAGATTAAAAAATAACACTCCACAACTGTTAAATGAAAATAAGATTTCCACAGGCAGAGAACTCAAAATGGTCTTCGCGCGCCGCCAATAAATCATGATCTGTCGCAGCTCGCGCACAGGTGAGCCTAAACGAACGACTTAGGAGACACAAATGGGAACGGGGGAGGATTTATTGTCACCCCGAAGAGGCGCTGATGTTTGCGGGCGACGAGAGAGGAAAAGGCCGTAACCTAGTCCGCTCTCCATTCTGGAGGACGGTGCAAATCCTACAGCTGTAGCACCGCTGCGTTGACGACATCACCGACCAATTATGTAGCACGAGCGTTTTGTCACTTCCTGGGAGCACGTCGAGAAAGTCCGTGGTTAAAAATCTGCCAGCGCGCACCTTTAATGACGGTGGAATTTGTCATTGACGCGAGCATTTCTCACGAGCACATTTGGATGTGAACTTTGGAGCTCGGTCACGGCATCTTGTCACATCCAAAGGGTGGGCGACATTGAGTGGATCGCCGGTAATGCACACTTGTGGTCAGCGGGTGTTACTTCCTGGCCTGTTGCTATGGTGATAGCGACTCCACTGACTTCACATCTCCTCCTTGCTTTCAACGTAATCGTTCACTGTATATCTGCCTATAAAGAATAAATAGTGTGGGGGGGGGTGACTTCACCATGATGACTCTTCTCTTTCTGCTCATTTGAATCAACTGTACTGTACTTCTTTTCATGATTTTGCATGTAAATGAAAACACTCGCGTTGGGAAGGCAAACATCACCTGAGGGGTCCGGGTGAGGAACGTTATTAAAAGCTAAAAAATTAAAATTATTATACAGTTGTTGATTTGTTCTCATTGGTTCCACCGTCCCCTCACCATAATTAAACTTGTGAGAAAAAAAAAAATCTCATGTTGATGAAAGTATTTGAAGACTAATTTGTTTTTCTGATATCAACTGGGGAAAAAAAAAACTTGACAGCGTTGATTCTTAAATTGATCGTACAGCAGTGGGGCTTGTGAAAGTGGTAAAAATTTGGAGGTCAAACCAAACCAAAAATATAAACTCAACTCAAATAAATGGCAAAATTATGACTCAGAAGTCAAATAAAACCTACTTTCAGCCGTCAATAACGTGAGTCAGTCAGCAAATCTAATGAGACAAGCATCTCCAGACAAGACAAATGAATTTACCTTATATGACTGGAATTATTTTTATTTCGCATTAAACCAATGTCACAAAAAAAAATGAAAGTTCCATTGATACTTAGTTTTTTTTAAATATATTGTCAAATCTAGTGTAAGTGCCCAAAGTGGTAGTGACTGCACAGTTCTGAATCTCATTTCTAGCCTCCCAATTGTGCGAGTCGAAGCTTCCTCCCACATCCCAAAAGCATGCACGTTGAGGTTACCCAAAGAAGCCGCCGTGAGTGTCAATGCTTGTTTGTCTGTGCACCACGCGATCGAGTGGAAACGAGTCCAAGGTGCACCCGGGATGGACTCCAGCTCACACATGACCCGAATGAGGACAAGCAAAATGTGTTCCGTCTACATAATTTAAAAACCGAATGATAAAAGTTGGTTTACTTACAGCAATGAGGCTGAGGTCAGCTGTCAGCTTGCAAGCGAAAAAAAAAAAAAAAGCATCCGGCATTGAATATTTAGCAATAGAACTTGAGGCTGAGGGATGGAGAAAACGCAGAATTCAATGAATTATAAATGCAGTGCAGCAAATTTACGAGGCGGGTTTGGGAATTAATGCAAGATTATAAAAAAACATTTTTAAGTCGCGATGAGCCCTTAATTCAAAACGGCCCCCTGCTGAACTCCATTTTCTGTCCTTGAAAATTCTTAGCGCTAATGTTTGAGCGCCACGCAGGGAATATGATTTGCGACGGCTGCGACCGACCGTCCTAAGTCATGTTTTGCCCCCTCCTCAATGCACTTTCTTCTAAGTCATGTTTTGCCCCCTCCTCAATGCACTTTCGTACATAGCGGTGCGTGTTGTTGTGATTTAATCATTCCTACAAGAATTTGCAGCCGTCTCTTTGGTTCCGAGGTTTCGGCAGCTAGCGGAGACTAAGTGCTGCAGCTGGCTCTGCCCTGGATAAAGTGTCACAAAAATAGACGCCTGAACGGTAAAAATGCATCGTCATGCAGTTTCACAGCCTCTTAGGGAAGTGCGAAAAAAAACCCCCAAAACAACAACTCTTGAATAAATGAACATGTTTCAACAAAAGCTCAGAGCACAGCAGTGTTGGCTCAGCGAGTTGAGATTGCAAAGCGTGAGGAAGATGGTGTCGACATTATCATGCTAATGCCAGCTGTACTTGACTGCCTTGGTTCTACTTCAAAGGAAAATAAACCCCTGCAATTTGCACTGCTGTGAGCGGCAAAAAAAGTGTCGGGAGGAAACGCCACTTACGGCCCCGCCCCCTCCGCCTCCAAAATGTTTATAAATACCTGTGTAAATAGTTTCAACCATTTTATCATTTCAGAGCCAGCTCGGATTAGCCTTCATCTTTTTTTTTTTTGTTCCTTTTCATTTTCAAAATGTATCAAAATGTCAAAAACGAGACCCGTGTCAATAGTTAGCCTGAACTATTTTGACAGCCACTGCGATCTCGAGCCGCTATAGAACGCTACAGAAAATGCATAAATGCAAATAACTCAGGATACGTTCCACAGAATAAAATACAAACATTTTGTGTGAAAGGCCCACTTCTCTGCAGTGCAATCAGAAACTGCCAAAGTCTACTCTCGTTACTTCTCAATCAGAAGAATTTTTTTGGGGCACGCTGTAGCAAAGCTGCTGCGTATAATTCTGCACCTTCCAGCGCTAACTAGCTCATTTACAAATTGACAGCTATCCCGCTAAAGACAAAAGCTAAACAGCGCTACAGTGTTAACGCAGATTAGCATTAGCTAACAATTGCTGACATGGGAGTTTTCAGCGATGGGTCAGCTCCACTTATAGTCAGGCATCATTTGGCAGCTTGGTGGTGGAGTGCTCCCTTCACGAGTGAAAATAGAATCCATCTTTTTACAGTCTTTATCCCTTTCATGCACCCCTGTAACTCGACAACACGATCAGCTGTCCACTGTCGTAACCGCTGTCCCCGAAAGGGTTACGGCAGTTCATGTTTATCGAGACACCTGTGAACTGGTTTAAATTGCGGAGAAATGCGCACGCCTTCTTGAAATAAACTGGTCAACAGCAAGTTTGGATCAATTGTGGCTTTCTGTGTCCATATTGTCCTGTGCTGCCCCAGGTAGCGTCCAAAAGAACCTAAATGAAGAATGACTAAAAAAAGTCACACAATAGGTAGCTTATTATTTTTCCATGTTGAGGCCCTGTTGACAGCGGGCTTTGTTGCAGTGCAAGCGTGCAGGGCACCTCATGCAGCCGGACACCGCTCACGCCGGGGTTCCATCCGAGGCCGTTGAGGCGACTACAAAAACAATCGCAGCGGTTCGGTTTTGGCAAAGCATTGCAGGCGTGTAGCACTCAGCGTAAAGAGGAGAAAAAAAAAAAAAAGGACCCGCTGCGCTTTGTTGTGCAGCCACTGCGGGTTATACAACACAGTCAAAATGTCGAGGCAGGAGCTGTACTGAATGTTCAGAGGCGTGTACTATCAGCGAGATTTGTTGCAGAGCGAGCTCCCTTTTTTTGTGAGGAGCGGCCCAGCTCGGGTACGGCGCGGTCTCACTTCACAAGAGTCGGCGATTGGAAGGTGAATAAAAGCCGGTCAATTGGCCCTGAATTCCCCCAACTGAACTGCAGTCTCAGCACTGCCGAGGAAGCCAGCCGGCTCGAACCATTTTCAGCTTAAATCACTCAGCCCTACACGTTGACACGGGGGCCGGGCGGACAGGGAGGAAGGCGCAAGTGTGCCGGGTTTATCAGTAATTATAGGACTGCTATTTTCTCCCGTCAGGAAGCGGAGTAGCCATTATTTAATCTTGACACATGGTCATCATGTAGCACACCTATTACGAGTCCAAAGTGTTTGAATTGTATTTCGGGGGGGAAATTGGGGTGACGGGGATGGAGAGTGTTGCCGGGCGTACATGAGCCCGAAGGAGAAATGGAAGTTGACAAAGGAGAAAAGTGGAGTGCAATTATATGACTTGAAAACCCCTCTGGGGCTTTGTGGACTTTTTTTTTTTGGTCAGGGGAACATCTGGGACCTCTGCCGCGTTCATTCCGTGGACAGCTAGGCAAAAATAAATGACAAGTGGAAGCTTCCTTTTTCCACATGGGGGGGGGGGGCTGTGGGGGGATTGTGAGTCTTTAAAACATCAAGAGTGAACCGCTGAGCTCATGTGAACACCGTTGTTAACCAAAACAGCAGCAACCACCATAACAGATTAATTTAAATATGTTGTCTAAGCACATGCTGTTATGTTCCTCCTCAGTAGTGTTACTTTAAAAATCATATTTTTCTGAGTACTTTGAAAACTCAATCATATGCCTATTTAGCCTGCCCCAAAGTACCTGCGCAGTTCTAAACTTCTTTCATGATGTACCATCAGTATGACGTGCTTCGCCCCGATTAGCATTCCATCAGACTCGAGCAGTTTGCATGTTGTCCATTCAATTCCCTGAACAGGATTAAAGAACATCTTGGGTCATGTGATGATTTCACCGCGTTTGTCCACAATAGTCATTTTGATTCGGTTTCACGTTTCACTTGAAATAAACTGTAATCGCCTGGTAATATTGTTCGAGATTGCTCCCAAACATGCCTCTTCCTAGCGTGGCAACATGCAACAACATTCTTCCTGATGTGAAATTTGCAAGGCTTTCATGTTTCACCCCATGGGCTGACTTTGAACAATTAAAAAAAACAAAACACACACACACACACACACACACACACACACACACACACACGCAAGACAAAAGTGAATTGCAATTTGCTTTTGGGATGTTTGCGCATCGCCAATCAACCCCTGGCGATAAAGTCAAGACTGGCGTGTGTGTGTGTGTGTGTTCCAATATCCCTTTTGATTTCAAGCAGGCAAGAAACCTGAGCATTTTTCTCCACAAAAAAAAAATCCCCAAAAAACCAAATTCAAGTTGTTGAATATGAACAGAACCCTGCCAGTCTACATCTCCTAATTTTAGCATAGAACACAAGCGGAGCCGTTTCAATCATCTTATATTTTGTTTGTTCCTTGCAGCAAAGAGGAGACAGACGGATAGATTCGTCGTGTCAGAACGAAGAATAAAGAAACACAAATCAACCCGCTTTAAAAACAAACTGAAATGTCGTTTTAGCACTCAAACCCGGCGCGGCACGACGAGTGATTGTCACGCAGACGGTAGGAATCGTTTGTATTTCCGTGAGATTTCAGTTTGACTGCTGCCGTGGTAATGATGTGCACTTGAAAATACACAGACGCTAACATTCAATTAACTATTTGTGTCATTCCCTACCAATAGATGATAGTTTGCTTCCGTGACTGAATTGTTCATTGTTACTGTTCCTGTCTTATGTTCTTTGTCCTGACACTGATTTTTAACCCACTGTGTTCATATCTCTGTCGAGGTATCGATCAAAATTCTGCTCTGACAAAGATCGTCATTCCCAAATGTTTCTAAAATGGCACTGCGTCATACAGCTACAGTCCATGATGGCAAAATATGAATAAAAACGCTTTTCTGTATTTCTTTTAAGAGTGACTGTCTCAAATGAGGAGTACACAGTATTAAAGATGTTTTTTGTTTTTTTTCCCCCCATGGAGATGACGCGTTTGGTGGTGAGCGTTCCAGACGTTTTGACATCAATTTTTTCCCCCAACTTGCCAGCACCAATTTAAAAATGAGTTCAACTTATGCGCAGATTACATATTTAGCCTCGAGCAGCAGAGTAAACTCGGGCGTAGTCGCTACTCTGTGCGTCCATGTTTGGACTGGGAAAAAAAGGTATAAAATTAGCATGTGTTCATGTTTTGCGTTCCCATGTTTAGATTTATGCAATGTGCATGTTTATGTTTTGGGGAATTACTCTAAGTCTTCCTCCTTTTTTGTTGTTGTTTTTTTGGCCCTTTCACAATATTTGTCCTTTTTATTTAGCCGAATACAGCCCCTCCCTCTTGCCCTTCTGGTGTGTTTATTGTATTATTTGCTTATTTTGTTTTGGAATTGGTATTCGCTTTAGCTTGCATTTTCCGTCTTTGCCGGTTTACGGACCGTGTAAGGATGCGCACATCCTGTGAAGTTTACAGTGTGGATTCCAACCGATCAATTCTTCGAGGATGGCCAGTGCATATTGACGTGATTTCATGAGGAGCCGAAGAGCATTCTATTCCCACAGATGCTGCCAGTGCACCGTGCGTTGATGGAGCCGCTGTTGTTAGTGGTAATGACAGAGAGAAAGCGGTCCAGGTGAAGCCGCGCGGTGCTGTATCGTGTTCTCTCAACGTGCGCACTCAGCATGCCGCCATGTCTCCCATGTAGGGCGCAAAAAAGGCAACGCAGCACATTTGAGGAATCGTTAGGAAAAGAGAAAAAAAAAAACGCACTGTTTGCTACACAACGTTCTTGATCATGTTAGGCCTAAAAATAAATGCAGTCAGGACCAGGCTAGCGGAATTACAGGAATGTTCAGAGCTGACAGGTTTACATGGGGAAATTTTAGCTCAGTGAAAACACAGTGCATTGATGATAGGATTTTTATTTTTTTTCCTCTTCGTTGCAAGAAACAGATGAAAGGAAGCAAACACCCGCTACTCACAGCCCGGCCACAAATAGCAACAAACACACGCTATGTTCCCAAAACACTTAAATATAATTTCAAACTCATCGTACCCTTAAAAAAAAAAAAATTAACGGCTAACAGATGATTTGTAAAATGTATGTACAATGATTACTCGCCGTAACTTGCACTCAAAAGCTGGGCTAAGTGTAGCTTCTCATCAACATGCAAAGATGTCGGAAATGTATCACTTCAATATACTTCCTTGACACCAATTACGACTTTCATATTAATGAGGGCTCTGGCGCCATCTTGCGGCACCTTAGAGTGTGATGGGAAAAGATTTAAAAAATGGAATGGGCGAGTTTTTGAGCAAATAGACCTTGGTACTAAAAGAAAAAAAATTGCGAATAGCTAACTGCTAATAAGATGGTGGTCGGTGTACTACATTCTCTGAAAATCCCTCTGGAAATATGTTTACATTCTGTTGACACGTCCAGTGAGCTGCGTAATTTGGCAGCGGAATGATAAGAAGTTGAGGCGTTTTCCAGTTTACTTTAAGGAGCTTATATCGAAATAACGCTTCTTTTAAAAGGCACCAGAACAAAATTGCAAGTTTCTCACAGACATTCGGTCAGCCTTCAGTCAAGCATTTTTTTTTATCGAGGTTGGATAAAATTGGAGAAATTGCATTGTTGATCATTGCCAGGCTGCCCGCGCCTCTTCGACACTCGTGCAGTGTTGTCTGTGGCGACGTGGTAGCTAGAACTTTCTTGCCCGTCCATGTTGGAAAGAGAGGAAGTGAGAATGAAACCGCCAGCTTTTGCCACAGGAAAAAAAAAACAGTACAGCTCGAGAGCGGGGGGGTTACGGTGGCGGTGAGAGAATTTCAAAGGCAGGAGGTCAAGAGTACTCTATTTCCAATCTTAACACTCGGAATGGCCGCTCTAACCTGAATCAAGAGGGCGTTTCTCGTTCAGGATAACCTCGCGCGGAAGATCAGGTGAAATAGGGTGCCGAAATCAGAAATTTCTCCGCGGGATGTGAATCATCGACGCAATCGAGATCGACGCGCCTTGTGCAACTTTCTCCAAGACTCGATGGAGTGCACATTTGCGGGGCTCATGTGGAGTGACGCGCCAGATGGTTTGTTTGCGTGACCATCTGGGAACGAGACAATGGAGGCGGCTCGGGAAAAAGGTTGCGTTACGTCTATCACATCGATTTGCAGTCGAGTGGAGAAGTAAACTGCTTGGAATGAGTCGGCGTGTCTTGTTATACGTGGACAAATCTTTCTATCAGGAACTATCCCGGGTGCCGTGCAGCGGCGGCTTGACGTTTTATTTGCTGTTGAGTTTAAAAATAAGTAAATAAATAAATAACATTTATCAGTGAGATAGCTCTTACAGATCATTCTCATTCACTTTAATCCATTGCATATTCTTATATTGAGCGATGGTATGGATAATTAAGGACAAAATAATGAAGGCAGCCAATTTAGTGGAAGTCTTGATGAAATCCATTCTGACATTTTGGTTGACGGCCAACAGCCTCCAACAGCACCAGAGATAAAGATGTCAGTTGGCAGACCTCAGGTTATTATTATATATTTTTTCGCAATTGCTGATAAATGTCGATGAATCCACCGACCATTAGAAATAACCAAATGGCATATAATTATCTGATCAGTCATTTCTCCTCCCGGTGACTATTATTATGCTGTTTTACGTGTGGAAACAAATAACATTGAGAAAAAAAAGGACATTATTGGTCAGTATTTTAATTTGCATCATACTTTTTTGTTGTATTTTGGGCACGACTTAAATCATAGTTAAATTAGAAGTTACTCGCAAAGTTACTCAGTACTTGAGTAGTTTTTCGCTCAATACAAACAGTCTTACTGAAGCCATTTTTAGGAGGACAACTTGATATTTTTATCTTGTCAAGTAGCGCAACCCTTAATTGAATCCCAACTTTTGGCTCCACCTTCAGCTTGAAACTTGGCAAGACAGCTGAAATATATTTGCGGTATTCGCTCTCTCCGGTGTGTGTTCATTTCAATAAAAGGTTAGCCTTCAGTTTGAATCGCCGAACGTCCTGACAGACAATTTAGTTTTGTAATTCTGTTCCGTTCACTGCTCAGGGCCATTTCATCGAACAGAGGGAAAAACATGACCTGTATTTCTAATTAGGCCGCCGCGGCACTCATTACCAGGCAGCTCCTTCCTCCCATCTATTCAGAGCTTTTCAATGGAGAGTGTGCCGAAGACCGATTCATATCTTGTCATATAAGTATCTTTTTTTTTTTTTTTTTGACAGCACATTTATAGAAGTTGAATTGACGGAATGGTGTGTTTTCTGGTGAAAACGTATGGACTGTATTTTAGGTGTCCCGAAGTACAACCTCTCAAAATGGAGTCAGTGATGCCCCCCAATACCATTGTCATCAATCACCACAAAATTTGATAGATATGTCTATTATAACAGGACATACACAAAAATTTGCAAGGAACCATGCCTGATATAGAACAGGAAGGTGGCCATTTTGGCTTGAAGCAGCGACCTCGCCCCAATCGGAAAGACTTATACTAGACAGGTACAGAAAATGCTGCTAAAATGCCATTTAATGTGGGCGGAGCATAGCACCAATGTTTGAAAATTTGGAGGGCTCGCCGCTTAGCGCAAACTACTTTCTGTCAACAAACGATGGGATGACTTGGCAACTCCACGTGCCGAAATGCCCGAACGGTCGCAACAGGCTTGCGCTGACACGAAAATGAAATTAGGTCCGTCTTTGTGCCGAGCATACGGGAGCCAGACCGTCAAAGTGGGGCCCGTAGTGTCATGGGTTTTTAACAGAGCTGATGTGGCAGATCTGTGTGCTTCCAAAGTTGGCTTTGATATGGCGTAGGATTGGTCGGTGCCCTGTGTGATTGTGTACGGTACAAAGCAGCCTTTACCATCTTGATTTCCATTGGTGCCATAAGGCAGGGGTCCCCAACCGCCGGTCCGCGGACCGGTACCGGTCCGCCGGGCATTTGGTACCGGGCCGCACAGAAAGAACTTGCCTTAATTCCGTTTTATTTATTTCGGAATACGAAAGATGTTTTATTTTGAAAACTAACCGGATTCTCCGTTACATCCGTCTGTGTCCAGCTTGACACACGTCAAGCCACGCTTCTCTGTAACGCGACCAATTAGGCTAAAAACAAACACCGGAGCTCGCAAAATGAGTAAAAAAACTGCTGGAGATCGCAAATGACGGCGGCCTTAAAAGTACGTTCGAGACAACTGGATTAAAGTTATGTCTGAATACTCTGAGATCGCCACAATAGCACTTTTGCTATTTCCGACATCCTACCTGTGTGAGGCGGGGGGAGACAGGTACAGAAAATGCTGCTAAAATGCCATTTAATGTGGGCGGAGCATAGCACCAATGTTTGAAAATTTGGAGGGCTCGCCGCTTAGCGCAAACTACTTTCTGTCAACAAACGATGGGATGACTTGGCAACTCCACGTGCCGAAATGCCCGAACGGTCGCAACAGGCTTGCGCTGACACGAAAATGAAATTAGGTCCGTCTTTGTGCCGAGCATACGGGAGCCAGACCGTCAAAGTGGGGCCCGTAGTGTCATGGGTTTTTAACAGAGCTGATGTGGCAGATCTGTGTGCTTCCAAAGTTGGCTTTGATATGGCGTAGGATTGGTCGGTGCCCTGTGTGATTGTGTACGGTACAAAGCAGCCTTTACCATCTTGATTTCCATTGGTGCCATAAGGCACTGGGAATATGGTGCCGTTTCGCTTTGCAATTCTTAATCTGAAAGGAATTGAGATGGGAGTCACTTGGAAGGACCCATCTGCCACGTCTCGGCAGATTTAGGCGACTTACGGAACCCGCCGACTCTCTCCGCTTGTTCTTCTGATTCGCTCTCATTTCCGCAAAATGTATGACTTTGAATGGAAAACTAAAAAAAACAGTGGGAGCTGGCAGGACACCGGCTTAACACTTCATTTCCTGCGCTCGCCCAGGAAACCATCAAACCCCGAGTCTGCTCATTAGTAATTCGTCAGGCGAGCGAATTGGAAAGTAAACAGCAAATTGGGAAGAAATGAGGTCGCTAGATTCAGGGATGGCACCTCATCAGAGCAAGTGCAAAAATAAACCCGCTGCAGCTGGACAAAAACCTCTCTGTGCATGATGCCACCGGTCGCTTCCCTCAATAAGGCAGCAGCTGTTCTCCGTTTTCGTCCTTTTTTTTTTTCCCCATTACGTGTATTTCCTTGTGATATATGAACAGCTGTCAGTAAAAGCGGGCAGAGATGAGTTGGCGGGAGCGAGATGAGTCGGCGGGAGCAAAGGCATGATTCCGTCCAAGCGTCATTTTCTGATAAAACCCCACGAATGAGACTGGGCTTGTGTTTATTCCCTGGCGGTGAACGGAATAGGACGAGCAAAACATGGCCTACGCCTAATCAGGTGATGCTCTTTTTTTTTTTCAATTCTTTTTCTTTATGAGTACATCTTTCCTCACTTCAACAGCAATTTCCAGTCGCCTCGCAACGCTTTCATCACCGCCAACGAGGCGACACCCGCAGCGAGACATGAATACATTACGACTCGAACGAGGGGTGACAGATCAGCCGCAGTGGGGAGATACCTTGGAAACGCTGTCGAATTCGTCGGGTCGTAACAATGGTAAAGTGTTAATGGGAGCCGAGGTGAGCCCGTTCTCCGCCGGGGGCCCATTTAATACATGCTGGAGCTATTTTACTTGATTCAGATAAACACTACAAGAGCGTTATAGTCTCCTTCTGAATGTTCTGAACTCCCGTCCTTGTGTGTGTGCCTATTTCACATGCAGGTGCTTTATTTTTTTTTCCTTTCAAATATTGAGAAGCTATTATAACTTTTTGAAATCGCATTACGGGTTACGAAAGTTTGTGTAGGTAGTACAAATACACACATTTTAAGACTTTAGCGGCGGGTTTCGAGGCTAGCTGTGTTTTGCTTCGCTCTTCTATTGACTGACACTTGCTTTTCGGTGTATTGTAATCATCTCACTGCGGGAGATCATCTCTGTGCTCATGCTTTCCCTCGGGGGACACCTTTTGGGTCGGTGAGCTAGTTTACAGTAGATAACATCGCTTGACATTTACATGCGCCAGCACGGAAGAGCAAGACAGCGAGCACCTGTCACCGGCGTCCTCGGAGCTGCTTGGATTTGTGTCGGGGGCTCTTCTCGGTGCATTATGGGACGCCACGACGGGAAGGGAATATGCTCGTGCACATTCTCGTCATATATTATTCCAGCAGAACAGATGAGTGCAATCTGTCAGGGTGGCTGGCTTTAATGTCGCTCCCCTTAATGTCTTTTTGGCGAGAGGCGGCGTATTCAAAACAAACAACCAAAAAAAAAAAAAAAAAAAACCTGTGCCCGCTGAGGTAAATCCAAGGAAAACAGTCAGCGGTTTCTCATCAATAAAACCACAGGGTAATTAGGGAAAGCACTTGAAAGCCAATTTGTGACTTGACAAATGATCAATCTTCATCTACGCGGCAACCACCGTCGCATGAAGCGGCAACGCTGACAAATTTGGTGACAAATAGGCTCATGCGGGGGAAAAAATGTTTCTCTCCTTTTTATATAAGCGCCAGAGACGCTGTCGGTGAAGTGTACGAGCTCCGTAGTTGCTGTTATTTAAACCCTATTGTTGACGTATAAGAGCCATTGTCTCTTATGACAGGGGTCCCCAACCTTTTTTGCCCCACGGACCGGTTTAAGTCAGACAATATTTTCAGGGACCGGCATTTAAGGTGTGGCGGATTAATACAACAAAATAATATGGTATGAGCTGCATGAAAACTGTGGTGTTTTCGAAACATAATAATAAACACAAGGAGCGTCTAATCTGGTCGCAACACTCTTATCGCTCTGGTAATGTTTAATGCCTTCAAAATACGATACAACGCAAATTCAAAGTGCATGAAAATGACGACTCACCACAGCCCCGAGCTTGATTTTCTGCAATCAGACAGTACCATCTCGGGGTAATAGGAGACAATGACACCTCAAGTGTGTGGTTTATGTTCCAGTCTACTTCGTAATTTTGTTTTAGTCGCCGTTGCTGCAGAAACTCCCCGCCTCACACAGGTAGCATGTCAGAAATAGCAACAGTGCTACTGTGGCGATCTCAGA
>NW_017804969.1:410656-413069 GCF_001891065.2 Hippocampus comes
ATCCGGTAATTTTTCAAAATAAAACATATTTCGTATTCCGAAATAAATAAAACGGAAATAAGGCAAGTTCTTTCTGTGCGGCCCGGTACCAAATGCCCTGCGGACCGGTACCGGTCCGCGGACCGGCGGTTGGGGACCCCTGTCTTATGACCCCCTTGTTGCTGTATGGGCTCAATAGTCTGAGAAACCGCATCTGTGCCAAGTCCTTCGACTTCATCGCTGCATAAACTCTAAGGCTGGCTTCACACCGCAGGCAACCGTATATGACATAGAGATGCTTCATTTATTCCGTGCGGCAATGACGTGATGTCATTTTTAGTGGCGTTTCGATGAAGTGAGATCGAAAGGCCTCCAAAATATTTCTACCTCCTCTCACGTCGCTCCTCTGTAAATATAATGATAAAAAGATGAGCCCTACCACGTCCGTGGGCCCCCTTCACGCTGGGCCACATTTACTCCCGTAAACTCGACCTTGTGAGTGACGTTGTCTCTTCTTCTGTGCATGCGGGTCACTTCAGGGACGGATATTTCCACAGTCTGCGTATTAGCTCCCTAGTTGGTGAACAAGTCTTTCGTCAAAATAAGATGGACATAGCAGAGGCGGTTATTTACACCCGTCATCACGGTCCGCAATCTCTGATTTTTAAAATAGTAGACTTGTGGAAGGAAAATAATTTCAGCCTGGCAATGTTTTTATTTCCGTCGTCGGCTGCCAGTTCCCTCATAGAGCAAATGAATGATTAATTACGTATTTGTTTTATTCCACACCATATTTTACTGCCTTTCCGGTGGCCACCTCATCTGCATCACAGTGAAAAATCACACAGCTCCGGCGCATCCATCGCCACTGATCTCACGCTGTCTCTGAAATCTTATTAATTAGTTTGCTTTATGACAGAGCCGTTCCCAGATTGAAGAAGCATCTCATAAACCGTCTCGGCGCTGTCGCGGCTAATACGGGAGCAACAATCATATAATCCTCATATGTCGCATTCACGACAAAAAACATCACAGAGGCTCCCTCCTCGCCCTCCTCCCTTTTTGAAATAATTCAGCTGCCAGGTAAAACTGGAAGAACTGTGACCATGAGCGAATTTGTTGGCACTTTAAAATCAGCCATTGATCTCTGAGCTGATTGGTTGCTGACCAGCCGGGGGGAATTTAATTATCAAGTGTGCTGCTTGTTCAGCCACATCTTGTGAAGGTCAGGGTGCCACCACAGCCATTTAAAAAAAAAATCGCAACCATGTCGAGAGAGCGTGGCGGGGGTGGGATGGGTGGGATATGGAATCAAGTCCAAATGAAGTTAGCGACGGATGGTCGTCGAGTTCTTCTGTTACTTCCCGGCAATTGCGAGCGGCGGCCCATTACCACGTCTTTCCGCACATGGCTGAGAGCTGTGCGATCATCATTCTCGGAATTCAGATTTACATTGGGTTATTCGCTCAACCGCACCCTTGAGAGTTGATGCATCGAGGTGATTACCTCCAAAGAGCGGCTAATGTTTTGGTGTTTTCCACCGAGCGCTACCACTGAGACGCTTTTCTGTTGATCAGTTTCTGGACAACAGTGTGCTCTTGAATTGAGTGTCCTTTTGATTTCAAGGGGAGTGTTTGTCCAGGGGGAAGGAGGGAGGGGGGTGGGGGGAGGAATCCAATAAGATAATTCAATATATTAATTCTAGGCGAGCGGTGATGAACGGGTTGCAGCACTGCTGGAAAAGTTGGAAGGTGTGCCAGATGGATTCCTCATTTCAGGGAAATTGGAGCATCAGGAGCTAATTGATCTATGCGCATTTGGCTGCAGGGGACACCGAGGAGTCTCTTCAGATTGAAACATTCATCTCACACACACATACACACACACACACACACACACACACACACACACACACACACGAGGCGTTTGGTCACTCTCTCGCTATAATGGAGCTCAGCTAACTTTCTTGGAGTTTGGTGCTTTATGGCGGGTTCATTGCAAAAGCCCCGCAATGAAGAAACCTGTTGGCAGTCTATTTGTGCTTCAACCGTGGTAGCAATCGGTCAAGCTCTCAATGACTAGTTTGTTTTTGATGATGTTAATGGAGACGCACGCTCCAGTGACATGCAATGACAAAACTTGAATTACTCTTCAGTTAATGGTTCACGTTTGCTAAGAATCGGACAAAATGAACTGATTATGGCAGCTGGCAGAAATTGACAAAAGCAAATATTTATTGCCAATTTGGCAGCTGCATATGAATTCAAATGTAGTCATCAGCTTTTGAAGGACCTCTGGAAAGGGCAAAAACGGTCACAAAATGGTCGCTTCAAACCGAAATGGCAACAAACGCTCCTGTGTCGTTTTTTGTGAGTCTACTCGTGACAGAAATGGCGACCAAATTTCATGTTAAACCAGATTTTAGGGCTACATT
>NW_017804969.1:413392-413802 GCF_001891065.2 Hippocampus comes
CACACACACACACACACACACACACACACACACACACACACGAGTCGTTTGGTCAAGCTCTGGCTATAATGGAGTTCAGCTAACTTTCTTGGAGTTTGGTACTTTATGGCGTGTCCAACTTCAGCAAAAGACCCGCAATGAAAAAAACGTTGTCAGTCTATTTGTGCTTCAACCGTGGTAGCAATCGGTCAAGATCTGAATGACTAGTTTGTTTTTGAGGATGTTAATTGAGAAGCACGCTCCAGTTACATGCAATGACAAAACTTGAATTATTCTTCAGTTAATGGTTCAAACTGATTATGGCAGCTGGCAGAAATTGACAAAAGCAAATATTTATTGCCAATTTGGCAGCGGCATATGAATTTGACTGTAGTAATCAGCTTTTGAAGGACCTCTGGAAAGGGCAAAAA
>NW_017804970.1:0-3172 GCF_001891065.2 Hippocampus comes
TACCAGGTTTTGCAATAATTTGACACCGATTGGTGAGTCAAGAAATATAGCTCATGTTGTGATCTGATCTGACTGATATGGAATTTTTTTTGTTGTATATTTTATGAAAACCATTTACAATTTAGTCGGTAAAAAATTTTGTCTTGCGTTGTGTTTATACATGCCACAAGAGGGCGAGGAAGAATTTTCCCCCCTATGAGAAAATCTTATCGAGCCCTCCTCAGGTCACTATATCTGCTTGGCCACAAGGGAGAACCAAAGTCGTTTAAATAAGCGAAAGCTTGGAGCTGAGCACAAATTTGAAAATGGTATACCGGCTTCCCAGAAATTCTGTCAATGTGTGTTCATGTTTGTGAGGGAGTCTTTTAGACTGGTGGAAATAGCTGTGGCATTCCATACGCTTCTTGCAGCAGATTTGCCATGAGAGAATAAAAGGGAATGAAAACAGCATTTTGTCTGTCTTGTACTCGGGCGGCTTGGTCGCCGTCTGGTGAGTGCCTCGACTTCACAATGCGAAGGTTTAGGGTTCAATTCCGGCTCTGGTGGGGAGTTTGCATGTTCTCCCCATCCCTGTGTGGGTCCCCTCCAACATTCCAAAAACATGCGTGGCAGGCAAATTGTGCACTTACAAATCACCAACATGGAGGCCGGGTGTCTGGTAAACACAATTATCTTGTAAAGGCGACATAACTTTTGCATCAAGAAATATCTTAGTATTAAAAATAATAATCTCCGAAAAATGAAATTTCATATTTTTCCCTTTTCTCATTGTGTGATATATACACAGATAAATAAAAAATCTCATGAAATCTCTCTCTCTCTCTCTCTCTCTCTCTCTCTCTCCTCTCTCTCTCTCTCTCTCTCTCTCTCTCTATATATATATATATATATATATATATACTATACGGTGTATATATATATCTGTACCCAACATCACATCCAATACGTCATGAAGTAATATACGCATCCATTTAGGAATGTCACACACCGAAAAGGTACCTCCCCGAGATTTGCCCTTAATCGAGGAGTACGTCAAAACCGTCTCAACTCTTCACTTGTCGTGCTATTCCAGGGTTATCTATTGCAGACAGAGAAATCTAAATTCGTCAACTTGCAGATGACAATACCTTCTTCCTGAAGGAGAACAAGACCCGGGCAATAAACAGCTACGTCCTGCCAGTGATCAGATACCCTGCAGGAATAATAAGGTGGCCAAAGGAAGAGATTCAGACCACGGATGTTAAGACCTGAAAGCTCCTAACCATGCATGGAGGGTTCCATCCCAAATCCAGCACCCTGAGACTGTACGCAAGCCGAAAGGAAGGAGGCCGGGGACTAGTGAGTGTGAGAGCCACTGTCCAGGATGAAACATCCACGCTCCATGAATACATCAAGGAGAAGGCTCCAATGGATGACATACTCAGAGAATGTCTCAGACAATGGGAAACAGAGGATGGGGTGCTGAAAGAGGGACCATCCTGGGAGGACAAGCCTCATCCTGGCTACTCAGGAGCAGGCCCTGAGCACCAGAGCCATTGAGGCCCAGATATACCACACCAGACAAGACCCAAGGTGTAGGTTGTGCAAAGAGGCACCTGAAATGATCCAACACATAACTGCAAAGTGTAAGATGCTGGCAGGGAAAGCCTACATGGAATGCCATAACCAGGTGGCTGGCATAGTCTAGCAAATCATCTGTGCGGGGTATGGATTGGAAACCCCGAGGTCAAAATGGGAAACACCTCCGAAGGTGGTGGAGAATGATCGAGCGAAGATCCTGTCGGACTTCCAGATACAGACTGACAAGATGGTAATGGCGAACCAACCAGATATCATGATCATCGATAAAGGGCAGAGGAAAGCCGTTGTAGTGGATGTAGCGTTCCCAAGTGATGGAAACATCAGAAAGAAGGAACACGAGAAACTGGAGGAATACCAAGGGCTCAGAGAGGAGCTGGACAGAGCCGCCTGGAACATAAAGGTGACAGTCGTGCCTTTGGTGGTCGGAGCACTCGGGCAGTGACCCCCAAACTAGATGAGTGGTTGCAACAGATCCCGGGAACAACATCGGACATCTCAGTCCAGAAATGTGCAGTGCTGGGAACAGCAAGGATACTGCGCAGAATCCTCAAGCTTCCTGGCCTCTGGTCGAGGACCCGAACTGATTGTGGGGCGGACACCACCCGAGGGGTGAGACGAAGATTTTTTTTTCTTTTTAGCTCCAACATTGATTCACTCTTATCTGAAGGCATCATTGCAGCTACTCTGCATAGAAGGGAAGGCATAACTGTGAGTTATATTTTAGGGAAGAAGTGATTTGGAAAGCCATAGTTAAGCCTTCATCACATCATTACGCTTCACTCGGTGCTCCACTTTTCCACATCCAATATGTCGGCAACGTTGACATACGTGTAGCAACCGGAAAAGACGTTCAGGAAATTGGATAACAATGGGACCGCGCAGCCCGGTCACGTGATTTCAGAGAAAAGCAAAGGAGCGCTTCCTTGTTGCAATTACACACGCACACACACACACACACACACACACACACACACACACACACACACACACACACACACACACACACACACACACACACACACACACACACACACACACACTTGCTGTCGTTTTAGCAACATACTCAAAACGACGCAAGCGATTTCATTTCAAATCGGGTCGAAAATGTATTCTGGCAATGAAAAAAAAAGGCTGAGTGACGTCACAGGCAGCACGAATTCTAATTGCCTCAGGTGGTGAATTGGTCTAAGTGAGTCCCCGCCTCGTGTTCGCCCGGGTGACAGACAGCCGCAACTTCTCACGACTTGTCCCTTTGCGACACAACTTTGGATGCCGAGAATGTACCTCCTTGTCCTGTTTGTTGCGACTCTGCAAACACTCAACGTGACGCCGGGTCAGTGCACTTTGTTGACAACTTAGTTACTTGCGCGAAAGATCGTGAACCGACGCGTTCACGTTTATTCTTTTAGCGTGTCGTGTCCGCTGCATCAACATTTACCAGCATAAATATGTTATCGATTAAATCTGGAAAGGCGAACCCACGGTCATGAAATGTTATACTGCGTCAGTCGTTGAGCAGAAAAAGATTAGCTTCAACGTTGCATGTTAATCTGTGAATGTGGTTTTTTATTTCTTGGTCTGTTGAACATGG
>NW_017804970.1:9169-11775 GCF_001891065.2 Hippocampus comes
GTGAGTGGAAAGAAAAGCCACCAGGTCTCTTACTCGTCTCATTTTGCAGCAAACTTTGTTTGGACTATTTGGTTCACATACCTGTACTGTATGCTGCAGTTTTTGTGGTAGAAACACTTTTTGGTCAACATATGGTTGCAATTTGTTGCTTGTGTTGTCACACGTGTTTGTTGGTAACATACTTGCACGTTCATAAAGGACATCCCACATAGGTAGGTAGTCGTATCCCGCAAACGGAAACTCTGTTATAAGGAAAGATTGGACACCGCAAATATGGTTCATGACTAGAAAATACTTATTGTACCGCTCTACTTCTACTGGTTGGACCACAACTCGTCTGCAGCAATGCACTGGCTGAAATAGGTGATCAACAACACTGTTCTCATGAAAAAAAGTAGATTCATACTTGAATTCCTTTGTTCTGTTCATGTTTGATATGGACCGTCAACAAATGCAGTTTTTTGAAAAAAAAAAACTTGTATATGTACCGTGTCTTAATAATAATAATGATAATGCATTTTATTTAAAAGCGCCTTTCATGCCACCCAAGGACACTGTACAGACAATAAGAAAATACAATGTAAAAATTTGTAAGCGAGATATTATATAAAAAACAGGACATAAAATCCATAAAAACATAGGGAATGGAAGAGCTAAGTGTTGTAGGCAATCCTGAACACGTGTGTTTGACCGGCCTGCATTACCAAATTTTAAAATTCAATGTAGCCCCCGAGCCCAAAAATTTTCCCACCCCTGATCTATTTAATATTGAACGTCATGTTTCTTTTGCCGAATCAATCCTAAGAGCTTGCAAGTGGTCATCACGTCACACTTCGGGAATCACCGTTAAAAAGTACATGAACTCTTTTCATCTCGATCTGGTATGATTGCATTTATTACAAATCATCATCATCAGAAAATCTCACTGTATAGCCTACGTTGAATTTCATGCGTGGATAGTCGATAACTTTCGAGTTTTTTATTGTTTGTTTTTTTTTTCGTTGGAGGGGTATCATGTCTGACCTTAATCCACTGATTTGAATTATTTTTCAAATGAATGACAAGTAAAAATGGAAGGTCATTTGATTTTTTTTGTAAGTTTGTTTCAACCAGTGGTGAGGGGCATTCAACATCTTTGAAGAAATCAAAAAGAAAACTATGAGTGTGGGGTTGTCAAATCACTGAGAAGCTTTGTGAGTCAGAATGCGCTCCGATCAAACATGGCATCAATCATGTCCAGAGTGTCGAGGCCCCGAGAGCGGATGGAATCGTGTCAACCTCGCATTGCGCGAGGCTGCTGAATGGAAAGCAAAAGAATAAAATGGGGGTCATTTTCTTGTCTTTTCTTTCAGCACGACATACGCTGCGTTATTTCATCACAGCGTCCTCTCAAATCACAAAGCTGCCAGAGTACTGGGAGGTCGCGTATGTTGACGGCGTTCAGATTTCGCACTTTGACAGCAACAGCCGGAAAACGAAAGCCAAACTGGACTGGGTGAACAAAATCGCAACAGAGGATCCAGACTTCTGGGAGCGAGAGCTGCGCGGCAGTATCGGCAATGAGCAGGTGTTCAAGGTCAGCCTTGAAATCGCTAAAGAGCGCTTCAACCAAACTGGAGGTTCGTTTTCCGCTCGTACAACGTCGCCAATGTGCCCCGACTCATAAACACGCACGTCACTGCCGGCTTCTCTCTGTTCATCGTGTGCATGACACTTTCAGGCGTTCACATGATCCAGGTGATGAATGGCTGTGAATGGGATGACGAGACTGGTGAGGTGGATGGTTGGGATCAGCACAGGTATGACGGAGAAGACTTCATCTCATTTGAGTGGAAAACGATGAGATGGATCGCAGCGAATCCACAAGCTTTCATCACAAAGAACAAGTGGGAACGATCGGACGGCATCAAAGAATACTCGAAGAGATACGTCACTGAGATTTGTCCTGCTGTCTTGAAGACGTATGTGAGCAATGGGCGGGACTTCTTGATGAGAACAGGTGCAGTGGCCGCTCACACTCTCTCGTCCTCTCAGCCGTTCTCTTCATCTGTCCATCGTCCTCGCACGCTCTTGCTTTCTTTCACCCTCTCTTCATGCTCGCTGCCGGTTGTCCTCTCGCACCTTCTTGGCGCGCTTCCAAGTTGTCCTCGTTTGCCGTTTCCTTCGCTGTCTCACGCATTCCCTCCATCTTCCATTCACAGGTACCATCTTTTGCTCCCACACGTTTTAGCCCTCGTTGACCCCTCTCACACATTGCCCCTTTTGCCTTCTCACCCTTTCTCCGTCCACCAAGCCGTCGCGCATTTTACCCGACTTTTGTCCGCTCCCACTTTCCCTCCGTCTTTATCCTGATGCGTTCCGGTCATCTTTTGCCCTCACACATTCCCTGAGCATCATCCTCTTGCGCGTGCTCTCCCTACTTCCTCCTCTCACGTGATTTCTCCTCCCACATTTGTCTTTGCAAAGTTCTTCTCACACTTTTGCTCCATCTTTGGTCCTCCTACGTGTCCTCTCCGCCTTTCTTCCTCCTCTCACCCATTTCTCATCGTCTTTGGTCCCCCTAAATCAGGGGTCGGGAACCTATGGCTTTTGGGCCCAATATTGCT
>NW_017804970.1:11914-13500 GCF_001891065.2 Hippocampus comes
TGTTGCCGTTGCTGTGGAAACAGGTATAGGCCCCCTTTTGAATCAACCCGCTTGGCCATTAGCTCAAAGCTAATCCTAAGCGAATAAGATGGCGAAAAAGAAAAAAGATGACGAGTTTGGTCGACTTCGGGACAAATGGACCGAAGGATTCGCATTTGTGGGGAGAACGGGTTCTGCGGTGTGTCTGATTTGCAATGACAAAATACCATCGATGAAACGGTCGAATGCAGAGCGGCACTTAGACACGCCCCATGCTACGTTCGCATCATAATACTGTGCGAGAGGTGGCAGAAAGGAAGTGTGCAAGCTACTGAGCAGTGTGCAAGCTAGCCAGCAGTAACTTCGCGTCTGGACCCGGCCAGAGGACTTTCATTCCGATAGTTTTGCTGGATTTTTAGCAATCGTGAGGAACGGAAAACCATTCATATTAATGGTGAGTATTGTCACAAAATTATTTTAAAGAATACATTCAGAGGCTGAATATACTGACATTTTGTTGAAATCACTTTAAAAATACATTCATTCATTCATTCATTCATCTTCCGAACCGCTTTATCCTCACTAGGGTCGCGGGGGGTGCTGGAGCCAATCCCAGCTGTCTTCGGGCAGTAGTCGGGGGACCCCCCGAATTGGTTGCCAGCCAATCGCAGGGCACACAGGGACGAACAACCATGCACACCCACACCCACACCTAGGGACAATTTAGAGTGACCAATGAGCCTGCCATGCATGTTTTTGGAATGTGGGAGGAAACCGGAGTACCCGGAGAAAATCCACGCAGGCCCGTGTGTATATATATATATGTGTATATACATACATACATACATACATACACAACACACGGCTGGATAGCTCAGTTGGTAAGGCACCGGTTTGGGGAGACGGGGATTCGAATCCTGCTTGGGGCAAAAAAATTAACACATAACACCATCCAGTGTGGGTCCTTGGGCAAGACCCTTCACGCTAATGCCTACCTCATACAATGGTGAGACACAATAAATCGAATGACATGCCGGCTCAGACGTCGCCCGGCCAAACAAGGTCTGCGTCAGGTGCTGGGGAACCAGAGCACCTTGATGAAAAATGGGCTACTGGAACAAAGCGGAGATGGGCGAGATGCGATAACATGGCTCTGTTGGAATGCTACTACTCAAGCAACCCTAGTCAGAGGGGTTACATGCAGAGAATGCGGGCTGAATGGTTACTTCGAAAACCACAGTCACGGTTGACCACGAAACAACTAGTAGCTCAGTGTTCCAACATCCACAAACGGCATTTGCTGTCACAACTTGAGATTGACGAGGTACAACGCAGGGTCCACGGCGAAGGGCCCCAGGCTGCCAGATGAGAGGAGGAGGTCATACCAGAGATTGGGAGGCAATCCCAATGAATGCAGATGATGAGCGAGGCAGCAACGGACCTGAAAGCTAGGATCGTGGCGAGAATGATAGCTGGGCAACCTAGAAACCGATTACAACGGCTATGTGAAGTACCACCTGAAAGTCTCATGGAAAGTGTGAATGCAGCACTGAGGGCGATCCCTACCGTCGTGATCATGGAAACCAATGAGCTGATATACGCTTCAG
>NW_017804971.1:0-994 GCF_001891065.2 Hippocampus comes
TTAAATATAATTAACTAATTCTTTAATTTAAAAAAATATATTTAAAGATATTTTACTCTGGTTTTTATGTACTTCTATTTAATGAATTAACATTTTTTTTGTGTGTTGAGTGAAATAATAAATTTTAGATTTTAATAAAAACTGCAAAATTAAAACCCCCCAAAATTTGGACTCTTAATAATGTGAATGCTCAGTCGAACAGAATAAAGAACAGGCCGTATATGAAAACTATACACAGTATGATGCTAATGATTACAACAACAAAAATAAATGTTAAATACCTCTCTGGCAGATAGGATTGTTTTATATACCACATTAAAACGGGCTTGTATGTATGTATTTATTTATTTATTTGCATACAGGTTCAGCTTGAGATGCTTCAGATGGATCTGGAAGACAATGAGACAACTGTCAACTCTTATGAAAGTCAAAATGAGGCACTAAAGGAGACCATCCAGTCCCTGGAGACTGAGTTAGCTCAGAACCAAAGCCACATGTCTGACATGGTGATTCGACTAGAGGACAGTAAAGCCCAGGTAGATATCGGCCACTTCTTAATTTGAGATGAACCAGGCCTCCCGCAGCCACTGACTCACAATTAAAGCTTTGGAATCAAAATTCTCATTTCAAATATGTCTTTTAGGTCTCCGTTTTGGAATCACGGTTGGAGGAGGTCCAGTCTCAAAACTCCATGTTGGAGACCAAGTATGTGACAGCCAGAGAGGAACTGATGGAGAGGAGTTGTGAAATAACTCGCCTGGAAGGGGACGCTGTCAAATGCAGTCAGTTGGAAGATGAAGTCGCCACTTTGACGGCTGAAGTTTCAACTCTCACTCAGATGATTCAAGATAAAAAAGAGGATGACAGAGTGTCACTTGAGGAGAAAAATAACCTCAAAGCAACTTTGAAGCAATTGGAAAATGACAAAGACCAACTGCAGGCTGACATAAATGAGGTGTATGTTCAGAAGCAGCAGATGGAAACCACACTGGAC
>NW_017804971.1:1409-27929 GCF_001891065.2 Hippocampus comes
ACAGGAGTGTCACCTGATGAAGGATCAACTTCAAATGACAGAAAAGCGGATGGAGGAGAACAGAGCCAGGTATCGTTATTACAGTTCTTTTTATTTTAACTGGTTAACACAGTATAGTACAATGAATTGTCCCAGCATTTGCAAATAGTACTGTACTTCCCTTGCATGTGGGAAAGGAGAGCCAGTTGCAGATGAACTTTTCAACTATTTGTTGAATGGCAATGGTGAACAGTTGAACACAAACACAGTCGGCACACTTGAGCAAGTGCGCCTCTTGGCATTGCTCATGCCCAGACACTCACATCCAGACTCACAGTCAAATGCAACTGTCAGATATGTGTTGTATTTTCTCTCCGTATGCTTGCATTTTCTTTGTGTTGAAATATTTTAACAATGTTTAAAATGTGCTGTTTAATTAATTTTTTAGAAAGTATCCATATTGAAAATGAATTAGATGGCAAATTTTTACCTAATGCGGGTGGATCTGGAATGTATCCTGACGAAACGGGGGGTTTCTGTGTCAGTGTTTCTGCTCTTCTGTTTATGTTTAAATAACCATTGCAGCTTGATTGTGTTTCAGGAACCAGCAGTTTGAAACAGAGCAGGCTGAACTGCACCAGAAGTTGTCATGCTTACAACAAGAGCTGAGTGTATTAAAGCACCAGTATGACTTGTTGCTGGAGCAAGTGGGCCAACAAAACCATCTCATACAGCAGCTCCAACGGAGCCCCCAAGAAAACTTGAGCCCCGCAGAGCCTGAAGAGGCAGACATGACTGGTGAGTGCAAACAAATGCTAATGTCATAAGGGCTTTTTATTTGAACCATGACACATTGAGATTGACTTATCTGTAATGGTAATTCCAGCGGAGGCAGCAAGCCACATTGATGTTGAAGCCACTGTGGAACCAGCATTAAATTCATTGACAGGAAATGAGGCCAAATTGGAGGAACTGTCAATTCAACCTGATGAGTCCCCCAGGTATGGCAACATTTCATTTGAACTACTCAAAAATACACATTTAGGAGCAATACAATGAATCTTCCTTTAATCTTGTAGTGAAACGGAACAAATCCTTGAGCCGGATGTAATCCAACCAGAGATGATCGAGGAACATGTGGAAGAAGACAGAGATGTATGTATCGAAGTTAGACACCAAATGCAGATAATCGACGGGAAACTATTTGATCAGGTATAAGAGAATTGTTTTTGATTGAGTTCTCCCTTGACCAGGTTGCTGATAAATGTTTTTTTTTTAAATATGATCTGATAAACAAATTGAATTTGGCTGCGAATTTTTAACCCACTTGTAGGTTCAGGAGGAGAGCATTGCCTGCAACGTCCTTGAACATGAAGCCGCTACCTTACACTCAATCAGTGAGTAATGAAATACACACATTTGCTGCTTACATTTTCTGGACATACATAATATGAAGTTCACTGAACCCTTTCTCTATAATCATATATAACTTTCAAGCATTATAAATTTTTACCCTTGTTGAGTTCAAAGTCACATAACTTGTGTGTTGATATTCCGTCCAGCAGGCACAGAACCTGTGCAGTTACAAGACGACCGCAAAGACCTCTCAAAGCGGGAAGAGGAAGTCCGTGCCCTGCTTTCTGAGATTGACCTGCTCACGTCAGACCTAGCACTGAGGAAGGAATTGACCTCAGACCTCCAAGCGCAAGTCCAAAACTTGGAGCAGAAAGTTGATGGGGCGGAAGAGGAAGCACGTTGCGCAGCAAATAAGCTGAACAATGTTTTGAAGGAGAAGAATAGCTTATCTGAGCAGGTGCACAAGAGAACAATGTATTCCTAGTCTAGGAATAGCATTTGTTGTTAAACTGTGATACCAATTCTATGTTTGAATCTAGTTGTCTCAGCTGTCAGATGAAAGAGAAACCTTAACGCTGCAGCTCCAAACAGCTAAATGCCAGCTAGCTGATGTTATGGAAATGTTGGAAGGACTCGAAATGACCAAAGGTAAATTCTTGATTTGTGAAATGGTAACATTGCCAGATATTTCTAGTTCTATAACTCATTAACAAGCATGTATGTCCCGAACAGCGATTGAGTTACAGTGCGTTATCTTTTTTTGCTGTGTAGGTGGGTGGGACGAGAAGTTCCTCCAGCAGGAAAGCGAGCTGAAGAGGGTTCGCTCCGAGAAAGCCAATCTGGAGCAACACATCCTAGACTTGGAGTGTGAGCTGGAGGCCCTGCAGGAGGAGCGCCGCAAGCTGGGGAATGAGCTCGAAACTCAGAAGAGGACTTGCTCGGGCTTGGAGCAGCAAATCGAAACGCTCACCTCTGAGGTGGGCATTCATTCACCGCTCAAACGTCAGCATACAAGATATTTACAGCATTGCAAATCATTATAATCAAGCCGGGCAAATTCGCCCATTTGTGAGATTTTGGGAGGGATACCCATCTTTATATTTTATTTGCTAATAAACTCAACTATTCACTTTTTTTTTTTGCTGCACTGAGATTGAAGTGAACCAATAGGAGTGTTTCTTTGTCACCATCTTTTGGACTTTTGTTGCAAAGTAACTATATTGAAGTGAGTTGAGCAGTGTCATGTAGTGCTTTGCCTCCATCTTAATATTGTCTTGGTGCAAAGGAAGTATTTTGATACCATCTTTTGGCATCTTCATGCTAAGGAACTATGTTGAAGTGAGTTGAAGAACTTTGTTGTTCTTTGTTGCCATCTTGTGACATCTATTGGCAAATGCTCACGTTTGGCGGGGGTTAGGGGGGAGTAGTTCCTCACAGATTTTTGCAATCCGTTGCAAAACTTGGTCCTTACCCGCTGCTAATAGTGGGGATTCACTGTAGTAAAGTGTTTATCTCTCTTTTTACATCTAAAAAATGAATACATTAAACCCTGGTTATGTTTCCAGTATAAAAGTATTAAAGTATAAACCCACAACTCCTGAATGTCCACTTGAAATGCGCCTTCTACAATTTCAGCCTAAAATCCTACATTCTTGTTGACACAAACACGATGAATAAATTATAAACTAATTTCACAGTCAGTGCAAAACCAGTGAACATATTATTAAGGCTATGATGATGAATCAGCTGCACAATATGATGCAATTACGGGACACGAGAGCAGCAAAGGTTTACTGTATTTAATGTCGTTCTTGTACAGTGGATCGTGTACCATATGCTGTTTTCTTTTTAAGACAATCCAGCTACGATCCGAACTGGTTTCCTGCGCCGAAGAACGAGAGGAGCTGAGTCAGGCTGTTGGTCAATTGCGAGAGATACTACACGGGATGGAGACCACCGACCGTGACACCAGGTCTTACATATCCATTCTGCAGAATGACATCCGAGATGCAAACAGGGAGAACGAAGCCCTGCAAGGCAGCATAGACAAAATGAAGGCGGAGAGGCAACAGGTACACAAATAACTATTGTGTTTGAATAAGCTTGTCCAAATCACAAAGGACGTCAATCTCATTGACCTGATGCTGTGATGCTATGACAATATTTTTTTTTTCTGTCTCAAGCTGTTGGAGCAGATGAATGTGTTGGAGGAAGCCATGTCTCAGCAGACTGAAGAGAAGGAACAATTGATTGGGCAGCTTGACAAGATTAAGGAAGCTCACACGTCTGCCAGTCAAAACACAGAGACCATGTTCAGCAAAATCCAGGTGGAGATGAAGAGTGATGAAAGCGTGTCACTAAATGTAGCCTTTCAAAATGATACGATAATTCCTCTCTGTTTCTTTGCCAAGGCTTTGGAGGGACAAGTGCGACAGCTGACGCAATCTTTGGAGTCTTCCCTACTTGAAAAAGGTGAAATCGCTTCTCGACTGAACTCCACAAAGGACGAGGTCCAGCAGATGCGCACCGGCATCGAAAAGCTCCGTGCCCGCATCGAATCTGACGAGAGGAAGAAGCAGCATGTGGGCGAACTCCTCAGAGGTAACTTCTACCCATCTTTTTGCAGCGTTGTTACACTTCTCAATATTGTTAGTGTCCTGACCAGGAATATGTGTGTCTGTAGCCGCTCAGAGGAAGTCTGACTCACTGCAAGACCGCATTGACGCTCTACACCGAGAGAAGGAGGATGCAGAGCAAGACCTTGAGGAAGCTGTCCTTCAGGTACTCACAGACATACCTGGAAGAACATAAATGCTCAAAGACAAAGTTTGTGACACAATGTTGTACCGCTTACCCTTGACTTGCAATCTGATACAGACTGAGACCCTCAAAGCTGAGCTGGAAGAGGAAAGGATCAAGGTACAGTATGTACTGGACATTCATGTGAAACTGTGTCATTACCTGATGTCGTATTCACCAAACATAGCAACGTACACTCATTGGCCACATTGTGTACCTCACACAAACCAATAAGATCCAATAAAATGTTATTTATACATTAAAAAAAAGTTACTGTGTTTTGTTTATTTGGTCCTTCTGAGAAATTAAGCGCCTTTTTGGGGACATACACAAGCCTGATTTCTCACCAATTCATTTGAGCATCTTGCCATGTCCTGAACCCGATGCCCCAAAAATTCACTCAGGAGCTCCTTCCCAATAATCAGCCCCCCCAAACCAGTTTCACAACCCCTCCCAGAAATTGAACAGGAAGTCGGTCATTTAGGTATGAGGCAGCGCTGATGGCCAAATTCCAGGGTTTACAAACTCCGATTAGGGAATAAACCACAACAGACCCTAATTGCAAGTACCGGTCATCATCTGAGAACAAGCGTAATACAAAGTGTGCTGTTTTTTTGTTTTGTTTGTTTTTACCTGATTCGCTTATTGTCTCTGGCCCCCAGGTGGATGAAGAGAAGAGAGGTCTTAGTGAAGAGCTCCTGAAGCTTTCTGCCACTCTGGACAGCTTGAGATCTGAGAAGGAGGCTCTGGAGCGAGAGCTGCAGATGAAAAACGAAGAGCTGGAGGAACTGAAGGCTACCAAGGAGGAATTGGAGCGAGGCCTGAAGAGGGCAGAGATGGATCATAGAGAAGAGGAGGAAAGGCAGAGGTGCAAGGTGGAGGAGTTGGAGAGGCAGATGAGGGAGGAGGCGGGGAAACAGACGAGGCTGGTGGATGACCTCCAAGTGCAGCTTGAAGCGTCTCATCAACGAGAGCTGTCTTTTGAAGAAAAGAGCACAGAAATGGAGAGGGAGCGAGAGAGAATGAAGAGCCTCCTGGAGAAGCTGGAGGAAGAGAAACAACATCTGCAGGAGTCGCTGCAGGAGTGGAAGATGCATGGAGAGGAGTGGGAAAGACAAAAAAACAATCTGACGACTTGCATTGAGGGTTTGGAAGAAGACATTGTAAAGGCCAAACAGACGGATGATAAAAAAGAGCTAGAAGGAGAAAATAGACGACTGCGAGACGAAAAACAAAGACTAGAGCAGGAGAATGAGAAGCTCCATTCTAGCAAGGAGGAGAACATTGCCCTGAAGCAGGAGAGAGACAGAGTAGAGGAGGACAGACACAGGCTGGAGGGCGAGATGAAGACGCTTCAAACGGCCTTGTCGCTTGTGGAAGAAGAGAAGAATAGTTTGTCCTTAGTTCTTTCTGCGCTGGAACAAGAGAAGCAAAGAGCTGCAGACGAAAAGGAGAAACTGTCGGAGGAGCAACAGAAGCTTCAGTCCACGGTTGTCTCCCTGGAGGAGAAGCTGGAAACACAGCAGCTGTCTGTCTCCAAACTCAACGAGCAAGTACGCACACCTACCGTCCCCAATTTAAAATGTCTGTAATGATACAAAATGAATAAATGCACATTTATAGAAGCAAAAAACACAAAATGCAAACCCGTCCAATACGAATGGTGGTTTGAATTCCCCCCCTTAATTCCTGCAACTCCTTTTTTCCCCGTCCAGGTGTCTGAGCTGTCGACTCGTGTCGCTCACGTGTCCAAAGAGAGAGACGCCACCCAAAACAAGTTGAGACTTTGGATGAAGACTTGCAAACAGCTGGAGCAAGAGAAGATGCTCCTACTGAGCAGCTCAGGTTGGTTTACTTGACACTCGGGCTGCCACACACGATTATTTTGCCAGTCGAATAATCACCATCAGTCGTCGCGATTTGGCAACTAATCGTATCATATATAAATCCCAGCATATCGCACCACCAAACAGCTCCTCTTATGTACCCTTTATTAACTTACAGCTTCAATTCTTTAAGGTTTGTCCCAATTAATAATGAAGTCAACCATACATTCAGCTTTGCTTCATCTTTGCAGCTTGTATAAGCATTCCTGACATGTTTATACATGATAGAAGCGATGCCTTGGCCTTTAAATTCCTTTAGCTGAATATGTTAGGCGCATTTTAAAATGGAACCCCAAAAAAAATCATTCAACGCAGAGTTGCACTTATACTGTTAAACAATAAATACAAAAAGTAATAGAGTACAGTATAGCACTTATTTGGTTTTGTTTTGAATTAGCCTTTATCCACAACCTTTTCCTTTAATTTAAAAGCGGTAAATTGATCCGCTAATGCTAGCTTCCAGACAAAACTGACTGTATGTCAGAAATAAAAGCAGGCATTAGCCACACCATGTTTCCTTTGTCGACGCTCGTTTATCACCGCTGTGCTGCCATAAAAGGGACATTTGCAGCATATGATTTTTGGTTAAATGCGCCCAACCCTTCCCCCTTATTAAAACACATGTATTTAAACACAAAAAAAGTGCAAGCATCAAGTGTACATACTGAATTTTATTGTTAAGTGCTGTGTGCGCTGAACTCCCCTAGATGGCTGTAATGCCCAAGGTATGGAGTTCTATAGCTCTTTAATGGTCAGAAGAACCAGAAACCTTTACCACCTCACGCGTACGAAGCAAGCATTATGATAGACGTAGGGCCAGATATGCCTGATTTTCAAAATAATACTTTTTTTCAGACTCCGATGAGCCAAAAAAATCTATAAATACTTTTTTCGGTCTTTCTGTTAAGTCCTGTACAAAATGTTCCATGGAACAGTACCAATTGGTAACACTATATTTATAATAACGTAGAAATATGTCAAACCTCATGACTAACGATCACTATAAATGAAAAAAATCCAATGCATTTTGAAAATGGACCTGCTTCCCCCCCCCCCAGATGGTCTGTGCAGTGAAGCTTCACAGGTGGAGGATAAGCAGCTGCAAATTCAAGCAGAGGAGAGGAAGAAGGAGGTAGAGGAGCTGAAGTCATCCCTTAAGGAGGCGAGAGCGGAGTGTAAAGAAAGATGCAAAGAGGTGGAGGAGCTCAAGGCGGCCCTGGACGCTCGCAGCAGAGCTCTGGAGGAGGTCAAAGGGGAACTCAAAGAAGTCGAGCAGCTGGTGGAGGAGAAGACGAAAGAAGTGGACGACACCATGAACAAATACTGCAGCTTGATGCTGGAGGTGCACAAGCTGGAGGTGGCCAATGAAACCCTGACGACGAGGCTGGAGTATTTGATCGCGAGCAAACCCGCCAACAAAGACAACCTCAACCACTCCGGGACCGCTGACGGCCGCAGACGCTCGACGAGGTCCTCTACCAAAAAACTGGATGTCCAAACAGAAAACTCTGCTCGTTCGACTCCGCAGAAATCACCACCGGGCTCCTCACCCGGGAAGAGGGGTCATAAACATATGAGCAATAAGGACAGCGCCCAGGAGGCTCTTCACAACCTCACCAAGAAGATCAGAGCCAACGCTGTGACCACGCCAAAACAGACTACCGAACAGGAGGACGAGTTCAGGCCCGAGGGGCTTCCAGAGCTGGTACAGAGAGGTATGAATGCCCTGCGCCTTTCGCATCATGCACTTGAACATCCGTAGATGTAGTGGAGTCACGATTTGTTTCTGTTAGGCTTTGCTGACATCCCGCTGGGTGAGGCCAGCCCCTTCATCATGAGGAGAACCACTGCGAGACGCTGCAGCCCTCGACTGACTGCCAGGCAGACATTAGACAGCAAGGTAAGCACAAACACAACTGAGTCACCAAAGAGTATTGTGAGGTTAATATGACACATATTGTCATGTAAGGGTAGGGTTGGGTGATTTATTTTAATTTCCATTAATCAGCAGACAACCTATGCAAAATCCTTTTCACATTGTTTTCTGTATGCAAAAAAAAAAAAGAGTCCGGAAGGCAATCAGAGTTAATGGCGCTGAATATCGCCAAAGACATGGTGCATATTTATACTTCCACCTGTCAGCGAGTGAGGCTGAGTGATACCACGTACCGTTTACATACTTGTTTTATTACAGTGTCATTTTTTTTCTTCACAAGGATACATTACTTATGAGCTTTTGTAAAAAAAAATAAATAAAAAATAAAATTATAAGCAAAGGGAAATTAATTAATCAATTAAAGCTGTAAATGGAATGGAAATGCGGGTGGGGGGCTAGATTGAGATGTTATACTCAGGTCATAGCTCTCAGCCCCACGCGAAGGCTTCATTGTCATGGGTGTGGGACAGCGGTGTGAAATTATCACTGGACACTGATTTATAGTATCTGACTCTGGTTTCTGTTCAAAAGGCAAGAGCAGATAAATGTCCGATTTTCTGTGACGCCTCTGTTAGTTTTGGGGGATCTTGGCATCCACTAGGACCTCCCGCATTCGAGTCACCTCAATTGGAGATTGTGAAGTCTTCGAATATTTCTCTCAAAATGTCCACCCCGCTTTCTTTCCTGTACCTGCTCTTTCATATTGTTGTTGTTTTTTTTTCATCACCAGGTGCCTCCTTCCTCGACTGACAAGTGTGAAGAAGTGGTCGCTCCTCGTTCGCACGAGTCACCAGAGCAAGGGGACAACTGTCATGTTCAGTAAACCCAAACACACAGCACTGTGGTCTCGGACGACATTTACAGTTAATTACACTATACTTCTTTGAACACCATTTTAGTCGTTCAAGTCAATCCTTACAGTTATCATGCACCATTTATTTTACGTAATTTCTAAGTGGTTCAATGCAGGTGATAATATGAAAAGCAGCACTCGGGACACAATAGACCTTATTTGCAACATATCAGTAACAGCTAGCATGACAACTTCCGCAAGTGAAAACAACATTCCGAATTCCTCTGGCGGTATTTAAATCAGTTTCTCAAATTCACATTGTTACATTGTTTTTGTCTTGCACTGTATATATTTCATTGTCCACTAAGCCGTGTTTTCAGCCTGTGTTCCTTTTACTGCATGCTGTAGATAATGTTAACTCCAGCAATGAGTCCTGTGTTCCAGGATCTTCTTTCCTTCTAACGCCAGCTACCTTTTCATGTCCTTTTTTTTTTTTTTTTTTTTTTTTTTTGGTGCTTGGACTGCTTCACCTTCTGATATTTTTATAGCTTGGTATCTTTTGTTTTTCTAATTACAGTTTGAGCATATTCAAGCATTTTATGACGGGAAGTTGCTTATAGTTAATGTGCAGGTGTAGGAGGTTACTGGTTATTGTGAATACTTGTTATTTCTCACTAAACTTTTTTAAACAACCTTAAAGCGTGTGTAGTCTGTCTTGAGCAAAGCCTTTCTGCTAAATCAGTTTTTTTTTCTTTTGTTTTGTTTTGTTTTTTTAATTTAGCATGACTAATTGTGAATGGGGATCCTGTTAGCATAATTCTGTGGTGCGTCACCACACTAAACTGACACAAAGTCAACACTTGACTGGTCCAAACAGTTCAGGCTCAATGTGTGGTGTTTGCACACTTGAGTCAGGCGTCACTCGTTCATCTTTCTTTTGTGAGTCGACCTTTACGATGTCCCAACCACAATTCACTGTTGATACAAAATTGCGTCCCAAACGGTTCCATGCAGGTAAAACAACTATACTTCCCCTTTAATAAAGTGTGATAGTCATGTGCTTATCTATTATCTATGTATGTGGCTAATTAGCAATGAGTAATTGTTCTGTTTATAACTTCATTGTTTTGCACCCATACTCTTACTAAACGCAATTAAGAGTCAGCTGCTGTGGTCTTTTTTAGGCAGCAGTTTTGCATTTTTATAGTGACCTATGGTATTCTTAAGAATGGGGGAGGGGAGGATTCGCAAACGTAATGCAGATGTGCCACATTGCACCCTTAGAAGTGGAGGAAAAAAAAGATTTATTTTTCAAGTTAGACTGAGAATTTTTGAAGGCCAGACAAAAGCCTGGGATTTTTAAGTCGGCACAAGACAAAACATTTGCCTTGAATCATTCTTCTGGCCGACAACATGAAAGATTTTAAATCAGGCATTCAGAGGGGAAGAGCTTGCTTCTCCATATCTGTTGCATTGTCCTCCAATATTTCAATCGATCAATCACGATTTTAACTCTGGTTGAATTTGCCTCTCTACATCGTTTTTTTTTTTTTTTTTTTTTAATGTGATGTCATAGGCGGAAATTGTACAAAGTAACAAGCCTCTTTTTACAAAGGTGCAGAAAATGCAAACATGTTTATTTTCAGATGTAGGGAGTAAAAGAAAAATAAGTTGCCAGCAGATATCTGTAAAATCGACTAAAGTACAATCACCAACTCTTTGCTCTGAAAGTCACACCACTAGGCCTATTTTGACTTGGAAGGGAGAGAAAAGGATCAAAATAGGCGTAACTATTGATATGTGCATAATTGGAAGGCCTCTTGTGTTTTTTGTTGTTGGGGTTTTTTTTTTTTGTTGTTGCTGTTGTTGTTTTGTTAGTTGTTTTTTTTTTTATGTGGGTCGAGTTTCATGATGCAGACGGCTTCTGATCAATGTCCATTGATCTTTTCTGCTTATAGACATTAAGGTTATTGATGTGTCAGATGAGGTCAGCTTGACCTCATGACCGCTTGAAGCCAATCTCGGCAACGCACGGTTAAAGCACTCGGGCGGTTGAAAGCACCTGAGAGCAGTGCATTGTGGGTTATGGGAACGGAGAGAGCCGGATGAGCCTTCCACACACCCCTCAGAGGGGATACTGTTGACGGAAGCCGCGGTGCCAGAACCAACTGTGGCCTAGCACACGGGAAAAGTGGGGCCATGTTATGACTGGCACCGACTGCCGAACGTGTTTGTGTTTGTGTATGTGTGAGTGTGTCTGCAGGCTGGATGGAGAGAGCGACCGACTGTCCCAACCCTGGGCTCTATGCATGAATTGAGCCATTCTCTGGCTGGCAACGCTGTATAAGCAGCAGCCAGTGTCAGGAAGTGACACCAGGCTGCAGAAAGAACACTTGATCTCCTGCTAGAACATTTGATTTACCTTAAAACAACACCGTGGTGACATTACTGTATGAGTGTGACTCCTATTTGCCCAATTTAATAAATTAATTCCTGCTGAGTCCGTCGCACGACAATCGCAAGTGACATGTAACAGGGTGTAAGAGCCTTATTGAGCCAAGGCACCTATTTTACTTCATAAAAAAAATATATGCTCATACTTTTAAATAAGAGAGAGCTTTAGGCCCAAGCCCAAAAGGCAGCCAATGCATAACTTTATTTATTTATTTTTAAGGTAAGAGCGGAGAACAGTTTTCAAAAAGAGTTACGTGAAGAGGTAACTTTTTGAGTAGCCAATATACAATAATTGTGTTTGGGTGGGTAGGGGGTTGGGGGGGGGTATTTCCTCGTTAGCTCAAGTTATCTTTGGAGGAGTTTTTTTTGTTTTTGTTTACTTTTTTGTCAAGCTACCCCACTGGTGACAAAGTCTCAAGAGATTATCTGTGCATCGACCTTAACGTCATTAACTCATATTGACCGGGGGGTGTCCGCATGGCTGCAAACAATTGCACACGCAGCAATTGAGCCATTCTTCCTTAACCAGACTGCAGGCGTTTTCCTTTCTTCCTTTAAATAACAGCAAAGAGCTGACTCCGCATTTAAGGAACCCAAAATAGGCAAATGGTCATAAAGAAAGCTCAGTAAAAGCCTCTGGATGTTTTACATCATCTGATTTGTGTAGTTATTATGTTTGCAAACATTTAACCCGCCTGAGGGACATCCCATTCAAAGACTTGTGTTGGAAGGACAAAAAACTGCATGCAGTAATCTTGCTCGGTTTTAAGGATTGCTGCATGTTGCGGAAAGAATGTAACCTGCAAATTTGTTTAATTTATCTAAAGTTAAGCTAAAAACATAATTTAAAAGATAAGTGATGGGTTGAAGACTCCTGCATGTAAAACTGAAAAGATTTGACTCTGTTGTCTGACTCATATACCAAATTATACTCACCTAAACTAATACAATCAGGTTAGACAAACTTTAATAACATCGCTGGAAAGGATGACAGCAAACATGGCAAGAGCTGAACTAAAGTATATTTTCTACTCGTACAAACATATTTACACTCTAAAAGACATTCATGTGGCATTCACCAGTAGTAGAAATATGCTTTTAAAAAAAACACGCAGTGTAGAAAAATACACAAAATTCATCAGCTCGTCATAAAACACATATTGGGCACATGTGGCGCAAAAAAAAAAATAGCATTGGTTTCATTTTTGCACAGCAATAGAAGCAGGATACCCAAAATTTAACCCTCCCATTGCAAAAACATTGCAGTAAGATTCCAACCAGCATGTTAGTACCCCAACTAAAAGAGCCTGGGTTATGAAATTCACCATTCATCAAACTTTGCATTCAAATTCTTTCCTGACAGATGCGTCAGTCCAAAGAAGAAGAAACATAAATACAAATCTCCCCTTTCTCTTTTGGTCATGTGCGCAAGTGTGAGTGTTCATTTTAGCACCATAGTCCATCATAACTCGGCAGAGAAGTATTCGGGGACAATACGTAAACGCTATACATATCTTTGGCGTTGGAGAAAATAATTGTACCAGCAAAGCCCTCATTTTTCAGGAAATCCCCAAAACCGCGTGTTTGTTCTACCATGAACCCTTTCAGGGACAGCGTTTACTACGCGGATAGCTTATCGTGTTATCAGGTTACAGGGTGCATGAAAGGGTTAACATTACATCATCAAACAGCACGATCAATTTTCGACACTTTGGATTGGTTAAAAAATGTGTAAAAAATTCCACCCACACCTGTGGACTGACCAATAATTGACCAAATTGTGACGCTTTGGCCAGTGATATGCAATATATAATTTTATGAATAAGAAAATACTAGAAGGATACGGCTCTAATATTAAAAAGTGGTAATAGTTTAAAAAAAAGCAGCAGAATGTTTTGAAATAAACTTATAATACTGTGTGAGAAAAAAATGTACAGCTGTAATTTGGCGTGAATTTTTTTTTTTAATCTGGAAAAACAAAAAAATTGTGAATAAAGTCTGCATGATTAAAAATCCCAAACTAAATTAAAATTGTCAAATTTTACATGGAGGAGAAAAAAAAGTCACAATATAAAGAAAACAAACATCACAATATTATGAGCGTCAACATTCTTCCGACATTTGTCTGCTAAACTTCCAACTTAGTAAAAAAAAACTTTTTCGACATTCAGCGGGGCCGTAATATTCCTTCATACAGTTATAAATTGTAAAACATAAAAGCATCAACCTTATTCATAACAAGCCTTTTAGTTTCTTGGCGTTTCACGGGCATACTTGCGCGCAGGAGAAAACTGACTGATTGTTATTGTAACATTGCACACTGACAATAGTGTGTTAAACTGTAAATCAGAAACTTAAATAATAGTAACAGGATGGACTGCATAGCCGCGCAAACTGTAGCATGCGGTTACGTGCTAATGCTGTAAAAAAAAAAAAAATCAAAGTGCATTTTCAACTGCAGGTGGAGGAGGAGGCCTCCCATTTGTGTGTCTGTGAGCCCGTAGTGTGACACCAGCTCAGGATGATTAAAGTCAGCGGTGGGGAAGTCCTCCGAGCACAAACCGACAAATTATGACCATTTGTGGGTTAAATATCTTCACGTTTGTTTGTTGTTGGGTTTTTTTTTTCCCCACAACGCTACGTTGGGATGGATCTGAGCTTCCCCATCCCCTGGATCGAGATCTCATTTGCTGCCATCAAAACGATTGATGCTAACAGTGCATATTTGACACATCATCCTCTCGCGACAAAGTAGAAGTAGAATGGTTTGAGGTTGAGTTTTCGTCCAGTCAACATTTCAACATTCGCATAGAACTGCATTCCGTTTTTCATATTCATATGGGAAAAAAAAAAAAAGTCAGCCTGGAAGCAAATACTGTCGAGTGATCGATGCACTTCACGTTTCGGACTATCCTGGAAGTATTCCAAGTCAAGTGTACACATCCCTGTTAAGGTACCTTACTTTCGAACCAGAGCCCAGACCTAAATCCTCATTTAACGTTCAAGGTTATGTGTAATGAAGAGTGAGTTCAGAATATCAAGTCAAGCTGTGCCACGCTGATTGTTTATGAAGATTGGCATCTTTTTCTCTTGAATGGTTTATGGTGTCGGCCACAGCAGGGCGCCACAGTGGTTAGCAGGTTTGCCTCACTGTTCTAGGGTGAGACTCGGGGTTCATGGGAAAGTACTGACTGCTTCCTTCCACGTTCCAAAAGCATGCATGTTAAGGCCATTGGAAATTGTGAATGTGAGCTTTAATGCCTCTTTGTCTATATGTGCCCTGTGATTGGACTGGCAATCAGAAAAGGGTGCACAAAGTCATCTGAGTCGACTCCACCTCACCCACTGCCCTCATGAGGACAAATATGATAGTAAATGGATGGATGGAAAGATCATCTAGAAAAAATCAATAAAAAAAAAAAATCTCCCCTGCAAAAGGATCCACCGGACCCAAAAAGTTTGAGAAACTCTATTCTAATCAAGCATACATAAATTGGGGGGAAAAAAAGGTGTGAATTTGAACTCCTTAACAGGCTTGTGTCGACTTTCCACATGAACTGGAATGAACACTGGAACAGCTGTGAGTGGCTCAAATGGGAAATACAAAGATACGTTTTTTTGTTTGGTTTTGTTTTTTTTTTTGCTTCGCACAAAGGTCAACCTCTGAGGCTTGTGCTTGACATTTCAGCAAAATGAACAACTTTAAGGCACTGTGACGCTTTAATTACTTGTCCAAGTTGCCTCATGCGTGTTCCGCAGTCTCTTTTCCACCTCAGCGGAGAGAATGATAATGAATATCAGTCCGGGGTGTGTTGGCATGACAACAAAATCCAAAAAGGTTATTGCACCTTGTTATTCTGAAATTGTGACTGCATCCAAAACTGTCTTTATGATTATGACAGTCTACAGCTGTTAGTGACAATAACACCTATAGAAAAAGCATTCGCCAAACTCAAAATTATCGCAGTCCCGTCCACCCCCCCCAAAAAAAAAAACAACCATAAAATCTCCAAATTGTTCAAGGTCATCTTTCTGTTTCAAACTACCTTCCAACTGCTGTTCAGAAGCAAATTAAGGCATTGGTTCTCAAACTGGGTCCCCGGATCCCCGGGGCTCAGCAAGTTGTAGCTTTGGGGCCCATCAACAATTTCTTTCATAGAATATGTTATGTCATTCAAAGAAGTGCAGACATATGGTGGCCGGTGCGCCGATCCTATCTTTAAGTCAATTGAAAAAAAGCTAATATGATGGTGACCCATCAACACATAAATCTGATATCCTTACGTGAATACTCATCAAAAGGCGTTTAGGTGCATGATTACATTAATAGTCCTATTTTTCACAAACAGGCATAATATTATGAGAATAAAGTTTATCACTTTCCTCCTTTGCAAAACCTTGACTTCACTCCCCCTGAGATTACAATCAAAAAATAATAAAACAACAAAAAACAAACCCTTGTCGCCATATTTGTTAAAACTGTCAGTAAGACCTGACAGTATAGTACATGAGTAAAATTATTTGTGGAAAAAAAAAATCACTCCCTCTTGTGCCTAACCCCCACTAACAGACAGAATGCTTGACTAACAAGGTATCAAACGTTTGTCATTCACTCGCAAGCGCCTTCACCCCAACCCACCACCAGCACAGCCAAATGCTGACCTGTTCCCAAGGCTTTCGGGAGCTTTGCTGAAACTATGACCGAATGTCCACCTCTTGACAAAAACAACAACAAAAATAAACGAACATTGGGCAGAAGACGAGGAAACAGAAGAAGACTACAGGCACCTAAGATTCAGAAGCAATACGGAATTAGCAATTAGCTCGACAGTTACATTTCTTACCTTTTTGATATTTAATTGATTGTATATTCCCAAAAATAAAACTTAAAACGATAACTATGTGTAAAAATAACACTCAATTACAAATAAACCATTCTAACACGAAGCAGGCGTGGCTTACATTGGCTGTTAAAAGTGCTAATGCTAGCTTAGTATGGCTACAGCTGCTATTTTGGTGACGCTGTGCGACGCACTTTCATAATCGCTTGCCATGATGAACGGCCATGTTTAAGAATCGTGCTTGTGCACGTTAGTTAAGTGTGAGGCCTCGGTCAGAATCGAGCATGTAGTGAAATGAGGCTACATTCAAATCTTGCTAGCAGTTATAACAATACTAAGTCCCACTTTGATATCATAATATTACGACTTTTGCTAGGAGGGAAATATCCTTATTCTATTACCCCTCTCGAAATGTTTCCCCCCTTAAAATAGGCCATTTAAAAAAAATTCTTAAAGCATTTAGGGGCACATATAGTCGTTAAATTGGCTTTTTTTTCTTCTTGGAAAGATTACAACTTTTTTATGACAACTGAGCAACTCTTTAAAAATAGAAATTTGTTATTGTTACGTACCAACTTTTTTTTCTCTCGAATGAGCAACTATTATGTATTCAGGCATTGAGAGGGTATACATGGTAGTTATGCTTAATTGGTGTGAAAATTATGAGGAGGTCCCAGGACCCAAATAGTTTGAGAACTATGGAGCACGTATGAACAAACTGTTAACATTTGCTCCTGTTTGAATATTTAGTGGTTGCTCCCATTGTTGATTGACATTTAAACTCCCAGACCTCTCCCAGAAAAGCTGGAAATCTTTACGGAGAACAAGGATGTCCACCATGGTTAAGAAATCCATTTTCCAAGATTTTCGAGCAGGTCACGATATAACAAACTGCCCTTCACTTAACATGTTCAATAATGGCCATATCGCCTCTTTCCAGGTCCAGACCGTTCATAAATAAGCCACAGTTCCGGTTTAGCTGAGGCGTCAGCCCCGGTAGCCCCGCCTCCTTGTCGCTCTTCTCCCGCTCCTCGCTGTGATTGGCTGATACCGTCCTTCGTGGCAGCCCAAATTCTGCGGCGGGGCTGAAACCAAGCTCGGACGACAGTTTACGTTTAATGGAAGCGGCCCGCTGGAATTTGTCGTAGATTTCCACACTCACTCGTCGGCGCGTTTCCTTCAGTTCTGCTGACACGTTGGCCGTCCATTCGGCTGCGTGGGCGCGGATCTCTCCCACCTATGGAGAAGATAGCTGCAGTCACAGGTTCAGTGAACAAAAACGCAGCGCGCCTTACTCACAGTCAATGTCCATCGGTGCTTAGAAAACAATTCCGTCCTCACCGAGGAATTCATAAATTCGTTTTCATTTAAGAAAACCTCAGCCGGTTTCGAAATAGCTGCAGGGGGCACTATCACTATAAATTCAATTTTATCCAATCAGAAGCCTCAGAATAATTTCGGAGGAAAAAATACAATAAATGTAAAAATAGTGATTCATATTTTGGAGAATGATTGTGAATTGGAGTGATTCTTGATTCAATAACACAGTATCATAAAACACAATAAGCAAAAAAAAAGTGAAAAAAAGTTTTTAGCTTAATAACCTCACTGCTACCAATCTAAATCTAAAGTGGATCAATTTATGGTAAAATATGAATTCAAGACAACAACTTTATGCGTTTTTCTGCCATTCTGGCTCCTGTGAAAAGTGTTTCCCTTCCGGAGAAAATTGCACTCATTTGCATAAGTTGTGTTATATTTAGAGCAGCAATGAGTCAAGATGCATGTCCAGATGAGACTATGGTCATGCTTTATGCAAACTCTCTGGAGAGACTCACACTAATAACCTGCAGGTGTATTTCGGTTGCATAAAGTCAATTGGATCAGAGAAGCATTTCATCATTGAAACCAAGTTAGGAGGGTGACAAAAGTCTGCTGGGACCTGGAGCCGCGCTTGGAAATGAACAAGTGCTCATGTACAGTAAATGTCACTACACTGAGAAGAGTCTGTATCATATTACATAATATTCTATATCAGTGGTGGAGAAAGTTGCATGTACGTGGCACGCACTTTAATCTGACTACTGAGTACAGTATTTACTTGGTCAAAGAATGCTGACTTATTTTGTCCCCCAGTCAGTGGTTCTCAAAATTTTACACCAAATATCACCGTTATGGGCAACTCCAAGATTAAAACAGTCAAAAAATCCAGAGGCCAAGATTTGAGTCCTAAAATGAAAAATTACCATACTTTAAGTTAAATACAACTGACATGCACTGTGCATGAAAATGTAATTATTTTTCTTTTTTATAGCTAATCTAAAATTGAAATTTGAAAATTGAAAAATCAAGTGTCGGCCTTGAGCACAAAATGTTTCCTTGTCGTATTATACTGGATGATATGCAATACATGATGATTTCCAATACAAGGTTAGAAAGAAAGGTGTTCATTTCGCAATACATGATGTTATTACTATGGTTGTGGTCTGAAGTGGTTTGCATTGGTGCTGTGTCCTACTGAGAACCCTTTATCATGCATTGCTTTCTTTGACTGTACCTAATTATGAACCAAGTTGTTGCCAGTGGGTGCATATCATCCATCCATCCATCCATCCATCCTTTTTAGTGCTTATTAAGATGCCAGGTGAGCTGGAGCCTATCCCAGCTGACTTTAAGCGAGAGGAAGGAGTAAACCCTGAACTGGATCCCAGCCAATCTCAGCGCCTCTTCTGACAAACAACCATTCACACTCACATTCACACTTAAAGATTATGTCAAGTCTTCAATTAACCTAAAATGCATGTTTTTTGGGAATACGATAGTAGAAAACCAATTCAAATGTTGGGAAAACATGCAAACTCCACACAGGAGGGGCCTCAGGTGAGATTCGAACCCTGAACCCAAGAAATGTGAGGCGGACCACTATATCCTGTACAGCACATGTATTACTATGTGTTGACAATAATGTAATCTAATAATAACTAAACCTCTTCTTTGGTCCTCCTCGAAATGACTCTTAACCAGTCTCCAATCATGCTGAGGATGGCGGCAAAGTAGGCCAGTCCAACCAAAATCCAGAACCAAACTACTGGTTTGTAGTAGTCCAAGTACTCGATTTCTGACCCCCCTGGAAGCAGAGGTAGAAGCATTCACAGAATCACACATGAGCCAAGCACAAAGTCACTTTTTTTCTTGTCCTTGTTGTTTTGAACTCGTTTTACCTGCAACAAAGTCCCCAAAGCCGATGGTGGTCAAAGTGATGACCACAAAGTAAAGCGACTCCAGCGCTGACCAGCCCTCGATGTGTTGAAAGATGGCTGCCGGGAGCGCCACGAACAGCAAGCAGCCAAAGAGCACAAACAGCAATGTAGATATGACCCGGATCTTCGTCTGACTGATGTCCCAGTGCTGCACGGACCGCACACGAGGTGAGCACAAGCACACGTTATCCAACAGCTGATGGCATTTAATTCATTTTACAGAGCACGGGACGCAACATTGGGGACAGCTGTTTCACTCCGTTCTTGAATCCAGCCCATTGATTATATAATTTATCCACACTCAGAAAACTTTAATCAGTGTCTTCCTTAAAAAAATAAAAATTAATAAAGTCAAAAAAGTGACACCTAATATAATTTAATAGATTTGACCTACTCCAACTTTGATTTAAAAAATGTAATTTAGCAAATTAACTCTTAAAAACAAAATAATGAAATCAATGGTTGAAATATTTTACTACCGGTAATCAATTTTACAGCAATAACTGATAAACATTTACTAAGTACCTGGAAAAAAAATATGAGAGACTACATCTGATTGATTTAAGTGGAATTTATTTATATCTCATGATAATCTTGATGACACTGATTAAAGCCATTTTTTTTTCTTCATTGTTGACTTTGCTCATAAACTATAATTTACAATTTATGCAATGATTTTCAGGTGATATTACTCAAACAAAAATAAGTTAAATGCAACTAACAAATTATTCAAATATGATTAAATCAACCTGTTATATCAAATTCCTAATATCAATTTAGAGTTGGTATGACAGAATGCATTGTCAAGAGTCTTGTAATATGTGATGCATTTGTCAAGACATTTTTTCCTAAATGTGGTTAATTAAAATGTAGTTACACTTTAATGATGTTTTACTAAGGCGGCGCGGTGTGCGAGTGGTTAGCCTCACAGTGCCGAGGTGCAGGGTTCGATTCTGGCTCCGGCCTTCCTATGTGGAATTTGCATGTTCTTCCCGTGCCTGGGTGGGTTTTCTCCGGGTACTCCGGTTTCCTCTCACATTCCAAAAAACAAGCATGACAGGTTGGTTGAGCACTCTAAATTGTCCCTGGGTGTGACTCTGAGTACAAATGGTTGTTCGTCTTTGTGTGCCCTGCGACTGGCTGAGATTGCTTCTTTAACAAGCATGAGACTAGTCAGTTTTGTTCAAAACAGCAGAATTCATTTAACAGTATCATAGTTTTGTTTTTGTTTTTGCTTGCAGTGTAGTTTGCTCTACTGTAAAATATTCCAGCAGTGCGCTAATTGGCATTTTCCAGAATGTGGCGCCTTATTTAGCAGAGACAAAATATTAGAAACAGCTCTCAGGATGATGCTGTGCAATTTTTACAGCAGTGTGCAATAAAACTACAATAATGTCAATTAAAGTTAAACTTTGCTATCCTTGTAAGTGCAGGTGTTATTGTAGGGAGCTGTTAGATCTGAATGAAGTATGCATGTATACCTCATCACATTGATGATGAGGTATACATGCATACAAATGCATGTCTGTGAAAGAAAACTCTAATATTCCATCATCTGATTGATTATCACTATTATTTTGAACGAAAAGCCACAATTCTATCCTAAATACAGTTGCAAACGCAGACTCAGACATTGTGACATCACAAGTTTGCCCCTGGGAGCACTTGGGACTGCGACTAAAGCTGTCGTCTAAAACCATCTGGCCTTAAAGCCATTAAACGCTTAGGTGGGTGACACAATGAACTTTTGTCCTCGTCCCCAGTCGTCGTCATCATCATATTTCTCTCAGACTCCCTCAGGACCCCTTAATCATTCAGAACAAAACTGCTCGCTTAAACAGCGTACATTCAGCCAGGGGCGAAGGGATTGATTGATTCATGAATTGATTAGGAGCTGTGTCACAAATAGAATTGACGTGTAGGAAACGTCCAGGCAAAGTTCAACAATCAGTTCATCGTTATTGTGCGATATTAATTGATGTTGGCGGGAGCGTGTCGCAATTGAAATCGTACTGAGTGTCAGATCACAAACCTTGAGTGCATAAATAAATAACATATAGAGACTCAGGAGATCATCAACTGGGTCCTGCCTGTGTTACGGTGATTGGCCGACATTAAATTTCAGTATTCGCATTGGTAAAATGATCGTTAAAGTTGCTCTGAGATTGAGACTTTTATTGAGAAATGTGAACAAAAGACCAAGGTGGTAAACAACGGCACTATATTACAGTACCGTCCATCCATTAACCCAATTTCTATTCTTCTCCACACAAGGGTTGCGGGCATGCTGGGGCCTATCCCAGCAGTCTTCGGGCAGTAGGCGGGGGACACCCTGAACTGGTTGGCAGCCAATCTCAGGGCACACAGAGACAAACAATCACAATCACACCTGTTGCATGTTTTAGGACTGTGAGAGGAAACCGAAGTACCCGGAGAAAACCCGCGTAGGCACGGGAAGGACATGCAAACTCCACACAGGAAGGCCGAAGCCGGAATCGCGTTTAGCCAAATATCAAGGTTGTCCGTCTGGAAACTGAAAGACCTTGGCGTGATAGGATTGCTGTCAAAAGTGCTTTTGTATAAATTATTCAAGGCACCTTTTGCCGACTTGCTGCCTGGGACACGTGCAGACTGTTAGGTGGATGCTTGTTCACCTGCACTCACCACAAACATCTTCTCCACTCTAGCGATGATCTTTGCAAAGATGGTGCCCAGCTGGTCGCCTACGCCGGCCAGGAGGAAACCGAAAAGTGGGATGCCCAGCAGAGCGTAGACGATGCAAAAGATTCTCCCGCCCTCCGTGTGAGGAGAGATGTTCCCGAAGCCTGGACAGAAGACGGAGAGTAGACTTCGGACCACGTTTGACTTCGGACCTCGAACAAGGTAGTTACCAATGCGTGGATGATGTACAACTTCCCACTGCTGGTGTTATATTCTTCTTTTCTGGAATGCCATTGAGTATTTATTTGAAACCCCTCTTAAGGTCTGTGTACTCGTACACACATTGTCTTCTTGAGTAAGAGAAAAGTAGAATGATTGGATCTTACTAGACGTGTTTTTCCAGTCTTGCCTTTTCGACACATTAGTAGAACAACTTTGGAATCATCGGAGGATAACTCCATCTTGCGAGTGAGGCAAAACTGTGTACTAGTTAACGTCTGCACAATACTAGTGTGACTCTTGAAGCAATAGATATTAACTAGTAGAATTATATAATGTCACATGACCCTATCATTAGCACCAAAATGCCCACTAGGAATTTTGTCTCACCAGTACATGTACACAAATCCCCCTTCCACGACAGAGGTGATGTGAAACCCGCAATATAATAAATACACCCTTGGCATGTTTTTACAGCATTTATGGCACTTAATTTTTTTTTTCCCGGTCTTTACACACACTTTAAAAGTAATACAGACACATTTGAGCACACAACATATTAGGAATGAGGAAGAACAACGGATAGCACAAAAATATTGTACAAACAGTGTAACAGTGTCCCAATCCCGCTATGTGTCAACAGTAAACAAATCCCATTTTTTCCAAAATAAGCTTAGCGGTAATTTACAGCGTTGTCAAGACATAGAATAAATGCTCAATCGGCTGTTGTTTTTTTTAAAAACGGTGCATCCTCAACTTCTGATGGACTAATTCTTGAATATACACTAAATGACAACATTCGGACACATTCAGGAAGTCGGCAACCGCAAATTGAAACGGTAGCGGCAGACGTTTGCGCTCAGTGTCCTTAAATGAAAACTAACAAAAGTGGAGAAACCGAGTCAATAAGTGGAGCAACTGCCATTGTACTTGCAATGTCGTAATTGCATTGCAATCAGCTGCAGCAAAAGAAATTTTACAGTTCGTAGAGAATAGAGAGGGATGGGGGCGGGGGAAAAGGATAAAAGCAGGGAGTAAAAGAATATCGTGCACACACACAAAGACTAAACGTATGGTCATGAGAGCGCCAAGGTGCACTAGTTTGATTACTTGCAGGAAGCAGATGGAAGATCGATGACAAAAGCAACAACCTCAAAGTCTTTGTTACATAACAGCTCATTTGGGGAGCGCGCGTGCACACACACACGCACACGCGGACGCACGCACGCACGCACGCACGCGTCTAGCACAGTTCAATATATAACCTCCAACCCTGATCGATGGCAATCTTACATGCAATCTTATGTAACAGTTAACTGTGACAGTTAACAATAATGGATATGTTTATTAAAAAAAAAAAAAAAAACAGTAAAAACACACACACACGTGCACATAAACATGGATTGTGTGCGTGTGCGTGTGCGTGTGCGTGTGCGTGTGTGCGCATCCTACCAATGGTGGTGATGACAGTCCCGGCAAAAAAGAAGGCGGAGCTCAGGTCCCACAGGCTGCTGGGATTGGCGAGCGTCCCGGCAGGGTTCACTCCCGAGCGGATGGCTGCCACGACTTGCTGAAGGTAGAAGGAGAGGCAGACAAAACTTGAACTCACAGAAAAAGTCGGAAAAGTGTCTTGAGAATGCGGAACACCGCAGTGGAAAGTCTGATCGAATAATGTGATAAAACAACGGGCCTCCTCTCTTGTAAAATAACTGTTTACTACAATATAGCCATTGTTATTCTTTAAAATTTTCACTGTACAGGTCATAACTTATTTTTACACTTGCAAGACGCTGAAGAATGTAAAAAAAAAAAAAAAAACACAAAGACGACGCAAATTCTTAAGAGCTATGCCTCTGTTGTCAAACGGTGAGTGTCGTATCTTATTGATATCGTCTAAAGTCTGAAACATGGAAGAGATTGACTTTATTTCCTTCCAAGAATTTCCAACAGGGAAAATGATCATTAATACAAAACGCTGGAAGTCCACCAGCTTCTCGGAATACATTTTTTTAACCCTCACAGGTTCCACCCTCTGAGAAAGTAATGAGCTGTCCAAGGTGCTGAAACTACGACAGCGGCAACACACATAGTGGACACACAATTTCAAGTCTACACATCCTGTTTCATTGTTTTGCTGTGATCTCAAGAAATGTGACCGATATAAAATCAGTTCAAAACTTCATCCACACTTAATGTGACCTTTAGCCACTACAATCGATTAAAAACAAAACTTACATAATTTCAAGAGGTGAAGAAAAAATGAACAACAGAGATGCAGTTGCACAAGTGTGCACACCCTCTTATAATTGGGACGGACGTGCCTGTGTTCACAATCAACTAATCACATTCAAACTCGTGTTAAATAGGAATCAATACACGCTGGCCACAATTTGAAGTGCCTCTGGTTAACCCCAAATCAAGTGCATTTCTTGCATTGTTGTAGGTAAGGTGGTTGTTCTTTTGGTGGTGGTGTGTTTGTGTCAAACATACCTTTTGGAATTCTGGCCACAAAGTACCACCTCGGTTTTAATTAAATCTCAAAACATTTTCTCACTTGCATTTGGAAGGGTTGAAGTGTGGTTTTTTTTTCTTCATTTGTCTTTGCCACCAGACCCTACAGCCCAGACATTTGAAGAAGATGGGAAATGGATGTCACGTGTATCAAGCAGCCAGTACTTGCCGGAAATTCCTTCATCTCCTTTGACGTAGCTGTCGGCCTCCTGGCAGCCTCCCAGACCTGTTTTCTTATCATGAATTGTGGAGGGATGTCCAGTTATTGGTAATCTGTCGCGTCATAATTTCTCCACTGTCGTCAATATGTTCCATGGTATATTTAAAGCCTTGGAAGTTTTTGTACCCTTCTCCTGTCCGATACCTATAAACAGTGAGATCTCACTGATGCTTGCTGAAGTGCTCTGCAGATCGTGGCTTGTGCCACGATCGTCCATATGTCAGGAAAAGCTTACTAGAGCAACTGAAGTCTATCTAGGGTTATTCAGAATCCCTTTCAATGGTGGCAGGTGTGTGCTGGCTCACTTTTAACATGAGTTTAATTGTGATTGGTTAATCTTTTCAGTTTCCAGTGTACCGAATTATCATTAAACTCAGATTTTTTTTTCTCATAATCAGTTGTAAAGATTAGAGGTCACATTAATGGTGGAAACAGTTTTGAAGTGATTGATTTTCATATCACATCTCGTATTTGAATAGTAAACATTTCGTATCTAGTGCATATCGACACAGATGAATATATTTCACCTTAACCAGATCCTCCAGATGACTGTGGTTGACGCAGGGGTGTTTGGCCAGAAAGTCCAACTTCTGGGTCAAGATGGCCAAGCGTTGAGCACTGATGGAGAAAGAAGGCGACAGTATTTGTCACAACCTGTCACCTCATTCGTCTGCGTAGACACACTTAGAAATGTTTGCTTGTGGGCTACCAAATCCAATTATTTTTGACTTTGTTTAATCGCTGGAGAACATGTGATTTATTTTGCCCAACCCCACAAACCATGCAAAGTGCCTGAGTTGAAATGTCAGCATTATAAACGACTGCAACTTTCAGGGATGGTTATGAAACAGCAAAGACCCGATTACTGCTACAACTATTTCTACAATCGGTATTTTGACTGTAGTAGCTGGAAGTGTGTGGCTGGGCTTTATAGTTTATGGAAACAGTTTCTAGACAGCACAGCCCCTCCTCAAAGGTTTTGAGGCCTTTCTGAAAGAGCATAGTTTTGCGCCAACCTTCTACTTGGCTTTTTAACAAAAATGCAAGAGGAATTTAAAAATTCCACGTTCTTGAAGGTTCTTGAAAAAGTACCGTACCATACTGAGAGCATTTTTAAAAAGCTTATTCAGTCTGGGAGTGGGCCAATAGTTCAATTTAATAGCACAAACGTATTAACGTAACCCATTTTTGCAGGCCGATTTTTAATGGTTTTTACCTCTCATGAGGCTGTTCCAGAGACCTGAAAACGGCCGCTCCCATCACCAGGTAGAAGACGATTAAAAGAAAGATGGCGGTCACCGTCTTCCTTTTCATCACCGTGGCAACCACCTGCAATACTTCAACTGGTCAGTCAACCAACACGTGCGCGTGAAAGAAGGTAACGAACAAAAGCGTGACGGCGATTTGGTGGCCTCCCACCTCGCTCTCCTCTCGTGGAGTCAGCGTGATGGACTTTGTGGAGAAGGAGAGGCGGGGCTTTGTGTTGTGAGTGGCCGCTTTGGGGTCCAGTAAGTCTGGAGCTGCCACTGTCAGGGGGGATGAGGATGGTGGGGGGGGGGGGGGGGGAAAAAAAAAAAAAATCGCCCGGAATTGGTGTTTCCCCCC